>NC_134880.1:5954240-6004240 GCF_041734735.1 Babylonia areolata | reverse complement strand
TCCTGTATTGTCTGATTATTCTTAAATTGATGTTGTTTACTTCCTTGATATTTATCTTGTTCGTTTAATCCTGTTTATTTTACTTCATCTACCTCTCTCTCTCTCTCTCTCTCTCTCTCTCTCTCTCATATGCATACATACATACATACATATACATATATACATATGCATGTATCTCTCTCTCTCATATGCATACACATATACGTATACATATATACGTATGTATGTATGTACACAGAGAGAGAGAGAGAGAGAGAGAGAGAGAGAGAGAGAGAGATACACACACGTTTGTCCTGTATCTTTTCATTTATGTTTGTTATTTATTTTTTATTTGATTCTCTTTTATTCAAGCTTGGCGAGTTGGCTTTGGCATGACCGTTTTCTGGGCGTTATACATTTGTTTTTAATTGGAGTATTTTGACCCTGACTATATTACAGGCAATAAGAATATAAATATGAAATGAAAAGAGGTGTTTTCACTGTTAGTCTGGCATTGTGTCCATTTATCATGATTCCTTTGTCGTCCGTCCATCTTCTTATGTTTGTTTTACTTCATTTGTATTTGTCCTGTATTATCTGTTTGTCTGTTCATGTTTGGTTTGCTTCATTTTGTATTTGTCTTGTATCATATGTTTGTATATTCGTGTTTGTTTTCCTTTATTATATCATTTGTCTTGTATTATCTGCTGTTGTTTTTGTTTTACTTCATTTATATCTGTCTTATGTACCTATCTTTTTATTCGTGTTGTTTAACTTCGTTCGTATTTATCGTGTCTGGTTGTTGTTTTTTTTTTGTTTTGTTTTTTGTTTTGTTTCACTGCATTTATATTTGTCGTGTATCATCTGTTTATTTATGTTTGTATTACTACATCTATATTTCTTTTACTTTATATTTGACTTATATTCTGTTTATTTATGTTGGTTTTACTTCATGTATATTCATCTTGCATCATCTGTTGGTGTTTTTTGTTTGTTTGTTTGTTGTTTGTGTTTGTTTTGTTTTTTGTTGCTGTTTTTTGTTTGTTTGTTTGTTTTGTTTGTTTGTTTGGGTTTTTTTTTGTTTTTGGTTTTTTGTTTTGTTTTTGTTTGTTTGTTTTTTGTTTTTTTTTTTTAATGATTGTTTTCTTCATATATATTCCCATTATATCATATCTCGGTTCGAATCCCGCCCTCGCCCTTTCTCCCAAGTTTGCATGGAAAATCAAATTGAGCGTGTGGTCATTCGGATGAAACGATTAACCGATGTTTGGACACAATACACTTGGCGAAGGAAAAAAAAATGGGGAAAAAGAAGAAGAAGAAGAAGAAGAAGAAGAAGAAAGATTGTGTTTTGGCAAAATTCTGGAGGTAAAATCCGCCATGAGAGGTACTTTTTTTCTTTTTTTTTTAATCTTTTTATTTTTATATATCGCATGTTCTCAACACTTGGCGCGTTGGGTTGGGTTACGTTGCTGGTCAGGCATCTCCGCAGCAGATGTGGCGTAGCGTAAATGGATTTGTCCGAACGCTGTGTCGCCTTCTCGAAAAACTTAAACTAAAACTGAAACTGTTTATTTCTGTTCGTTTTACTTCATATAATGATATGATAATAATACTGATAATAATTTGTACTTACATGGCGCAGACTCCCCATGGATGGGCTCTAAGCGCCTCACCTGAAACAGTACATATAGTAATAATAATAATTATATAGCGCTGAATCTTGTGCAGAGACAAATCAAAGCGCTTTCGCACATGTCATTAACACGCATGCATAACTCTAAGACTGGAGAAACACATACGGTAATGCATTATAACACAAGAGACATAGAACTGGAAAATAAAATCTGTGTCCACCAATACAATAGTATAAATTGCAGATATGAATCTTCATCTTCAAGTACCTGAACCAAATTTTAATGCATATGCTGACTTTTGTTGTTGTTGTTGTTGTTGTTGGTCGTACTATTTGGGTTCATGTTGATGAGAATATTTGAGGCAAATCTGGGACAGGCTTTCAGGACCTCATCAGCGCCTTAGGTTTTGCGAATGTTAGATATCTGCCATAAATAGATAAATAAACAAACAAATAAATAAATGTAACGTCTACAGTCATGATAGATTATGATAAGTGGAAATGCACATAAAAACAACTGAATAGACAAGACTAACAAACAAACAATTGAAAAAATGAAAGAAAGACTTTTTAAAACCTATCTCTATAGATATAAGCACTCTCAGCTTACTTGTTCTCCAACACCACCCATGTCAGCTCACTTTGGATGTATGCAGAGTGGGAGGGGGGGAGTGGGAGTGAGGGGTCAGGGGGGTGAGGGTGGGGGTTTGAGAAAGAGTCGTCATGAATGTTTTATGTAACTTGCAGTATTTTTCTTTCATGTTAAGCGCCCTGAGCTCTTAGAGAGAAAGGGCGCTATAGAAATGTATATTGTAGAAAGAAATCAATAAGCCAATAGCGAGAATGAAACTGTTATGTGGATATACACCACTGAACGAATTGATGGTAAATGAATACATACATTAATGAATTAATAAATAGATGACTAACTAACTAACTAAATAAATAGATAAAATAAATAAATAAACAACTAAATAAATCTGCGATAAGAGCGATGGTGAAATGTCGAGCCACATCGTGAAACGAAGAAACAAAATTAACTGACTGACTGACTGATTGACTGGCTAACTGACTGACTGACTGACCGACCGACCAACCAACCAGCCAACCAACCAACCAAGTCAATAATATTGAGAGGGGCAGTGTGATACAAAACAACACTGACTGATACAGTGATATATTATTTCAGTTCGTTTCACGGTAGTTATCCTCATGGCGGAAGGTACCGTTCTCACTGTGGACATGCTTATTTATTTATTTATTTATTTATTTATTTATTTATTTGTTTGTTTGTTTCTTTCTTTGTTTGTTTGTTTGTTCGTTAGTTTAATTATTTATTTGTTGTTGTTGCTTTTGTTGTTTTTTTTCTATTTATTTATTTATTCATATATTTCTTTAACTATTAATTTTTTTGTTTTATTTCTTATCTACCTACCTACCTACCTACCTACCTACCTACCTATCTATCTATCTATCTATCTATCTATCTATCTATCTATCTATCTATCTATCTATCTATCTATCTATCTGTCTGTCTATCTATCTATCTATCTATCTGTCTGTCTGTCTATCTGTCTATCTGTCTATCTATTTATCTATCTATCTAATTGCGTAATAATTATTTCTAATTTTCAGTTTACTGTTGACATGTGACCGTCTGGCATGTTGTGACAAACAGTTTACTGTTAACATGTGACTGGGTGGTATGATGTGACAATCAGTTTACTGTTGACATGTGACTGGGTGGTGTGATGTGACAATCAGTTTACTGTTGACATGTGACTGGGTGGTATGATGTGACAATCAGTTTACTGTTGACATGTGACTGGGTGGTATGATGTGACAATCAGTTTATTGTTGACATGTGACTGGGTGATATGATGTGACAGTTTACTGTTGACATGTGACTGGGTGGTATGATGTGACAATCAGTTTATTGTTGACATGTGACTGGGTGGTGTGACGTGACAATCAGTTTATTGTTGACATGTGACTGAGTGCTATCATGTGACAATCAGTTTACTGTTGACATGTGACTGGGTGCTATGATGTGACAATCAGTTTACTGTTGACATGTGACTGGGTGCTATGATGTGACAATCAGTTTACTGTTGACATGTGACTGAGTGCTATGATGTGAGAATCAGTTTACTGTTGACATGTGACTGGGTGCTATGATGTGACAATCAGTTTACTGTTGACATGTGACTGGGTGGTATGATGTGACAATCAGTTTACTGTTGACATGTGACTGGGTGGTATGATGTGACAATCAGTTTATTGTTGACATGTGACTGGGTGGTATGATGTGACAATCAGTTTATTGCTCAGTATGTGACTGGGTGGTATGATGTGACAATCAGTTTATTGCTCAGTATGTGACTGGGTGATATGATGTGACAATCAGTTTATTGCTCAGTATGTGACTGGGTGGTATGATGTGACAATCAGTTTATTGCTCAGTATGTGACTGGGTGGTGTGATGTGACAATCAGTTTACTGTTGACATGTGACTGGGTGGTATGATGTGACAATCAGTTTATTGTTGACATGTGACTGGGTGGTGTGATGTGACAATCAGTTTATTGTTGACATGTGACTGGGTGGTGTGATGTGACAATCAGTTTACTGTTGACATGTGACTGGGTGGCATGTTGTGACAATCAGTTTACTGTTGACATGTGACTGGGTGGTGTGATGTGACAATCAGTTTACTGTTGACATGTGACTGGGTGGTGTGATGTGACAATCAGTTTACTGTTGACATGTGACTGGGTGGTGTGATGTGACAATCATTCTATTGCTCAGTATGTGACTGGGTGGTATGATGTGACAATCAGTGTACTGCTCAGTATGTGACTGGGTGGTATGATGTGACAATCAGTGTATTGTTGACATGTGACTGGGTGGTATGATGTGACAATCAGTTTATTGCTCAGTATGTGACTGGGTGGTATGATGTGACAATCAGTTTACTGTTGACATGTGACTGGGTGGTATGATGTGACAATCAGTTTATTGCTCAGTATGTGACTGGGTGGTATGATGTGACAATCAGTTTATTGCTCAGTATGTGACTGGGTGGTGTGATGTGACAATCAGTTTACTGTTGACATGTGACTGGGTGGTGTGATGTGACAATCAGTTTACTGTTGACATGTGACTGGGTGGTATGATGTGACAATCAGTTTACTGTTGACATGTGACTGGGTGGTGTGATGTGACAATCAGTTTATTGCTCAGTATGTGACTGGGTGGTATGATGTGACAATCATTCTATTGCTCAGTATGTGACTGGGTGGTGTGATGTGACAATCAGTTTACTGTTGACATGTGACTGGGTGGTATGATGTGACAATCAGTTTACTGTTGACATGTGACTGGGTGGTATGATGTGACAATCAGTTTATTGTTGACATGTGACTGGGTGGTGTGATGTGACAATCAATTTACTGTTGACATGTGACTGGGTGGTATGATGTGACAATCAGTTTACTGTTGACATGTGATTGGGTGGTATGATGTGACAATCAGTTTATTGTTGACACGTGACTGGGTGGTGTGATGTGGCAATCAGTTTATTGTTGACATGCGACTGGGTGGTATGATGTGACAATCAGTTTATTGTTGACAATTGACTGGGTGGTATGATGTGACAATCAGTGTATTGCTCAGTATGTGACTGGGTGGTGTGATGTGACAATCAGTGTATTGCTCAGTATGTGACTGGGTGGTGTGATGTGACAGTGTATTGCTCAGTATGTGACTGGGTGGTGTGATATGACAGTGTATTGCTCAGTATGTGACTGGGTGGTGTGATGTGACAGTGTATTGCTCAGTATGTGACTGGGTGGTGTGATGTGACAGTGTATTGCTCAGTATGTGACTACGCCCATATTATTATTAGTAGTAGTTCTCTTTTATGTATTTATCTATTATTTACTCACTTTTTTTTTCTCAAGGCTTGACTAAGCGCGTTGGGTTATGCTGCTGGTCAGGCATCTGCTTGGCAGATGTGGTGCAGCGTATATGGATTTGTCCGAACGCAGTGACGCCTTCTTGAGCTACTGAAACTGAAACTCCCCAAAAATACAAACCTCGGTAGGCAGATGACATTTCAGTCTACATCATTCCAGTCAGAAAAGACCCCACCCCCACCCCTCCGACACACACACACACACACACACACACACACACACACACACACACACCACCACCACCACCACCACCACCACACACCCACACACCTTTCTCTCCCACAGTAGGTAGATGTCACTCCTGTCTGCACCATTTCAGTCAGAATAAATAGCATCCCTTTCCCCAAAAAATACAAACCTCGGTAGGTAGATGAAGTCCCTACATCATTTTAGTCAGAATAATCAACCCCTCTTTCCCCCAGCATACAGACACCTTGGTAGGTAGATGTCACTGCTGTTTACATCATTTCAGTAACACACCCCCACCCCCTCCCCTTTTCCCTTACCCTTCAACACCGTTCTCACACCCTCAGGATATAAACCCCGGTAGATATACGTCACTTCTGTCCACGTCATTTCAGCCACAACTCCCCCACCTCCCACCCCTAACCCCCCCACTCCCTTTCTTTCTTTCTTTCTCCCAGGATACAAACCTCGTCACCATGACCACCTCCACGCCCACAAGGTGAAGGACAACAACAACGAGGTCAAGGACCTGACCTTGGGCAGCCATGGCAGCGGCGGTGTGGGTGGAGGGGCGGAGGGTGGGGGAGGAGCAGGGTCGGACAAGCCCGTCCAGAAACAGAAACGGCACCGGACTCGCTTCACGCCGGCACAGCTGAACGAATTGGAGCGCAGCTTCGCCAAGACCCATTACCCGGACATCTTCATGAGGGAGGAGCTGGCCCTGAGGATTGGCCTCACTGAGTCCCGCGTCCAGGTGGGTGCTTGTGTGTGTGTGTGTGTGTGTGTGTGTGTGTGTGTGTGTGTGTGTGTGTGTGTGTGTGTTTGGGCGTGCACGCGCGCAGCTTTGTGAATGGTAGATGATGGTAATGATGTTGGTACTGGTTGCCATGGTGGTGGTAGTTGTGGTGGCGGGTGGTGTTGGGGGTAGTGGTGGTGGTGGTGGTGGTGGTTGTGATGGAGGTGGTTTAGGTGGTTGGGGTCTGGTTCAGCGTGGTGTGATAAAGACTTCACCGTGTTTTCTGCACAGCGACACAGCACAGTGTGATGTGAGAAAGTTCACCAATGAAAACAGCTTTCTGTACACCGATACAGCACAGTGTGATGTGAGAAAGTTCACCAATGAAAACAGCTTTCTGCACAGCGACACAGCACAGTGTGATGTGAGAAAGTTGACCAATGAAAACAGCTTTCTGTACACCGATACAGCACATCATCATGTGGACAGTCCAGATGGTCCGCTAATGGATGACTGACTGTCAGTGTGTGGATGAACCAGCTAATCTAAGGAATGACTAACAGTATGTGGAGAAATGAGATGATCTAGCGGATGATTCTGAATGATGATGAAAAGCTTCGTGCTCCTTCACCCCCCCCCCCAATCCCCCCCCCCCTGCCCCCACCTCTTTCAGAAGTTATCCAAAAAAAAAAGAAACATATTTTTATTATCATTAATGATTTATTTCAAATATAAACAAAATTAGAGCCAAGAAAGAAAGGAAGGCATACTACAGTATCTCAAAAGAAAAAAAAAAGAAAGGAAAATGAATAAACGAATGAATAAATAAATAAACAGATAAATAGATAAATAAATAGATAAATACGTAAAAAAAATGAAACGAAACATCAAGAACAGAAAAATGGTTGTGAAAAAAGGGGATTGTATACAAAAAGCGAATTGGATAACGATACAAACATAATCAGATTATCAAGGTGCGTTTATATATCACATTACGTAGAGAAATGAGAAATGTGTTGTGTGTCTATTTGTGTCAAAAGCCTTGATTCATAGTTACGCCACTCAATGTTAAATACGGATACATGGTTTTTTAATTTCGTATCATATAATTCTGTTTTAAGACGACTGTTTAATTGTTTTTGGAAAATGAATTTGGATGAAGTATTTGTATTTGTATTTATTTTTATCACAACAGATCTCTCTGTGTGAAATTCGGGCTGCTCTCCCCAGGGAGAGCGCGTCGCTACACTACAGCGCCACCCATTTTTTTGTATTTTTTCCTGCGTGCAGTTTTATTTGTTTTTCCTATCGCAGTTGATTTTTCTGCAGAATTTTGCCAGGAACAACCCTTTTGTTGCCGTGGGTTCTTTTACGTGTGCTAAGTTCATGCTGCACACGGGACCTCGGTTTATCGTCTCATCCGAATGACTAGCGTCCAGACCACCACTCAAGGTCTAGTGGAGGGGGAGAAAATATCTGCGGCTGAGCCGTGATTCGAACCAGCGCGCTCAGATTCTCTCGCTTCCTAGGCGGACGCGTTACCTCTAGGCCATCACTCCACATCCATCTTACATCCGTAGATATACATTTTGGCTAACATTATTATAAGATCAAATGTATCACTAGTTTCTATAATTCTATAATTTCTATCCATCAATTCAACCCCCCCCCACTCCACCCCCACCCCCACCCCCCAAAAAAAAGATAGCAAGAAAAAAGTGAGAAGTAGGCATGGCGTACATTCATGCATTTTCATCAAACAGATTTTCTGTAACAAACCCAAACGTTCGTGATAATGTACAATGCCACAAAATGTTCATTTGAGTCTCTCGCATCATTACACCATACACATTTGTTTGTATCAGTTTCACCAGTGGATTACAAAACAGCATTGGTAGCAATGAATCTGTATTCTTCTTTCTTGCAACCTTTTTCAGTCGATATTTCCCAAAACAGAAACACTGTTTTCAAATCAATATCAATATTCGATTTTTCTGACTATTTTTGAGGAACAATTTGGTCTGAAGTTATCTTATTAAAATAAATAAATAAATAAATAAATAAATAAATCGTAGTATGTTTAAGCAGCTTTGTGTACACTACTGTGATTGTCCAAAATACGTTTGCTGCTATCAGCTAAATCTATACCAGTATTGTTGATTAAACAGTTTTAGTACAGCTATCCAGTCATTGAAAGTCACAACAAAAAATGAAATTTTAGTCAAGATTACTGTTTAATTTCGTCTGATACATTGGCTTTTTAGAGCCGATGATTATTTTGTTTTGCAACCAGCCCCCTCTGTGAAATAGAAGGTGTCAATACAAATATAATGTATTGTATCATATTTTTGTCACAACAAATTTCTCCGTGTGAAATTGGGGATGCTCTCCCCAGGGAGAGCGCGTCGCTACGCTGAGAGCGCCACCCTTATGTTTTTTTTCTGCCTGCAATTTAATTTGTATTCCTATCGAAATGGATTTTTCTACATAATTTTGACAGAGACAAACCTTTTGTTGCCATTGGTTCTTTTGCGTGCGCTAAGTGCATGTTGCACACGGGACCTCGGTTTATCGTCTCATCCGAACGACTAGCGTCCAGACCACCACTCAAGGTCCAGTGGAGGGGGAGAAAATACTGGCGACTGTGGAATTCGAACCAGTGCGCTCAGATTCTCTCGCTTCCTGGCCGGACACGTTACCTCCAGGCCATAACTCCACTCTCCCTTTGACAGAAGGTGTTACAGATGAAGGTTTGCACACTTTCCTTTAAAAGCTTCCGTAGTAGCTTTGACAAAGTGATGACTGTGTTTAATTTTTCCACACACTGAGCGAGAAAACCACCCCCTTCTCTCCATCCCCCCACCCTCACCCCCTCGGCCTCCCCGCAAACACTCACACCTCTCACCAATCTGCGCAACGCAGCCCCCCTCCCCCCACCCCCACCAAACACCCCCCCCCCCCCATGCCCCCTCCCTCCCGCTACCCCAACCACCACAGAGAAACAGAAGCATCATAGCGGACTGGAAGTGGAGACCAAACAAGCAGAAGAATACATGAAACAGAAGCACCACAGACCGCGCGTGTTCCAAGGAAGGCTGACGACCCGTGGTCAGTTGACTCCCCGACTTCTGACCTCCAGGCCGTGACGTGGGTTTTTCCCCCCACGGGCTTCACGTCAGGAGACGAGCAGAGTGCAGGTGAGGGAGTCACTCTCCATGGCCGGCTCTGACAAAGAGCCAAAGACCGCCGCCTACCCACAGCCAGGTCCACAGGCCTTTGTTGCCGTGTGTGTGCTCACACCGGTCCCTAGTCCTTAGACCCGCCGCGCCAAAAAGATTTAATTAACCACGTTTGCTGGAAGAGGAAGTTGTACGGAAAACACATTCCGTAGAGAAAACACGGGGTGCTGGTCACTTGGCCAGGTCGGTTCAGTGGTGAACAAGTTTACCTGGGACTGGTGGCAATGCCACATCAATTAGCCACGATTGCTGTAGGTCAACACGCTTCTGTGTCGGGGGCAATATTGGTCAGCAGTGTTTGGGCGCTCGGTCCCACAATGTGTGTATTAGTCGGACAGAAAAACAGGTCCGATTCTGTAACTCACCGGTCACGAGCATGAACTAACTGACCAGACACTAACGTTGACCGACTAGTCACTAACGTTAGCTGACCAGTCACTAGATTTTACTGACCAGTTACTAATGTTAACTGACCAGTCACTAACTTTAACTGATCAGTCACTAATATTAACTGACTGACCAGACATAAACGTTAACTAATTATCACTAACGTTAACTGACCAGTCACTAACCTTCACTGACCAGTCACTAATGCTGACTCACAGTCACTAACCTTCACTGACCAGTCACTAATGCTAACTGATTGACAAGACATAAACGTTAACTGACCAGTCACTAACTTTAACTGACCAGTCACTGATATTAACTGACTCATCAGTCACTAACGTCAACTGACCAGTCCCTAATATTAACTGACTGATCAGACATAAACGCTAATTGACTACTCATCACTAACGTTAACTGACCAGTCACTAACGTTGACTAACTGACCAGGCCTTAACGTTAATTGACTAGTCACTAACGTCAACTGACCAGTCACTGATATTAACTAACTGACCAGGCCTTAACGTTATTTGTTTAGTCACTAACGTTAACTGACCAGTCACTGATATTAACTGACTGACCGGACATAAACGTTAACTGACTAGTCACTAACGTTAACTGACCAGTCACTGATATTAACTGACTGACCGGACATAAACGTTAACTGACTAGTCACTAAAGTTAACTGACCAGTCACTGATATTAACTGACTGACCGGACATAAACGTTAACTGACTAGTCACTAACGTTAACTGACTAGTCACTGATCTGGTGTGTGTCCATCGAGATCGATGATGACCATCGTTGTCATCCAGCTGGGGGATGGGGGGAGGGTGGTGGTGGGGTGGGGGGGAGGATGCTCATGAATCTATCTGTGAATGCGCTGATATTAACTGACTGAATGGACGTAAACGTTAACTGACTAGTCACTAACGTTAACTGACCATTCACTGATATTAACTGACTGACCGGACATAAACGTTAACTGATTAGTCACTAACTTTAACTGACCAGTCACTAACGTTAGCTGGTCAGTCACTAACTTTGACCAGTCTCTGATATTAACTGACTGACCAGACATTAACGTTAAATGACTAGTCACTAACGTTAACTGACCAGTCCCTATTATGTGGAGTGATGACCTAGAGGTAACGCGTCCGCCTAGGAAGCGAGAGAATCTGAACGCGCTGGTTCGAATCATGGCTCAGCCGCCCATATTTTCTCCCCCTCCACTAGACCTTGAGTGGTGGTGTGGACGCTAGTCATTCGGATGAGACAATAAACCGAGGTCCCATGTGCAGCATGCACTTAGCGCACGTAATAGAACCCACGGCAACAAAAAGGTTGTTTCTGGCAAAATTCTGTAGAAAAATCCACTGCGATAGGAAAAACAAATAAAACTGCACGCAGGAAAAATACAACAGCAGCAACAACAAAAAATAAATAAAGGTTGGCGCTGTCAGTGCAGCTACGCGCTCTCCCTGGGGAGAGCAGCCCGAATTTCACACAGATAAATCTGTTGTGATAAAAAGAAATACAAACACAAATACAAATTAACTGATTCACCAGTCACTAACGTCAACTGACCAGTCACTAACGTTAACTAACTGACCAGACATTAACTTTAACTGACCAGTCACTAACATTAAGTAACTGCGCGCTCGGTTGAAAAGAAGATTGGTCCAAAAATAGGATTGATCGATCACTTAATCCTAATTGGTCCAACATAGGACTGATCGATCACTTAATCCTAATTGGTCCAGTACTTACCCTAACTGGTCCAATATAGGCTTAACCAGTCACTAATCCTAATTGGTCCGATATAGGATTGCTCAATCACTGACCCTAACTGGTCCAATAATACAGGATTGATCAGTTACTGACCCTAACTGGTTCAGTATAGGATTGCTTAATCACTGACCCTAACTGGTTTAATATAGGATTGCTCAATCACTGACCCTAACTGGTCCAATATAGGATTGCTCAATCACTGACCCTAAATGGTCCAATATAGGATTGTTCGATCACTGACCCTAACTGGTCCGATATAGGATTGATCAATCACTGACCCTAACTGGCCCCATACAGGATTGATCAATCACTGACCCTAACTGGCCCAATACAGGATTGATCAATCACTGACCCTTACTGGTCCAATATAGGATTGATCAATCACTGACCCTAACTGGTCCAATATAGGATTGCTCAATCACTGACCCTAACTGGTCCAAAATAGGATTGCTCAATCACTGACCCTAACTGGTCCAAAATAGGATTGCTCAATCACTGACATTAACTGGTCCAAAATAGGATTGCTCAACCACTGACCTTAACTGGTTCAGTGTAGGATTGCTCAATCACTGACCCTAACTGGTCCAGTAGAATAGGATTGCTCAATCATTGACCTTACCGGTAAATATATAGGATTGATCAATCACTGACCCTAACTGGTCAATACAGGATTGCTCAATCACTGACCCTAACTGGTCAATATAGGATTGCTCAATCATTGACCCTAACTGGTAAATATATAGGATTGATGAATCACTGACCCTAACTGGTCAATACAGGATCGATCAATCACTGACCCTAACTGGTCAATACAGGATTGATCAATCACTGACCCTAACTGGTCAATACAGGATTGATCAATCACTGACCCTAACTGGTCAATACAGGATTGATCAATCAATGACCCTAACTGGTCAATACATGATTGGTCAATCAATGACCCTAACTGGTCAATACATGATTGATCAATCACTGACCCTAACTGGTCAATACATGATTGGTCAATCAATGACCCTAACTGGTCAATACAGGATTGATCAATCACTGACCCTAACTGGTCAATACAGGATTGATCAATCACTGACCCTAACTGGTCAATACATGATTGATGAATCACTGACCCTAACTGGTCAATACAGGATTGATGAATCACTGACCCTAACTGGTCAATACAGGGTTGATCAATCACTGACCCTAACTGGTTGATACAGGGTTGATCAATCACTGACCCTAACTGGTTGATACAGGGTTGATCAATCTAGTCCAACATAGGATTAATCAGTGGTCCGACACAAGATTGATCAATCAACGAGCCTAACTGATTCGATATAGGATTGATCAATCACTAACCATAACTCAAACTTCAGTTAATGGCAGGCATCTAATAGTGTAAGACGAAAGATTACGAAATTAATATTTGCCCACGGTATGTGCAACAAAGCATAGATCGTGAAAAAACGTAAACTGAGTTGTGTCAAAATCGTAATCACTCAATCACTGACACCGATGTGTTTGGGAGTTTGGCAGAAATGTTTCAGTGTCTGTGGAAAAGTTGGAGGTAAGGTTTCAATGTCTGTGGAAAGTTTCGGTTTCAGTTTCAGTAGCTCAAGGAGGCGTCACTGCGTTCGGACAAAACCATATACGCTACACCACATCTGCCAAGCAGATGCCTGACCAGCAGCGTAACCCAACGCGCTTAGTCAGGCCTTGAGAAAAAAAGAAAAGAAAAAAAAAGGTGAATAAATAATAGATAAGCTTACATAAATAA
The DNA here is from genome assembly GCF_041734735.1 of Babylonia areolata. Taxonomy (NCBI): domain Eukaryota; kingdom Metazoa; phylum Mollusca; class Gastropoda; order Neogastropoda; family Buccinidae; genus Babylonia; species Babylonia areolata. The sequence continues at coordinate 5,990,544 of NC_134880.1, read as the reverse complement.
ATAGATAAATAAATAATAATTATAATATAGAAAAAGGTAGTAGTAATAATGATAAAATAATAATAATAATAATAATAATAATAATAATAATAATAATAATAATAATAATAATAACATAAATAAATAAATAAGACAACAATGATGATAAGTAAGCAAAAGCGTGTGGAAAGCGACGATTGAAAGAAGGCAGGTCATATCTTTAACTGATCAATTAACCACCGGAGTCATATATAGTAGAAGACAAAGAGAATATATTATGGCATATCGATTAACATCCGGAATCGTGTGTGTGTTTCAGACAAAGAGGACGATAACGGATCAATTAATGACCAGTCATAATGTAGCTATTGGACAAAGAGAATCTATAACAGATCAATGAATTACTGGAGTCATATTCAGGTATAAGACCAAGCGAATCCAAGTCTGCATGTTGATCTCAGCTGCAGCTTTAATGAGTATCAGTAGCAGTAGCTCAAAGAGGCGTCACTGCGTTCGGTCAAATCCATATACGCTACACAACATCTGCTAAGCAGATGCCTAACCAGCAGCGTAACCCAACACGGTTAGTCAGGCCTCGAGAAAAAAAAAAAAAGAGAATTAGAAAGCTATAATGACAGTTCAATAAGTGGCACTGGTACACACTGGTTTTGGCGGAATTACTGTAAAATGCAGTTTGATAAGATATCGAAAACTATTATGATAGTTCAGTCTGCGACTCTAATTCATTCTGATCTTTAACTCACTCAGTACGGCCAGCCCTCTCTTCTCCTCTACACAGACCCCTCGGATGTCCAGTGGGTGTCTGAATGACCCAACCTTTAGTTTCTGTCGTCAGAATTGTGGTATTCTTTGTCAACATTCACCTCTTCAGTATAAGAGCCTTCCGCTTGCAATATTGTGATGGTGGTAATTGGGGTGAAACGCTGCTAACGTCGTCTCTTTCGCCGTTCGTATGGAGAGAGTTAAAGACGTATTGCCAGAACTAAACCGCAGCCGTGCTGGGAACTACAAAGGTCTGGTAACGATCAGTGACCAGTTCATTCTTTTACAAACCCCATCCTCTCTCCAACACAACACGCCGGCTCCAATCAGGGTCTGCAACTCTTCTTCCCCTTCCCCTCTCCCTTCCCCACACTTCTACCCCCCACTCTTCTTCCCCCCCCCCCCCCCCCTCTCCTGTCCTTTCCTGTCCTCTCTACCAGTTGGTCCACCACCTCCCCTACAATGTGTCCCCTCCACCCACAGCCCCAGTGTGGTGGTGGTGGTGGTGGTGGTGATTGGTGATCGTGGATTTCGTCTTGGTGGTGATGGTGAGAGATGGTAGTGACGGTGGTGGTGGTGATGGTTGGTGGTGGTGGTGGTGGTGATTGGAGGTTGTGGTGGTGATGGTGGTTGTGGTGGTGGTGACTGGAAGTTGTGATGGTGATGGTTGGTAGTGGTGGTGGTGGTGGTGATGGTGGTGGTGGTGATGATTGGTGGTGATGATGATTGGTGGTGGTGGTGGTAATTGGAGGTTGTGATGGTGGTGGTGGATTTGGTGGTGGTGGTGATAGTGGTGGTTATGATTGGTGGTTGTGGTGGTGGTGGTGGTGGTGGTGAAGGTGGTGATGGTGATGGTGGTGATGGTGGTGATGGTGGTGGTGTTGGTGGTATTGGTTGGTGAATGTGATGGTGGTGGTGATGGTGGTGACGGTTGGTGGATGTGACAGTGGTGGTGGCGGTGGTAGGGGTGGGGGTGGTGACGGTTGGTGGATGTGACAGTGGTGGTGGGGGTGGTGGCGGTGATGGTGGTGCAGACAGGAGTCATACCCCTGGCGGTCAGTGACGCAGGAGACATGTGCGTGTTTCGTCACCACACTGCGTGCACAGACTGGGGCCCGTGGGACCGTGGATCCATGGCCCTGTCTGTGGAAAGGACGGGGTTAGGGCTGGGGGCCAGGCAGAGGGCTGGGAGAGTGGAGACAGAATATTAGAGTTGGGAGGGATGGAGACATGATGCTATATTGTTGTTGTTGTTGTTTTTCTCAAAGAAAAGAGAAGTGTTGGAAGATGTAAAGTATTCCGTTTTAAAGATATGTATTACAATTAAAAGTTATAATTCCGTGAATATCAAATATGGGCTGAAAGAGCGGTATCAGTATCATAGTACAAAGGTAATATATGATGTATATAGTGTGAAAGTTGGGCTCTTCTTCTTCTTCTTCTTCTTCTTCTTCTTCTTCTTCTTCATTACCAGCATCACCTACTTCTCCATCACACTCAACTCCGTGAAGTCATTCCATCTATTGCCGTTGTTTCATCCAGCCTCTAAGCGAGTCTAGAGAGTTCTTGCCATCGGTGTCATGTGCGAAGTAAGGACTTGCGATGTTTCTTCCACCAGCACTGACTATGCTGACAACATCCTCATGCACATCAGTCAAGATGCGTTCCAAGAATATTTTTTAACAATGTTGTGGACAGAAGGCAGCACTGACGAACTCCAGTAGAAGCATCAAACTCTTGTCCAATAACATTCTGATTGAGTAGCGTTCTGGCCGATTCGGAGTGTATTTGATGGATGCTGATGCGCTATAATATCGTTGTTTTTCAAAGTGGCCCTTAGTGCCCCTTGCCAAACTGTCATACGCTTTTTTGAAGTCTGGAAAGACGTGGTGGAATTCCCTCTTGTGTGGGAGGTGTTTTTCGCAAAAAGGTATGCAGGTTAAAGATCTGTTCGATGAAACTTCTGCCTTTGCGTAATGCAGCCCGTTCTAATGTGATAAAGTTCCAACATTATGATGTAATAATAAGTGCTATTTACTTCCAGTGTTTACATTTGAAGAAAAATGACATCGAAAAGCAACATTATAATGTAATAATAAGTTCTATACATTTCCAATGTCTACATTTGAAAACAAATGACATTTAAAAGCAACATTGTAATACAATATTTTTTTTTAAGTTCCAGTTACTTCCAATGTCTATATTTGAAGACAAATGACATCTAAAAGCAACATTGTAATACAATAAAAAGTTCCATTTTCTTCCAGTGTCTACATTTGAAGACAAATGACATCTAAAAGCAACATTGTAATACAATAAAAAGTTCCATTTTCTTCCAGTGTCTACATTTGAAGACAAATGACATCTAAAAGCAACACTGAAATGTAATGATAAGTTCTAAACACTGTATAGTGAGGAGAAAAGCTTTCAAAATGTTACATTTTAGGAAAGTGGCTCCTAAATTCAACAATCCAAGGGAAGTCACTTCAATGTTACATTTTAGGAAAGTGGCTCCTAAATTCAACAATCCAAGGGAAGTCACTTCAATGTTACATTTTAAGGAAAGTGGCTCCTAAATTCAACAATCCAAGGGAAGTCATTTCAATGTCACATTTTAAGGAAAGTGGCTCCTAAATTCAACAATCCAAGGGAAGTCACTTCAATGTTACATTTTAAGGAAAGTGACTCCTAAATTCAACAATCCAAGGGAAGTCACTTCAGTGTTACATTTTAAGGAAATTGACTCCTAAATTCAACAATCCAAGAGAAGTCACTTCAGTGTTACATTTTAAGGAAATTGGCTCATAAATTCAACAATCCAAGGGAAATCACTTCAATGTTACGTTTTAGGAAAGTGGCTCCTAAATTCAACAATCCACGGGAAGTCATTTCAGTGTTACATTTTAAGGAAATTGACTCCTAAATTCACCAATCCAAGGGAAGTCACTTCAATGTCACATTTTAAGGAAATTGGCTCCTAAATTCAACAATCCAAGGGAAGTCACTTCAATGTCACATTTTAAGGAAATTGGCTCCTAAATTCAACAATCCAAGGGAAGTCACTTCAATGTTACGTTTTAGGAAAGTGGCTCCTAAATTCAACAATCCAAGGGAAGTCACTTCAATGTCACATTTTAAGGAAAGTGACTCCTAAATTCAACAATCCAAGGGAAGTCACTTCAATGTCACATTTTAAGGAAATTGACTCCTAAATTCAATAATCCAAGGGAAGTCACTTCAATGTTACATTTTAAGGAAATTGGCTCCTAAATTCAACATTCCAAGGGAAGTCACTTCAATGTTACATTTTAAGGAAATTGACTCCTAAATTCAACAATCCAAGGGAAGTCATTTCAGTGTTACATTTTAAGGAAATTGACTCCTAAATTCACCAATCCAAGGGAAGTCACTTCAATGTCACATTTTAAGGAAATTGACTCCTAAATTCAACAATCCAAGGGAAGTCACTTCAATGTCACATTTTAAGGAAATTGACTCCTAAATTCAGTAATCCAAGGGAAGTCACTTCAATGTTACATTTTAAGGAAAGTGACTCCTAAATTCAACAATCCAAGGGAAGTCACTTCAATGTCACATTTTAAGGAAAGTGACTCCTAAATTCAACAATCCAAGGGAAGTCACTTCAGTGTTACATTTTAAGGAAATTGACTCCTAAATTCAACAATCCAAGGGAAGTCACTTCAATGTCACATTTTAAGGAAAGTGGCTCCTAAATTCAACAATCCAAGGGAAGTCACTTCAGTGTTACATTTTAAGGAAAGTGGCTCCTAAATTCAACAATCCAAGGGAAGTCACTTCAGTGTTACATTGTAAGGAAACTGACTCCTAAATTCGACAGTCCTAGGGAAATCACTTCAGAATGCCACATTCCATTGAAAATAACGTCTAAAAGTCACGTGTATATGTTTGATTTCAATTTCTATGTTTGATTTTTAATTCTATTATTCAAAAATACCTGTGCTTTATTGGCCTATTTACCCATGGTGTTTGTTATTTACTGAAGTTATGTGTCTTAAGTGTATACTTTGTTTGTATTGTGAGCAGTGCATCAGTCATGTGTGAATTTCTCTTAAGAATTGATAAAGCTTACTAGATTTGACATGATAGCTGCCAAATACCACATTCAGAATAACTGACAAATGCTATATTTTAAGGAGAATAAGCGACAAACGCTTTGAAATTCTAAGTAGAATAACTGAAAAACGCTGTGAAATTCTAAGTAGAATAACTGACAATAACTGGCAAACGCTGTGAAACTCTAAGTAGAATAACTGAAAAACGCTGGGAAAGTCTAAGGAGAATAACTGACAAACGTTGTGGACATTCTCATCTTCAGCCCCAGTGTCCCTAAGAAGCGCGCACAGTCCCCGAAGGCCGGCATAAATTAGCGATTAATGGCTCCAGTCACTGAGCAGACGACGTAAGCACGAAACTCCCTGTATCAATTGTCGGCCCCACAGCGGACACGGTGTAGACGGAAGGCGGCAAGCACCCCAGTGAAAGCCCGAATCCGGACAAGTGGTTAGGATCAATTTTCCAACTTAGCAACTCCTTCCGTGAACAGGAAACGGAGGCCCCTCTCCAGGGAGCATGCGCAGAGCGAGGCTGTCGCCATCTTGAGGTGTGGTCACGCAATGGGGAGGGGCGAAGGAGTGGTGGGGGCCTAGTGGGGGTGTGCAGTTCCTTTTGGGCCGTGGGGGTGCGGGCTTGTCATATGCTGCCCATCTGGCATTGTGACAGTGTGATACATGGTGTATCATGCACATAGATACAGTGTGATACATCATGTATCATGTACATAGAGACAGTGTGATACATCCTGTAACATGTGTGTAGAGACAGTGTGATAACTCATGTAACATGTGTGTAGAGACAGTGTGATATATCCTGCAACATGTACACAGAGACAGTGTGATACATCTTGTAACATGTACACAGAGACAGTCTGATACATCTTGTAACATGTACACAGAGACAGTCTACTGCATATGGTAACATGTCTACACAGAGACATTCAGATACATCGTGTAACCAGAGCTCTGTATATAGTCAGATGAATTTAGTCATGAGGATTTTAGAAGAATCAATTTAAAGCTCGCGCACGGGGATTTGAAGGAGTTTTCAGACTATTTTCACTGGAAGATTCCTATATTGATGAAGCGTTATCAATATGTAATTTGACGTATGAATGGTAAAACAGCTTTCTCTTTTCTATGCAAATTGTGAGTCCTGTCAGGGTATTCCACATCGGTAGATTCATGGGGTATGTTGTTGGAGGGACGGGTTGTGGCAGTCTCTTCTCTGGGGAGTTGGAGGAGGAGGGGGCGGGCGGGGGTGGGGGGGGGGGAGGGGGGTCGCTCACTCAGTCTGTTAACCCCTTGACTGCCAGGAAAAATAAACAACAACAAAAACACAAACAAAACAAAACAAAAACACAAACAAAAACAACAAAAAAACACAAAAACATACAAACAAACAACACACACACACACACACACACACACACACACACACACACACACACACACACACACACACAAAGAAGTAAAAAGTGATGTTTCAAGTCATAACAATATCCGAAACAGTCAGCCCCAAAACTGAGAAAAAATTGTCTAGATAATAGCGCTTGTATGTGTACATTTTCAGCCGTCCACAGTTATTTTCCTTGTTTCAATGATGTCATCAGTGGCGTCACTATGTCCGTTAATGTTTTCGGGCTTTGCAGTCAAGAGGTTAACTATCTGTCTTTTTTTCTGGAAGTCTTCCCTGATTCCCTGACTATGTATGTATACATATGTATGTGTACATAACTACATGCATGTACATGAATGTGTATTGTGTGCGCGTGCGTATATGTAAATTTGTGTCTGCCTATGTGTGCGTATGTGTTAGGGTAGCTGTTAGATACACATGTATTGTTAAAATGTATGTACGCAGTGTGTGTGTGTGTGTGTGTGTGTGTGTGTGTGTGTGTGTGTGTGTGTGTGTGTGTGTGTGTGTGTGTAGTCATATTTTGGTGTGTGTATGTAACATAGATGTAATGTTTTATGTTAACAAAGCGTTTTTGTAAAGCATCTAGAGCAGATTTCTGGATAGTGTGTTATATAAGTATCCATTATTATTATTATTATTATTATTATTATTATTATTATTATTCCAGATATCAAAAGAGTCTCTAGGTTCCATTGCATTAACTCTCTCCATACGAACGGCGAAAGGGACGACGTTAACAGCGTTTCACCCCAATTACCTTCATCAAAATATTGCAAGCGGAAGGCTCTTATACTGAAGACGTGAATGTTGACAAAGAATACCACAATTCTGACGACGGAAGCTAAAGGTTGGGTCATTCAGACACCCACTGGACATCCGAGGGGTCTGTGTAGAGGAGAAGAGAGGACTGGCCGTACTGAGTGAGTTAACGAGCTGTCGTCAAGTACGGCTGTTTCGAGATGCTTTTCACACATTTCGTTTTGAAAGGAGCGTGTGTTTTGTAAACACTGAGAAACTGTGATTACCATAATGTCAAAAGCTTCAACCGCGTATGCAATTTGTTAAACGTATGTAAATTGATAAATGTTTGTACACTGATAAACGTTTGTAAATTGATAAACGAGAAAGAGGTGAGAATTCACCACTTCCGTTAGCTATGAGTGCGAGTCAAAATTTGAGATTTTTTTTTTTTTTTTTTTTTTTTTTGCAAGTCATGAAATTAAAAGGGAAACTTTAATTCCCTTGTCAGACTATATGACACAAACTGGAAGATGATCTCCGTAGCCTCTCGTTGGACAGCATATATCAGTGTGGTCTCAGCAGTGCAATGTATATTATGAGGTCGGTGAGTGTTTTACATCTCAGCAAAATCAGAATTTGGTAATGAAATCAATCAATCAGTCCGTCTATCCCACATCTGCTGTATATGTAAACTACCACAGCAGTTATAATGGAAATTACGTAGCGATGGCCTCATCACCATCAGCACCACCACCACCACCACCACCATCATCATCATCACCAAGAACGCCATCCACAACCACCACCACCACCACCAACAACAAAAACAACACCATATGGATGAATAAAGATGCATTGTATTGTAAAACCAACACCAACAACAAAACCAACAACAACACAACCAACACCACCACCACCAACAACAAAAACAACACCATATGGATGAATAAAGATGCATTGTATTGTAAAACCAACACCAACAACAAAACCAACAACAACACAACCACCACCACCACCAACAACAACAAAAACAACACCAAATGGATGAATAAAGATGTATTGTATTGCAACACCAACACCAACAACAAAAACAAAACCAACAACGACACAACCAACAACACCAACAACAATAGTTTCAGTTTCTCAAGGAGACGTCACTGCATTCGGACAAATCCATATATGCCACACCATATATTATCTGCTTGGCAGATCCCTGACAGCAGCATAACTCAACGCGTTTTTTCAGGCCTTGAGTGTATGCTAATAATTATATTTGTATACCTATCAGAGTGGATTTCGTTTTACAGAATTTTGCCAGATGACAACACTCTCGTTGCCATGGGTTCTTTTTCAGTGCGCCAAGTGCATGCTGCACACAGGACCTCGGTATATCGTTTCACCCGAAAGACTAGACGCTCAGTTTGATTTTCTAGTCAAACTTTGGAGAAAGGGCGAGAGCGAAGTTCGAACCCACACCCTCACGGGCACTCCGTATCGGCAGCTGAGCGTCTTAACCATTCTGCAACAACAACACCAACACCCCCAACAACAAAAGCAACAACACAACCACCACCGCCACCGCCGACGACAACAACAATCAACACGGAAAGAGAGCCCTGAGCACTCGATCACACCTAGCCCTGTTACACTCCCGTACAGCCCCCTCCTCAACAACACTACCAGCATCAAATCACGCCATCAACATCAACGCCATCAACATCAACACCACCACCAACACCATCAACATCAACAACACCAACACCGACACCACCACCAACATCAACACCACTCACACCACCAACACCGCCAACATCAACACCACCAACATCAACACCACCACTAACAACAACACCAACACCACCACCGACACCACCACCAACACCACCAACATCAACAACACCAACACCAGCACCACCACCGACACCACCACCAACACCAACACCACCAACACCAACATCAACACCACCAACATCAACAACACCAACACCACCACCAACACCAACACCACCAACACCAACATCAACACCACCAACATCAACAACACCAACACCACCACCGACACCACCACCAACACCAACACCACCACCAACATCAACAACACCAACACCAGCACCACCACCATCAACACCACCACCACCAACATCAACACCACCATCACCACGAACATCAACACCACCACCGACACCACCACCAACATGAACACACCACCACCAACACCTCCAACATCAACACCAACATCAACACCACCTACATCAACACCATCAACACCACCAATATACCACCAACGTTACCCACACAGCCCCCACCCCCCTCCCCCCTGGCCCCTCCCCCAGTAGCAGATAATCACAGGCGGGACAGCGGGCTGCCGACAGGACTGGGTCCCCGGTGGCTCAGAGGGGAGGGAGGTCTGCCGGGCGGGCCGCCCCCTTTAACTCCTTCATTACCGAGGCGTCAGCGCCGCGCGCGTGGCCGCCTGCCCTGGGGACCGCCGCTTGATTGGCATGCAAATGATGGCGGGGCTTGTCGCGTGACCAGACCCGTTAGTGGAGCCACGCTTGACAGGGGGGGGGAAGTGCGTCCCCTGGACAGAGGAAAGGGATGGGGAAGAGAGGAGAAAGGGGGTGGAGGGGGTGGAGAGAAGGAGGGGGATATGGAGGGGTGGAGAGGTGGGATGGGGGATACGGGGGGTGTGTGTGGAGGAGTAAGGGAGAGGGTGTGTGTGGAAGGGTGTTGAGTGGGTGGGAGGGAGATACAGGGTGATGGGCGTTCGGTGGGGGCGGGGGGGGGATGTGGGTGGGAGTGGGGGTAGGGGGTGGTGGGGGGGGGTAGAGGAGGGCAGTGAGGAGGGGAGAGAGAGGACGTGTCAGTAGAGTTTTGACTCCCGTTTTAAGTCATCGCTGGACTTCCACAGGGGGTGGGGAGAGGTCGTGTTTTTGTTGTTGTTGTTTTTTTTTTACTCACTTAAGTAAACAATGTGAGTATGTATAATAACGTCGTGTCGGTTTTGTGTGTGTGCGTGTGTGTGCGTGTGTATGTGTGTGTGTGTGTGTGTGTGTGTGTGTGTGTGTGATTTTTTCTAGAAATACTTTGTCTGCCAATGACAAATTTGGATTAACTCACTCAGTACGGCCAGTCCTCTCTTCTCCTCTACACAGACCCCTCGGATGTCCAGTGGGTGTCTGAATGACCCAACCTTTAGCTTCCGTCGTCAGAATTGTGGTATTCTCTGTCAACATTCATGTCTTCAGTATAAGAGCCTTCCGCTTGCAATATTTTGATGATGGTAATTGGGGTGAAACGCTGTTAACGTCGTCTCTTTCGCCGTTCGTATGGAAAGAGTTAAACATAGTGGGGGGAAAATTCCACAGTCATACCAATAATAGATTGTAGGTCTTCCGGATTAAGCCGTATTTCCGGACCATCAGCGGTTTATTTCGTTGATGATACGATTCCATACAAATCACAATTTATGGTTTGGTTTCAAGACGGCTTTGTTCGTAAATTAAAAGAGAAGAAATACAAATTCTGGATAGAATATCGTCTCAAAACTCACCTTTTCCTTCAGCAATAAGTTCAATTGTGGCAGGTCCACTTCCTTTGCGTTAGCTGTGCTTGACTATGTGTGTATACATATGTATGTGTACATAACTACATGCATGTATATGAATGTGTATTGTGTGTGCGTGTGTTTATGTACGTTTGTGCTTGCCTATGTGTGCGTATGTGTTAGGGTAGCTGTTAGATACACATGTATGTTAAAATGTATGTATGCAGCGTGTGTGTGTGTGTGTGTGTGTGTGTGTGTGTGTGTGTGTGTGTGTGTGTGTGTGTAGTCACATTTTGGTGTGTGTATGTAACATAGATATAATGTTTTATGTTAATGAATGTGTATTGTGTGTGCGTGTGTTTATGTAAGTTTGTGCCTGCCTATGTGTGCGTATGTGTTAGGGTAGCTGTTAGATACAATGTATGTTAAAATGTATGTATGCAGCGTGTGTGTGTGTGTGCGTGCGTGTGCGTGCGTGTGTGTGTGTGTGTGTGTGTGTGTGTGTGTGTGTGTGTGTAGTCACATTTTGGTGTGTGTATGTAACATAGATATAATGTTTTATGTTAACAAAAGCGTTTTTTGTAAAGCACCTAGAGCAGATTTCTGGATAGTGTGCTATATAAGTATCCATTATTATTATTATTTTTATTATAGAACTCATACACGTAAGGCGTTGTAGTTTCTGTCAACCTCAGTGTCGAACTCGGCAGATCGATGATAAACGGCTACATGTTGTGGTGTGCTTGAGGCCATGGCAACGTCTCCTTTACCGCGGGCTTTAAAGAATTTCTGAAATAATCGAGATTTACCAAAACAACACGACTTAAACGGAGTTTTCAGTTCTAATACCTTAATCGATTTATGACCCAAACAACATCAACAACAACAACAACATCATAAAACCAAAAACAAAACAAGAAAAACATACGTTTTGATATTTCGATTTTGAACATCGGGTCCGCTTCAGTGATGTAAGTCTAATTAATTTCGAACCGAATGTGCTTGGTTCGAACCTGCTAACATACTGTTGTTTTGTTGTTGTTGTTGTTGTTTTGTGTGTGTGTGTGTGTGTGTGTTTGTTTTTTTTTTTCCTGGAAGCTTTTTTATCATCAAATGCAGCACACATTTTCACTCCTTATAAAAAAAAATGATAATAATTAAAAAAAAAAAAAAAAACTGGATAAAGCGTGTATGACAAGTGAGTCTTGAAGGTCTTGCCCTGCAAACTTATACAACGCAGGGAAATCTTGGCCACACATTCGTAAGACATGTCAAATGCAGACATTTTGTTACAAGGTAGCTTTTTTGGTCTGAAAAAACAACAACAAAAACCCAAATTGCAACAGGGTGAAATCAAAATTATTTCCAAGCTGAGAGAGAGAGAGAGAGAGAGAGAGAGAGAGAGAGAGAGAGAGAGAGAGAGAGAGAAACGGAAACGGCATGGTTTATTCACATATAGGCCTCAGCCCCAAGTGAAGGGGTTCATATGAACATTATACAACTAAATAAGACAACATAAGCAAACAAGCATAAATGCAGATAACAAAACATTTTTTTTTCATTTCATGAAGTGGCTGTTGAGAGAGAGAGAGAGAGAGAGAGAGAGAGAGAGAGAGAGAGAGAGCATGTATGTGTGTGTGAGAGAGAGAAAGACAGAAAGACAGACAGACAGACAGAGAGAGAGAGAGAGAGAGCATGTATGTGTGTGTGAGAGAGAGAGAGAGAGAGACAGAGAGAAAGAGAAAGAGTGTGTGTGTTTTCTTGTGAACTGTTCATGTCTCAGTATGGGTGCTGTACATGAAAAATGTTCATGTCAGATTGCTGAGCATCGGCACATCAGTTTAAACAATACGAACATTTTTTTTTCTTTCTTTCTTTCTTTTGTTTTCTTAAGAGCGAATTCTGGAGTCTTCCTTTCAGTCGTGGTTTGGTCAGTGGTTAGTTTTCGGGACCAAAGAAAAGACAGGTCATAGCATTCGTGTGTGGGCCTCTGTCTACCCTTTCCCTGTGTGAACACATTGAAGTCATGACTTCATTACAATGTGTTCACACCAGACAGTCATGATTGTTTACGGACTTCATCGTGTTCACACCATTTTGTCCGTCCCCGACCCCCTCCCCCAACACACACGCGCGCGCAAAAGAACAACGGACTATCTTGAAAATTTAATCTTTGACTTTGAATCACTGTTACTAAATTCACTGTCATTTTTCTAATTTGCACTGTTTGCGCAATGTATTTTGCCAAATCTTGTACAACGTTTATATTGCTACAAGACAGAATATTTACTACACATGTCTGGTCAGGAATTACCGTGTCACTGAGAAGCCCAGCGAAGTACCGTGTAAATCAGGAGCTCAGTGAAGTACCGTGTCTTCTTTCCGTTGAAATCATAATGTGGAAACTGCCATGTCGAACTGTTTGCTCCACAACATTTCCCAGCATGTATTATCCATTGCATCAATCAATCTCATGATCATCTGTGCCGACATGAGATGATAGCTCTTTGATATATTTAATGAGAGCTATAAAACCGGCAATGATTTCGTTCTTCATCTTTCTTTCCCCAGAAACTATTAGTGTGTGTGTGTGTGTGCGTGGTGTGGGGGTGAGGGTGGGGTGTAGGTGTGTGTGTGTGTGTACGTATGTGTGCGTGTGTGCGCATGTGCTCGTGTGTTGTGTGTGTGTGTGTGTGTGTGTGTGTGTGTGTGTGTGTGTGTGTGTGTGTGTGTGTGGCAGATACAGAAAAGTTGGGAATAGAGAGACAGACAAACAGAGAGAGAGAGAGAGAGAGAGAGGGCGGGGAGCGGGGCGGGGGTGTGGGGGTGGAGGGGAATTAATAAATACAGTTTGTCACAACCCATAAGGGGTTGCCATGTACCACCCACCCCTTCCCAACGAACAACACAGAAAAGTTTAGCTCGGTTCTGTACGACAGATCGCCCAACACGGCTTATATCACAGATTGACATAAGTTTACATTTGGGCCAACAGCAAAGTGAGAGCTGTATTATCAATGGTTTCTCCAGTAGATGGGAAGCCATTTACACTTAGTCTTTTGTGAAGGACTATGACTCTCAAACTAGGAGGCAAAAGTGCACTGGCTCTTAGTGCTGCATCCTTGTGGAACCATCCCAACGCCGACTGTCCTAAAACCCTCTTGGCCGAGAGAGCGGGGATGTACTTGGGCAAGGCACTCTCCACTATAATCAAATTCTAGCCCAGATAGTCGGAACAGCAGTTGCCTCCTCTGCTGTTCTGATGGTCATAGTCAGACACGACTGACTATCATATGTAAGTACGACAGATCCACTTCCCAATGACAACAGCACGTCCAGGCAAACCCAACACACAATCCACCTTCTATCTGTCTTCATAATACCATTCTTCTACATAGACTCCTTCGAAGATGTCATGAAGTCAGGCAGCAGTTCTGTTGGGAAATGTCAGTGTACTGGAGGAGTGAACTCTCCATCCATCGTATCAGGAGGTCCAATGTTATACTGGAGTTGGAGAGAGAAAGAGATACACACGAATACATTAAAAAAACACACAAAAAACCACAAACAAACAAACAAAAAAACCGTCACGAGCCGTCACACACACACACACACACACACACACACACACACACACACACACACACACACACACACACACACACACACACACACGACGAGTACTGCTAGAATACACATAGCAGAAAAATACCAGAACCATTTCCATATATTTACAAATGCATCCGTTCTTGATGACAAAAATGCTGGCGCGGCTTTTTCTATTCCCGCTTTTAAAGATGAAAAATCTTACTTTATTGGAAAGAATCTTTCCATATTTACGGCTGAACTTGTTGCTATTATACAAGCTTTGAGCTACTTGGTGAGCCATCAAACAGTTTTCTTGAAAAAAAACATTCTTTGTTGATTCCAAATCAGCACTTTGTGCTCGAGATCATTTAGCCTTGAAACAAGACCTGACTTAGTTATTGAGGCAAATCATTTGGTACATTGTTTGAGGATTAAAGGGACTGAGGTCAGTTTTTGTCGGGTGCCTTCTCATGCGGGCATTTATGGCAATGAAACTGCGTTCAAGCAGCTAAAAGAGGAGCACAGGATTAAAAAAAAATCGACAGAAATACGTGTCCGAGTTTCCGTGAAAGAGGCATACACTATGTTAGAAAAAAAACAGCATGGGGTCGATTTCTTAAAAGATGGAAGGCAAAGTTTTCAAATCAGAAAGGAACATTATTCCCCGAGAATATTATTAAAGAAAAAATACCGAATTCATCAGCTTGCTATAAAAGAATAATAACCTCTACTTTCTTCCGTATAAAACTTGACGCGCTGAAGACAAAATGTAATAAAAATGTTATATGCATTTGTGGTAAGCAGTTCCGCTTGCATCATAGTTTGTTCCACTCTCAGCAGTTACGTATCTTTTTGCCCAAGTATTTCATGCAGAGTAACTATTCTGCATATGATTTTTTTGAAGTTATTTCTAACGAGGTTCTTTTAGTAGAACTTTCAAAGGCATTAGTTCATAGCCCTATTTCTTCATTCCTTTTCATGTACTTCATAATTGTGTTAATGGTTTTAGTTATTATCATCATTATTGATTTGTTACTGTTAAAGCTAATATCATGTTAGTTATACATTTCCTAGTAGTTTTCTACCCTTTCTGTATTATCCTGACTTTTCATTCCCCTCTCCCCAGCCCCCCTTTCCCCAGACCGCCCGACCTTTTTTTTTTTCCTTTTTTTTTTATCGTCGAATATCACTAATAGTGAAAAGACGCTAAACTAAAGAAGGAACACACACACACACACACACACACACACACACACACACACACACACACACACACACACACACACACACACGAACAAATGAACAAATGTTTTATTGAGGGTAAAATGGATAAGCTGAAAGCTTCTTTACACCATGCCTTCCAAAACGCGCGCGCGCACACACACACACACACACACACACACACACACACACACACAAGATGAAAAAGGGAAAAAATCGGTACGGACACTGTAGACAGTAACAACAACAAGAGTTAAACACGAAACATAAAAAATAACATGGAATATAACTCAGTCACACACACATACATGGTATGAAGGAATACAAGGTACACAGGTAACAGAGTACCATAGCAGTGATCACAGTGTTCAAAGAGAAATAGGTACACAGGTAATGAGTACCATGGCAGTGATCACAGTGTTCAAAGGGAATAGAGACACAGGTAATGAGTACCATGGCAGTGATCACAGTGTTCAAAGAGAAATAGGTACACAGGTAGTGAGTACCATGGCAGTGATCACAGTGTTCAAAGGGAATAGAGACACAGGTAATGAGTACCATGGCAGTGATCACAGTGTTCAAAGAGAAATAGGTACACAGGTAATGAGTACCATGGCAGTGATCACAGTGTTCAAAGGGAATAAAGACACAGGTAATGAGTACCATGGCAGTGATCACAGTGTTCAAAGGGAATAGAGACACAGGTAATGAGTACCATGGCAGTGATCACAGTGTTCAAAGGGAATAGAGACACAGGTAATGAGTACCATGGCAGTGATCACAGTGTTCAAAGAGAAATAGGTACACAGGTAATGAGTACCATGGCAGTGATCACAGTGTTCAAAGGGAATAGAGACACAGGTAATGAGTACCATGGCAGTGATCACAGTGTTCAAAGAGAAATAGGTACACAGGTAATGAGTACCATGGCAGTGATCACAGTGTTCAAAGGGAATAGAGACACAGGTAATGAGTACCATGGCAGTGATCACAGTGTTCAAAGAGAAATAGGTACACAGGTAATGAGTACCATGGCAGTGATCACAGTGTTCAAAGGGAATAGAGACACAGGTAATGAGTACCATGGCAGTGATCACAGTGTTCAAAGTGGAAGAGATACACAGGTTAACACAGTACCATAGCAGTGAGCACAGTGTTCAAGGAGGAATATGGACACAGGTAACATAGTACCACAGCAGTGATCACAGTGTTCAAAGAGAAATAGGTACACAGGTAATGAGTACCATGGCAGTGATCACAGTGTTCAAAGAGAAATAGGTACACAGGTAATGGAGTACCATGGCAGTGATCACAGTGTTCAAAGGGAAATAGGTACACAGGTAACACAGCACCATAGCAGTGATCACAGTGTTCAAAGGGGAAGAGGGTCACAGGTAATAGAGTACCATAGCAGTGATCACAGTGTTCAAAGGGGAAGAGGGTCACAGGTAATAGAGTACCATAGCAGTGATCACAGTGTTCAAAGGGGAAGAGGGTCACAGGTAATAGAGCACCATAGCAGTGATCACAGTGTTCAAAGGGGAAGAGGGTCACAGGTAATAGAGTACCATAGCAGTGATCACAGTGTTCAAAGGGGAAGATAGACACAGGTAATAGAGCACCATAGCAGTGATCACAGTGTTCAAAGGGGAAGATAGACACAGGTAATAGAGCACCATAGCAGTGATCACAGTGTTCAAAGGGGAAGAGGGTCACAGGTAATAGAGCACCATAGCAGTGATCACAGTGTTCAAAGGGGAAGAGGGTCACAGGTAATAGAGTACCATAGCAGTGATCACAGTGTTCAAAGGGGAAGATAGACACAGGTAATAGAGCACCATAGCAGTGATCACAGTGTTCAAAGGGGAAGATAGACACAGGTAATAGAGCACCATAGCAGTGATCACAGTGTTCAAAGGGGAAGATAGACACAGGTAATAGAGCACCATAGCAGTGAGCACAGTGTTCAAGGAGGAATATGGACACAGGTAACATAGTACCACAGCAGTGATCGCAGTGTTCAAAGAGGAAGAGGGACACAGGTAATAGAGTACCATGGCAGTGATCACAGCGTTCAAAGGGAAATAGGTACACAGGTAACACAGCACCATATCGGTGATCATAGTGTTCAAAGGGGAAGAGAGACACAGGTAATATAATACTATAGCAGTGATCACAGTGTTCAAAGGGGAAGAGGGTCACAGGTAATAGAGTATCATAGCAGTGATCACAGTGTTCAAAGAGGAAGAGGGTCACAGGTAATAGAGTACCATAGCAGTGATCACAGTGTTCAAAGGGGAAGAGGGTCACAGGTAACAGAGCACCATAGCAGTGATCACAGTGTTCAAAGAGGAAGAGGGTCACAGGTAATAGAGTACCATAGCAGTGATCACAGTGTTCAAAGGGGAAGAGGGTCACAGGTAATAGAGCACCATAGCAGTGATCACAGTGTTCAAAGAGGAAGAGGGTCACAGGTAATAGAGCACCATAGCAGTGATCACAGTGTTCAAAGGGGAAGAGGGTCACAGGTAATAGAGCACCATAGCAGTGATCACAGTGTTCAAAGGGGAAGAGGGTCACAGGTAATAGAGCACCATAGCAGTGATCACAGTGTTCAAAGGGGAAGAGGGTCACAGGTAATAGAGCACCATAGCAGTGATCACAGTGTTCAAAGGGGAAGAGGGTCACAGGTAATAGAGCACCATAGCAGTGATCACAGTGTTCAAAGGGGAAGAGGGTCACAGGTAATAGAGTACCATAGCAGTGATCACAGTGTTCAAAGGGGAAGATAGACACAGGTAATAGAGTACCATAGCAGTGATCACAGTGTTCAAAGGGAAATAGGTACACAGGTAACACAGCACCATAGCAGTGATCACAATGTTCAAAGGGAAAGAGAGGCACAGGTAATATAGTACCATAGCAGTGATCACAGTGTTCAAAGGGAAACAGGGTGGCTATAAAAAAACGGTCACAACGTAACTGCTCCTGCACAATGCAGTTTTTATGCCATCCACTAACGAACCCTCTATTTGAAGAGTGTGTTTGGGAGCGAGAGGATGGGTCAGGGGTGGGGAGGGCAGGGGGGGGATGGGGGTGGGGTTGGGGGGGGGTGGGAGGGGAGGGATCTGAAAGTGAATAAAGGCCAGTGAAAAAGATATCAGAAACTAATGAGAGTAGTGGACATTTTGGATGTGCACACACAATGCTCAGCAGAACGATACATCCAGCACTACGAAGCCAGAATGGACCTGAACAGAAAAAAACACACAAAAACAACCCTAACTTTCCGAAATTAACTTTTAACCAACTTTTTGCCCACGGGAAAAAAAGAAGGTTTTAGCTGATAGACAACAACAGCCAAGTTTTGCCCACGGACAAAAAAGAAGGCTTTAGCTACAGGACAACAACAAACAATACGGTTTTCCATTACCCACAACGTGGACCTTTCGGAGCTTGGCTCAGATCTTTGTCAAGCGTTAATGTGTATGCCAGAAGCTCGACAGTGGGGGGAAAGATTGCCGGGCACAAATACAGCCGATTAACGTGACTTCTCGTGTTCAGCGAGAAAGCGAAACCCAGGCTGCTGTCTGTGGAAAGTTAATGACGTCATACATCTTCCCGTCAGCCCTTGCCTCCGCTCGCGCCACATCCCCACTTCCGGTCTTAATTGTGCGCGCGCAGCATGCACCGGACGTCGACCTCATTTGTTTTCCTGACTGGAAGTCCGCACATCTCCGTTCTCTCTCCCTCCTTCTCCTGGTGACTGACTGATGTTCCTCGCTCTCGCTATTATAATTCGTCATCATTACTATCATTTCTTCTTCTACTACTACTACTACTACTACTACTACTACTACTACTAATGATAATAATAATAGTAACAACAAATAATAATAATAATAATAATAATAATAATAATAATAATAATAATAATAATAAACTCTGTGTGTGTGTGTGTGTGTGTGTGTGTGTGTGTGTGTGTGTGTGTGTGTGTGTGTGTGTGTGTGTGTGTGTGTTTTACATTTTTTTTTTTTTTATCATCATCATTATCGTATTATTTTATTTATATTTTGTTGTTGTTATTATTATTATTATTATTATTATCATCATCATCATCATCATCATCATCATCATCATCATTATATTTGTTATTATCATTATCCGTAGTAGAAGTAGTAGTAGTAGAATAGTATTAGCATTAACATTAATTTGTATGATTGTTGTTGCTGTTGTTGGTGTTGTGAAGGGTGATTTTATTCTAAACATTTCTGTATAGTTTTACACGAACAACACACAATATCAGCATACGTCTATAAATCGCTTACAGACACCTCTGAGCAGACAAAACAAATCTAAAAGAGAGAAAAAGAAAGATTAAGAAAGCAAGATCCAGATGCTTTATCACTTTCATTGCGGTGTAGCCAATCTTGAAATGTGAAATACTGTTTTAGGACAGGTAAATGTTTCACATAATGACGCAGATGGTTTTGGGCAAGGTAAACATTTCAATTTATGACGTAGATGGCTTTAGGACAGGTAAATATTTCACATTATGACGTAGACGGTTTTATGACAAGATAACATTTCACATTGTGAAAATAAAATGTTACATGTCTGTCTGTCTAAGCGTGTATGTGTGCGTGCCTGAAATCTGATTGAATGACACAGGAAACGAATGATGAGCGCCCAGTCGCAGCCGTCAGTCGGCTCTACCCAGATAGGCAGCCTGTTGTGCAAATGACCCCGTGTTTGTAAAGCGCTTAGAGCTTGGTCTCTGACCGAGGATAGGCGCTATATAAGTATCCAACCAATCAATCAATCAATCAATAGGTGGTTTTAGGACCAGTAAACAATTCACAATATGACGTAGATGGATTTTAGGACAGGTAAACAGTTCACATCATGATGTAGATGGATTTTAGGACAGGTAAACAGTTCACATCATGACGTAAGTGGTTTTAGGACAGACAAACAGTTCACATCATGACGTAAGTGGTTTTAGGACAGGCAAACGGTGTACATCATGACGTAAGTGGTTTTAGGACAGGCAAACAGTTTACATCATGACGTAGGTGGTTTTAGGACAGGCAAACAGTTTACATCATGACGTAGGTGGTTTTAGGACAGGGAAACAGTTCACATCATGACGTAAGTGGTTTTAGGATCGGTAAACATTTCACATTATGACGTAGATGGTTTTAGGACAGGTAAACAGTTCACATCATGCCGTAAGTGGTTTTAGGATAGGTAAACAGTTCACATCATGACGTAGGTGGTTTTAGGACAGGCAAACAGTTTACATCATGACGTAAGTGGTTTTAGGACAGGCAAACAGTTCACATCATGACGTAGGTGGTTTTAGGACCGGTGAACAGTTCACATTATGACGTAGATGGTTTTAGGACAGGTAAACAGTTCACATTATGACGTTGGTGGTTTTAGGGCAGGCAAACAGTTCACATTATGACGTAGATGGTTTTAGGACTGGTAAACAGTTCACATTATGACGTTGGTGGTTTTAGGGCAGGCAAACAGTTCACATTATGACGTAGATGGTTTTAGGACAGGAAAACATTTCACAATATGAAGTATCATTCGGTCGATCTAATTATAAAAGAAAATATTTTAAAAAATCAGAGAATAAATGCTTGGCAATGGCAGTTGTCAGTAAGCACCTTCCACCCTCCGGTTTTGACCTTCCTATTTTGTCCTCTGTCTTCCTCTCCTCTTGCTTTTAACAAAAGAAACACTGGAACATTTTATGACAGAACTGTACAAGAAGGTCAGTGCAGATAACTATTGAAGAAATAGCCAATAGAAGAAGCACCCCCTGAAAACAAAAGAAAAAAAAACACTAGAAAATTACATAGAAGGACCGGCTGAAATATGAGACAAAGCTAAAATAGTATACAGAAGCACCCTTTGAAGTATAAAACAGCTTTGAAAAACTATATAAAAAAAAAGAAAACACTTATACAAGATTCCAACCGTTATTGGTGCTTGCTATGTGAGTGAGTGGGCTGAGAGAGAGAGAGAGAGAGAGAGAGAGAGAGAGAGAGAGAGAGAGAGAGAGAGAGAGAGTCAGACAGAGTGACAGACAGCGAGACGGAGCCAGATACAGAGACAGGGACAGAGAAAAAAAGAGAGAGAGACAGAGAGAGAAAGAAAAACCGATACAGAGAGAAAGAGACAGAGAGACAAAGAAAAGCACAGAGAGAGAGAAGGGGGAGGGAGGAGGAGAGAGAGAGAGAGGAAGGCAGACAGACAGACAGACAGACAGGCAAACATGACAGACAGAGAGAGAAAATGAAAAACAAAGAGACAAAATACCAACAGAAAACAGAGAGAGAGAGAGAGAGAGAGAGAGAGAGAGAGAGAGAGAGAGAGAAATGAAGTAGACAGACAGACAGAGACAGAGACAAATGTAGACAGAGACTAAGGGAGAAAGAGAGAGAGGGAGAGAGAGAGGGGGGGGGACCCTCCCTGAGAAAAAACAAACAAAAAAACAACAACAAAAAACAAAACAAAAACACCATCAACAGAAACAAGAGATGCAAACGCAACAAAAAACCGGAAAGACCCCAGAAGGGAAGAAGATTCGGCCATTGTCTTGCGTCAACAGTTAATTGTTCCTTGATGTCGGCAAGAAGAAGCCTGTTAGATTTTAATGCCGACAATGAAGCGCCCGTATGTAGCCATTAAAACCCTCGGCCCCCCGCTCTCCGCGCAGCGTTCCCCAAGCGAGGCTGAAATGGCCGCCACTTTGTGCCTGCCGCAGGGTGTTGCCATTTCCAGGCCCGTTTACGATCCAGGATCAGAAAGAGGAAATGAGTCCATTTTGAGCGGGTAAATACGGTATTGATTGACCGATCACCGGCTCCCCGCAGTGACCAGGCGATGTTTTGTCTCCACTGTTAATTGCCCCGTTAATACTGCCCCGCCTGGCCACTAGCTTGCCGCTAACAAAAGGCTGTTCTTTCAGACCTTACTTTGACCGACCCTGGCAGCAGAAAGAACCTAGTTTGCTGCAAGATGATCTCGTCAAATCAGAGCCCGTGGTCGTAGATAGACTCTGGCTTGTACCGCCTTCATGCTTTGTCTGTCACACCAGGTGGAGTAAAGATTGGAACGTAAGCTTGGGTACTTTGGGGGGGTGAGGAGAATGCGCCAACAACGATGGCTTGAATGCCTGTGTCATGGAAACCATCTTCTTCCAGCACACTGACGTCGATCCCGCGGCGGTCACAGGAGCGGTGGGTGGGTTGGATGGGAGTGGAGCTTGGGTGAGGAAAGAGGGGTGGGGGTGGGGATCAACTGCAGGTGCTGGGAATGGAGTGGAAAGACCAGGAACAAAAACACAAGCTGAAAATCCCTCTGCTGGTGCCAAAAATACAGGCTTCAATATCTCTGCCGGTGCCAGAAATGCAGGTTTAAAATCCCTCAGCTGGTGCTAAAAACAGGCTTCAATCTCTCTGCTGGTGCCACAAAACAGGCTTAGATTAAAATACCTGTCGGTGCCCAAAACAGGCTTAAATCTCCGCTGATGAAAAAAACACACACAAAACAAACAAACAAACAAACGAACAAAAACAAAAACAAGAAAAAACAACCCCCCCCCCCCCCCCCCCCCCCCCCCCAAAAAAAAAAAAGAAAAGAAAAAAAGAAACACGCTGAAATACCTCTGCTGATGCCAAAACCAGGCTTAAACTCCCTCTGCTTGTGCCAAAAACAGGTTTAAATATATGTACTGGTGCCAAAAACAGGCTTGAAATCCCACTGCTGGTGCCTAAAACAGATTGAAAATCCCCCTTCTAGTGATATAGTGTAACAATAGAGACACTTCTATATCATAATCACTAGCATGTGTGTGGGTTTTTTTTGTTTTTGTTTTGTTTCTTTTTTCACCTTTCGTACTTTCATTTTTACTTAATGTTTACATTAAATTTATGGTGGACCAGGAATGTCAAACTCATAAAGTTAACAATGGAATAACAAGGCGACTACCATGGATGTATTGATCCTGCTAGCTTGTGCTTGTAAAACTTAAAAGTCAAGTACAAAGAATATTTCATTGATCCAATTAGATTATGCTGGTAAAACCTGAAAGTCAGCTACAAGGAATATTGTCAAGACTGCGTTACTAACTTTTAATACCCCCCTCCCGCCCCCGCCCCCAACCCCCCTTCCTACCCACCCACCTCCCTTCCACCCACACACACTTACACGCGCGTGCATGTACACATGCACACGCACGCACGCACGCACGCACGCATTCTATTTCTCAATCTTTCTGTCTACTATAAATCTGTCTATTCATTTACCTATCCATATAAATGTGAATATATCTATCTAGAAATCTAGATGTCTATTTATCTATATATCTATATGTCTATCTATCTAACTATCTATCTATCTATCAGGAGAGAGAGAGAGAGAGAGAGAGAGAGAGAGAGGTAGGACGTCCGCCTAATAACCGAGAGAATCTGAGCGCAAAGGGTGCAGTCCCTCACGGCAGTGTTTTCTCTCCCCCCCCCCCCCTCCCCACTGGATCTTAAGTGTGGTCTGGGCGCTAGATGGGCTTTTAGATGAGATGATAAACCGAGGTCCCGTGAAATGAACTGACGTGAGTGTGTTTGTCTATGAACTGACGTATGGGTGCCTGATGAACTGACGTGTGTGTGTCTGATAAACTGACGTGTGTGTGTGTGTGTCTGTCTGATGAACTGACGTGTGTGTGTGTGTGTGTCTGTCTGATGAACTGACGTGTGTGTGTGTGTCTGTCTGATGAACTTACGTGTGTGTGTGTGTGTGTGTGTGTGTGTGTGTGTGTGTGTGTGTGTGTGTGTGTCTGTCTGTCTGTCTGTCTGTCTGTCTGATGAACTGACGTGTGTGTGTGTTTGTGTCTGTCTGATGAAGTGACGTGTGTCTGCCTGTCTGATGAACTGACGAGTGTGTGTGTGTCTGTCTGATGAACTGACGTATGGGTGTGTGACTGACGAACAAAGTTATCGGAAAGGCTGACGGCGTGCTTTCTGGACCAGACTAATCATCCATCTCTCCCCCTTCCACCCCCTCCAGGTGTGGTTCCAGAACCGGCGGGCCAAGTGGAAGAAGCGGAAGAAGGCCACCAACGTGTTCCGGACGCCCGGTGCCCTTCTGCCCTCCACCGGCCTCTCCCCTTTCTCCATGGGCGACACCTTCTGCGCCTTCCCCCCATCCGCCCCCGACCCCGCCCGCTGGCCCTCCATGTCTCAGATGGCGGGGCCCATGGGGGGAGCAGGGGGCGGGCTGTCCCTGTCAGGACCCCATCCCCGACAGGGTCCCCTGCTGCAGTCTCTGGGGCACCATCAGGGCATGGCAGGCATGGCGGGCACGGGCAACACGGCGGCGGCCTTCGGGAACGGGCTGGGCACGCTGAACGTCAACATGGGCACGCTGAGCGGCGTGACGGGAGCGTCGCCCCCGGGTTGCTACAGCTCGTCCTCCTACCACACTGCCATCACCGCCTCCTGCTCCTCGCCGCTCGGCGCCGGCTCCCCCTCCCCCACCCTCCCCCCGGTCTCCATGCCCTCGGGGGGCGGGGTGGGGGGGCTGGGCGACATGGACGAGGCGTGGAGGGGGTCCAGCATCGCTGCTCTCCGGAGGAAGGCCATGGAGCACTCCGTCAACCTGTCCGGCTACAGGTGAACCTGTCCGCTACACTCCCCCCCCCCCCCCCCCCCCCCACTTGTTCACACATAGGTGAACCTGTTCCCTTACAACCTCCACTTGTTCACGCAGGTGAACCTGTCTACTACGTCTCTCATTTGTTCACACAGGTGAACCTGACCGCCACAACATCTACACGAACACACAGGTGATCCTTTCCGCTACGTTCACCACTTGTACACACACACAGGTCTACACCACTGGCTCACCAGAACTACACGTCAACGTCATAGGATACAGGTGAAGGAAGTGTCAAATTGCACTGGTGTGGCCACATGTAAACATCTAGTGACCACAATTGAAAGTCCACTGGTGTGGCCACATGTAAACATCTAGTGACCACAATTGAAAGTCCACTGGTGTGGCCACATGTGAACCTCAAGTGACCACAATTGAAAGTCCACTGGTGTGGCCACATGTAAACAACTAGTGACCACAATTGAAAGTCCACTGGTGTGGCCACAGGTGAACCTCAAGTGACCACAAGTGAAAATCCACTGGTATGGCTACAGGTGAACTCCCAGTGGGCTGTTTGTATCATGACAGTGTCGGCTGTTCTGTGTGCTTTCTTGCTGAACTTGGCTGGGTGCCTGGACTCTTTATGTACAGTGAAATTTGGTGTTGTTGTTGTTGTTGTTGTTGTTTTTACCAGTACGTATGTTTCAAATATGGACCTCATCCGAATAGAACGTTGTTTGGTTCAGGACCAAGTGTAAGCACAGAAAATGTTCGATACTGGGCACCTAAGCCTTGAGGTAAGCCCCTATTTTTTTGTGCTTCAGAGACTGAAACCCTGAAATCACTTTTGACGTCAAGACACTGAAACATTGAAATCCCTTTTGACGTTAGAATATGAACTCACATTACATGAGTGTAGGATTGAATCATCATGTTAAGAATCATTTATGTTCTTTGGCTAGGAATCACTCATGCAATGAGGCTAGAAATCAATCATGTTATGTGGCTAGGAATCAGTCATGTTATGTGGCTAGGAATCAATCATGTTATGTGGCTAGGAATCAGTCATGTTATGTGGCTAGGAATCGGTCATGTTGTGTGGTTAGAAATCAGTCATGTAATGAAGTCAGAAATCAGTCATGTTCTGTGATTAGAAATCAGTCATGTTATGTGGTTAGGAATCAGTCATGTCATGTGGTTAGGAATCAGTCATGTTCTGTGGCTAGGAATCAGTCATGTTATGTGGTTAGAAATCAGTCATGTTGCGTGGTTAGAAATCAGTCATGTAATGAAGTCAGGAATCAGTCATGTTCTGTGTTTAGAAATCAGTCATGTTGCGTGGTTAGAAATCAGTCATGTAATGAAGTCAGGAATCAGTCATGTTCTGTGGTTAGAAATCAGTCATGTAATGAAGTCAGAAATCAGTCATGTTCTGTGTTTAGAAATCAGTCATGTTCTGTGGTTAGGAATCAGTCATGTAATGAAGTCAGGAATCAGTCATGTTCTGTGATTAGGAATCAGTCATTTAATGAAGTCAGAAATCTCTCATGTTCTGTTATTAGCAATCAGTCATGTAATGAAGTCAGAAATCAGTCATGTTCTGTGGTTAGAAATCAGTCATGTAATGAAGTCAGGAATCGGCCATGTTGTGTGGTTAGAAATCAGTCATGTAATGAAGTCAGGAATCAGTCATGTTATGTGATTAGAAATCAGTCATGTAATGGTCAGGAATCAGTCATGTTCTGTGGTTAGGAATCAGTCATGTAATGAAGTCAGGAATCAGTCATGTTCTGTGGTTAGAAATCAATCATGTTCTGTTGTTAGAAATCAGTCATGTTGTGTGGTTAGAAATCAGTCATGTAATGAAGTCAGGAATCAGTCATGTTTTGTGGTTAGAAATCAATCATGTTCTGTTGTTAGAAATCAGTCATGTCATGTGGTTAAGAATCAGTCAACAATCTGGGTAGGAATCAGCCATCAAATGATGTTCTATTATTATAGGTCAGTCCATCAATTTCTCTTTTGATTTCCGGTCAGTGTCCCAGGGGTTTGGTTTCAGTTTGAGTTGAGGTAAAAGATTAACGGTTTTAGACTGAGTTTGAGTTGAGGTAAAAAAAAAAAACCTGAGGTAAAAGATTAAAGGTTTTAGTCTGAGTTTGAGCTGAGGACAAAGCCTCAATGTTTTAGTCTGAGTTTGAGCTGAGGTCAATGTCTCAAGGTTTTAGTTTGATTTTGAGTTGAGGTCAGTGCCTCAAGGTTTTAGTTTGATTTTGAGTTGAGGTCAGTGCCTCAAAGTTTTGGTTTGAGTCAAATCCATCGCTCTCCGTTCTATTAAGTGGAATGGAATGTTGTTTAGTGTCCCGACACATATACTGGTGATTATAGACACCTCCTTTCTGACCTCCACTTTCTGGACTTTGTAAAAGGGAAGTCGTTAATTGAACAACAGAAGCAAGTGGAAGTGAATTGAAAAAAAAAAAAAAATCAAATCATCGTTTCCAGTGTCTGTACACGACACACATACATGTAAGACTTCGGTAACTCACCGCCGAAAATGATATGCTGAACTGTGACATCGCTTGAATTGTGATTTATATTTTATTCAGCCAGTAATGAATTAGATGATAGTCTAAAAATTCAAATTAAAACAGATTTCCAAATTTGACCAAAGTGTGGGTGAGGTTTTTGAAGGAAGTTAAATCGAAACACCTGTAAAAGTCTCTTTCAAGTATGTTACTTATATCTCTGTATGGCAATGTGCAATATACTTGGACGCTGTTTGAAATAGTATTTGCTCCCACTTTTCTGCTTTTTCTTCTTGGTTGTTCTGGAACTTTGTACTCTATACCAGTCACAACTGACATTGTAACACTGTACTTTATACCAGTCACAACTGACATTGTACTCTACACCAGTCACAACTGACATTGTACTCTACACCAGTCACAACTGACATTGTACTTTACACCAGTCAGAATTGACACTGTACTTTACACAAGTCACAACTGATGTTGTACGTTACACCAGTCAGAACTGACACTGTGCTTTACACCAGTCACAACTGACATTGTACTTTACACCAGTCAGAATTGACACTGTGCTTTACACCAGTCACAACTGACACTGTACTTTACACCAGTCACAACTGATGTTGTACGTTACACCAGTGACAACTGACACTGTGCTTTACATCAGTCACAACTGATATTGTACTTTACACCAGTCACAACTGATATTGTACTCTACACCAGTCACAACTGACGTTGTACTTAACACCGGTCACAGCTGACACTGTACTTTACACCAGTCACAACTGATATTGTACTCTACACCAGTCAGAATTGACATTGTATGTTACACCAGTCACAAGTGATGTTGAACGTTACACCAGTGACAACTGACACTATGCTTTACACCAGTCACAGCTGACACTGTACTTTACACCAGTCACAACTGATATTGTACTCTACACCAGTCAGAATTGACATTGTATGTTACACCAGTCACAAGTGATGTTGAACGTTACACCAGTCACAACTGACATGTACGTTACATCAGTCACAACTGACATTGTACGTTACACTAGTCACAACTGACACTGTAATTCACACCAGTCACAACTGATGTTGAACCTTACACCAGTCACAACTGACATTGTACGTTACACCAGTCACAACTGACATTGTACGTTACACCAGTCACAACTGACACTGTACTTCACACCAGTCACAACTGATGTTTAATGCTACACCAGTTACAACTGACATTGTACGTTACAACAGTCACAACTGACACTGTACTTCACACCAGTCACAACTGACATTGTACGTTATATCAGTAAGAAATGTCATTGTATGTTATATCAGTAAGAAATGTCATTGTATGTTATATCAGTAAGAAATGTCATTGTATGTTATATCAGTCACAACTGACATTTTGTTACACCAGTAAGAACTGACATTCCGTGTTACACCAGTCACAACTGACACTGTACGTTACACCAGTCACAACTGACACTGTACGTTACACCAGTCACAACTGACATTGTACGTTACACCAGTCACAACTGACATTGTACGTTACACCAGTCACAACTGACACTGTACGTTACACCAGTCACAACTGACACTGTACGTTACACCAGTCACAACTGGCATTGTATGTTACACCAGTCACAACTGACACTGTATGTTACACCAGTAACAACTGAAATTGTACGTTACACCAGTCACAACTGACATTGTACGTTACACCAGTAACAACTGACACTACTTCACACCAGTCACAACTGATGTTTAATGTTACACCAGTTACAACTGACATTGTACGTTACAACAGTCACAACTGACACTGTACTTCACACCAGTCACAACTGACACTGTACGTTACATTAGTATAAACTGGCATTCTGTGTTACATCAGTCACAATTGATATTGTACTTTGCACCAGTCACAACTGACATTGTACGTTATATCAGTAAGAAATGTCATTGTATGTTATATCAGTAAGAAATGTCATTGTATGTTATATCAGTCACAACTGACATTTTGTTACACCAGTAAGAACTGACATTCCGTGTTACACCAGTCACAACAGGCATTGTACGTTACACCAGTCACAACTGACACTGTACGTTACACCAGTCACAACTGACACTGTACGTTACACCAGTCACAACTGACATTGTACGTTACACCAGTCACAACTGACACTGTACGTTACACCAGTCACAACTGATGTTGTACGTTACACCAGTCACAACTGACATTGTACGTTACACCAGTCACAACTGACATTGTACGTTACCCCAGTCACAACTGACGTTGTACGTTACACCAGTCACAACTGGCATTGTACGTTACACCAGTCACAACTGGCATTGTATGTTACACCAGTCAGAACTGACACTGTATGTTACACCAGTAACAACTGAAATTGTATGTTACACCAGTCACAACTGACATTGTACGTTACACCAGTAACAACTGACACTACTTCACACCAGTCACAACTGATGTTTAATGTTACACCAGTTACAACTGACATTGTACGTTACAACAGTCACAACTGACACTGTACTTCACACCAGTCACACCTGACATTGTACGTTACCCCAGTCACAACTGATGTTGTACGTTACCCCAGTCACAACTGATGTTGTACGTTACCCCAGTCACAACTGACGTTGTACGTTACTCCAGTCACAACTGATGTTGTACGTTACCCCAGTCACAACTGATGTTGTACGTTACACCAGTCACAACTGACATTGTATGTTACACCAGTCAGAACTGACACTGTATGTTACACCAGTAACAACTGAAATTGTACGTTACACCAGTCACAACTGACATTGTACGTTACACCAGTAACAACTGACACTACTTCACACCAGTCACAACTGATGTTTAATGTTACACCAGTTACAACTGACATTGTACGTTACAACAGTCACAACTGACACTGTACTTCACACCAGTCACAACTGACACTGTACGTTACATTAGTATAAACTGGCATTCTGTGTTACATCAGTCACAATTGATATTGTACTTTGCACCAGTCACAACTGACATTGTACGTTATATCAGTAAGAAATGTCATTGTATGTTATATCAGTAAGAAATGTCATTGTATGTTATATCAGTCACAACTGACATTTTGTTACACCAGTAAGAACTGACATTCCGTGTTACACCAGTCACAACAGGCATTGTACGTTACACCAGTCACAACTGACATTGTACGTTACCCCAGTCACAACTGACACTGTACGTTACACCAGTCACAACTGACACTGTACGTTACACCAGTCACAACTGATGTTGTACGTTACACCAGTCACAACTGACACTGTACGTTACACCAGTCACAACTGACATTGTACGTTACACCAGTCACAACTGACACTGTACGTTACACCAGTCACAACTGACACTGTACGTTACACCAGTCACAACTGACACTGTACGTTACACCAGTCACAACTGGCATTGTACGTTACACCAGTCACAACTGGCATTGTATGTTACACCAGTCAGAACTGACACTGTATGTTACACCAGTAACAACTGAAATTGTATGTTACACCAGTCACAACTGACATTGTACGTTACACCAGTAACAACTGACACTACTTCACACCAGTCACAACTGATGTTTAATGTTACACCAGTTACAACTGACATTGTACGTTACAACAGTCACAACTGACACTGTACTTCACACCAGTCACACCTGACATTGTACGTTACCCCAGTCACAACTGATGTTGTACGTTACCCCAGTCACAACTGATGTTGAACGTTACACCAGTCACAACTGTCATTGTACGTTACACCAGTCACAACTGACACTGTACGTTACACCAGTCACAACTGATGTTGAACGTTACACCAGTCACAACTGACATTGTACGTTACACCAGTAACAACTGACACTACTTCACACCAGTCACAACTGATGTTTAATGTTACACCAGTTACAACTGACATTGTACGTTACAACAGTCACAACTGACATTGTACGTTATATTAGTATAAACTGGCATTCTGTGTTACATCAGTCACAATTGATATTGTACTTTACACCAGTCAGAACTAACATTGTACTTTGCACAAGTCACAACTGACATTGTACGTTATATCAGTAAGAAATGTCATTGTATGTTATATCAGTAAGAAATGTCATTGTATGTTATATCAGTAAGAAATGTCATTGTATGTTATATCAGTCACAACAGACATTTTACGTTACACCAGTCACAACCGACACTGTACGTTATATCAATAAGAACTGACATTGTATGTTATATCAGTCACAACTGGCATTTTACGTTACACCAGTAAGAACTGTCGTTCTGTTAAACTGATGTTGTACGTTACACCAGTCAGAACTGACATTGTACTTTACAACAGTCACAACTGACATTGTATGTTACGCCAGTCAGACCTAACATTGTACTTTACATCAGTCAAACTGACATTTTACGTTGCACCAGTAAGAACTGACGTTCTGTGATACATCAGCCAGACCTAATATTGTACGTTATATCAGTCAGAACTGCTATTGTAATTTACACCAGTCACAACTGATATTGTACGTTACAACAGTAAAAACTGAGATTGTACGTTACGCCAGTCACAAC
Organism: Babylonia areolata; assembly: GCF_041734735.1. Classification (NCBI taxonomy): domain Eukaryota; kingdom Metazoa; phylum Mollusca; class Gastropoda; order Neogastropoda; family Buccinidae; genus Babylonia; species Babylonia areolata. The sequence goes on along the minus strand of NC_134880.1, from coordinate 5,958,354 downwards.
TGATATTGTACGTTACGCCAGTCACAACTGATATTGTACGTTACGCCAGTCACAACTGATATTGTACGTTACAACAGTCACAGCTTACATCGTGCGCAATATCAGTCACAACTGACGTTGTACGTTACATCAGTCACAACTGACGTTGTACGTTACATCAGTCACAACTGACATTGCATGTCACACCACTTACAACTGACATTGTACGTTACATCAGTCACAGCTTACATCGTGCGCAATATCAGTCACAACTGACGTTGTACGTTACATCAGTCACAACTGACATTGCATGTCACACCACTTACAACTGACATTGTACGTTACATCAGTTACAACTGACGTTGTACGTTACATCAGTCACACATGTCTTTGTACGTTACATCAGTCACACATGTCTTTGTACGTTACATCAGTCGTAACTGACACTGTATGCTTTTCACAGAGTGTTCTTCATCATCAGACATAACTGACATTGGTCCAAGAGGAATATTCACGAGAACTTGGTATGGGGTTACCTGACCTGCTGATGTAGCCTGTAGCTATTCCAGCCACCATAATCTAGAACAAGGAAAGCTGGCGGGTTTGATACAGTACGCCTGTAGCTATACATGCCACCATGACCTACGACACGGAAAGCTGACAGGTTTGATGTAGCTGGCCTGTAGCTGTCTCAGCCATTATAATCTGGAACACAGAAAGCTGACAGGTTTTGTGTAGTTATCCTGTAGCAGTTTTAACTCACTCAGTACGGCCAGTCCTCTCTTCTCCTCTACACAGACCCCTCGGATGTCCAGTGGGTGTCTGAATGACCCAACCTTTAGCTTCCGTCATCAGAATTGTGGTATTCTTTGTCAACATTCACCTCTTCAGTATAAGAGCCTTCCGCTTGTAATATTTTGATGATGGTAATTGGGGTGAAACGCTGTTAACGTCGTCTCTTTCGCCGTTCGTATGGAGAGAGTTAACCATCACAACCTAGAACACGGAAAGCGGACAGGTTTGTCGATGTGCTCTGTGTTGAGCGGGTGTGACCACATAACCGTATATCGTTCTCTTCCATTGACATCTTCACAGCGTCTTTGGTGTGCTTGTGTCCAAAAGAAATGTACCCAAGAAAGTTGTGTGTGTGTGTGTGTGTGTGTGTGTGTGTGTGTGTGTGTGTGTGTGTGTGTGTGCGTGCGCGTGTGTGTGTGTGTGTTAAAAAAAAAGTTGTCTCAGCTGTAGATATCACCAGCCATATTTATTTTAAGGAGCACACACTGTTGTGGACATTTCTGGACTTTTGACATTTTATCACACTTTTGATTCTAGTCGTTTTCGTTTTGAATATTGTGTATTCTCCGTTCAGTGTGAATGTGGCAGTATAAATTCTCGTCAAATTTTCGGAATTCATCAAATGAGAGAGACAGAGGCAGAGAGGTACATAGAGGGAGAACATGATATATAGTCGGCATTAATTTCGTCTGTGTGTGTGTGTGTGTGTGTGTGTGTGTGTGTGTGTGTGTGTGTGTGTGTGTGCTTGCGCCTGCAAGATTAAACAACAGTGCAATGAACCCCCTCTCTCAGTCTATGCCTCTGTCTCTCTGCTTTCCATTATCCCTTACCCCCCCCCCTCTCTCTCTCTCTCTCTCTCTTTCTCTTTCTCTGTCTCTCTCTCATGCTCTCTGTCTTTGTCTCTCTGTCTCTGTATTCTGTCTGTCTGTCTGTCTGTCTCTGTTTCTTTGTTTCTATCTGTGTCTATCTCTGTTCCCGTCTTCATTAAAAAAAAAAAAAAAAAAAAGAGAATGGCACTGAAAAGTGAATGCACATGTACGTCTTCCACTGTTCTCATCATATTCTTTACAGTTTTAAGGTAATGGCGGAGTCGGGTGGGTGCACACAAACACACACACACACACACACACGCGCGCGCGCGCGCGCACATACACAAACACACACAGGGACACACAGACATACAAACACGCTCCACCCCCAAGTCCCTTTATACCCCCCAACCCCCATCCACCCCAGTCACACACACACACCCCAATCCCCTCATACCCCACGCCCCCTCCACCCCACCCCCCAATCTCTTCATACCCCCCCACCCCCCAATCTCTTCATACCCCCCCCCACCCCCCAATCCCTTCATATCCTACGCCCCATCCACCCCACCCCCCAATCCCGTCATACCCCCCCCCCATTTCTCCATACCCCCACCCCCCATCTCTCCATACCCCACCCCCATCTCTTCATAACCCCCCCCCCCCCGATCTCTTCATACCCCCCCACCCCCCAACCTCTTCATACCCCACCCCCCATCTCTTTATACCCCCCACCCCACCCCCCATCTCTTCATACCCCACCCCCCACCCCACCCCCAAATCTCTTCACACCCCACCCCCCACACCCCACCCAATCTCTTCATACCCCACCCCCCAATCTCTTCATACCCCACCCACCCTCCACCCCCATCACCCCTTCCATCTCCACATTCAAAACCTCCCCATCCCTCCACACCCCAATCCCTTCATACCCCTTCCACTACCTGCCTTCCCCCCTCGCACCACCCCCCCTCCCTCCATACACCCCCAACCCCCCGAAAAAAAGAAATCTTCATACCCCACCATCACCTCCACCCCCAACGCCCCTTACATTTCATACCCCCTCCACCCCTTCCACCTCCACATCGTGTCTGTGGTCGGAATAAATGAACATTACGTTGATGAAGAAAAACAATGAAAACAATTAAAAGGGAACAAAAATGGGCCGGAGAAACAGCCTGAGCAATCAATGTTCATTTAGAACAAAACTTTGACCGGCGGAAAAAAAATTTTTTTTTTTTTTTTGGTTTTGTTTTTTGTTTGGTTGGTTGGTTGGTTGTTGTTTTTTTGTTTTGTTTTTTGGTTGGTTTGCTTTTTTGTTTTTGGTTTTTTTTTGTTTTGTTTTGTTTTGTTTGTTTGTTTTCTGTTTCTTTCTTTTTGATTTTTTTTTCGTTTTTTAAGATCATCCGTTCTAATTATACCTGTATATGATAATAATAATGATGATGATGATATTAAGAATAAGAATAACAATAAGAAGAATAAGAAGAAAGACAAGGCGTTCGAGACTCACTTGTGATACATACTCAAAGGGAAAAAAAAAAAAAACTTTTTTAAAAATCAGAAATTGGTTTGTTGAAATGTGTTCTCTATTTATTATTATTATAATCACATACAACTTTGCGACAAAAAAAAAGGCTGCAATGCAGATTCGAACCACGGATGAGTGGTTTTACCCATTGCACTAACGCAGGTTTGATGCCGATGTTAAAAAAAAAAAACAACAATTATTTAAGCATGTTCTTTTAGCGGAATGAATCGACCCGACAATCGAAGTCCTAGCGCGGTGTAAATCATGTTAGTTTGGTATATCTCGGGCATTTAAAAAAATTCTTTCAAGTCCGAGGTAAAGGAGACGTTCCCATTGTCTCAAAAACACTGCAATATAATATGTCCGTTTTGTAGATCTGCAGAGATCCGTGGTCGACAAGCCACTCACTGAGAATTTGCGACATCTTCAATTCAATTTTTTTTTTTCTGTTCATTCTAGTTAATTCAGTATCCACTTTAAAACATTAATATGCAGTAAACTAGTCGATGATTATTCAAGAAACACTTTTAATTCGACGGTAAAGGAAACGTTGCCATCGCGTCAGGTTGTGCAACATATTTTGTCAAGATCTGCACTGACCAGTGCCGTGTAGACGAGGCAGTGAAACGGTCGATTCAAAATTTCTTTTCTGTTCATTCTAGTTAATTCAGTGCCCACTTTAGAATATTCATATGCAGTAAACACGTCAATAATGTAGTTAGTGTCACTATATGTGTTCTGTCCAGAATGTGTATTTCTTTGCTTTAAATTGGGAAAAAAAAAAAAAAACAAAAAAAAACCGAGGTCATTGCGTATTCTCATCAGACAATCGGGAAGCTGCAAATAAAAGGGGTAACAGCGGTTTTCGGAATCCGGACCAAACATCAACGAAATAAACTGTTAATTATTCAGAAATACTGCTAAATTCGGGAGACTTTCAACCTATTATTGGTATGACCATGAAGATTTTTTTCCTACTATGTTTAAGCCAAATTTGGTA
>NC_134880.1:5946740-5951740 GCF_041734735.1 Babylonia areolata | reverse complement strand
GTTAATCCCGGTCTGTTTCCAACTGATAAACTAACAACTGTAGGCATTCAATGAGAACCAACTGTACCTGTGTGTATACCTATAGCAAAAATGTATCACTCATCACAGTCCGTTTCCAATCTACCATTCTTGACAACTGCAGGTATTCAGTAAATTTCACTTATCCAGGTGTGTGTAACAAAACTGTACCACCCATTACAGTTTCCAGCCTACACTTTGACGACTGTAAGTATTCAGTAAACCTGAGTTATCCAGGTATGTATAACAAATCCGTATCACCCATCACAATTTCCAGTCTGTCATCTGACTACCGTAGGTATTCAGTAAACCTCACCTGCTCAGGTTTGTGTGTCTTTCCAGTCACAGCCTGTTTTCGGTTCACCAGATGACGGACGACTTGAGGTAACTAGTGTCCGGGCATGTGTAAAAACAATATATCACCCACCACAGCACAGACAGATTCTGATCAACACAAGACGGAGATTTCAACCGGAATGTTTAACCTGTACTGTACTTACGCTTGAGAACTACCCGGGAATGGGTTGGAGGAGGGGGGCGGGGGCGGGGGGTAGGGGTGTGGGGGACAGGGCGGGGGAGCGGGGGGGGGGGGGGGGGGAACGAAGAACAAGTTTCAGTTTCAGTTTCAGTAGCTCAAGGAGGCGTCACTGCGTTCGGACAAATCCATATACGCTACACCACATCTGCCAAGGAGATGCCTGACCAGCAGCATAACCCCACGCTAAGTCAGGCCTTGAGAAACAAAAATAAATAAATAATAATAATAATAATAATAATAATAAAAATAATAAAAATAAAATAAAATAAAAAGAAATAAGTAAATAAATAAATAGATAATAAGTAAAATAATAAATAGATAAATACATTTAAATAGAAAAAAAACAAACTACTACTACTAATAATAATATTTATAAGGCGCAAAAACTTGATGAAGTCAACTATAAGCGTAAAAAAAACCAAAAACAAAAACAAAAAAAAACAAAACCCAAGAACAAGAACAAGTAACAAGACGAAGAAAGGGAGAGAGGGAAGAGGGAACAGAAAAAAGACTCAGTGTTTTCTTTGTTCTAAGCATGTTTATTTCGTTTCGTGTCCACCCCCAGTCAGTACGGGTAGTCCGGGTTGGTGGTGGTGACGTACAGGCCACTGAAGGCCGGGGTGGCGTGATAACCCATATTAGCGCAGCCTGTACCACACACGTGGCAGCCGCCGTCAGCACTGTGGCAGGGGTAGGAACGAAAATCGTTGTCGTTGATGCTGGCCACATAAAAGCGGGTGGCCATGTTGTGACTGCAGCCAATGTCGTCCGTCAGTTCTACCGGACAACAAGAGCAGAGAGCACGTGTCAGCGTCGTCAGTAGTGCTGTTATGATGTCATCGTTGGAGTAGAAATGACGTCAATGTTATCATCATCATCGTCATCATCGCCATCATCACCGCAACCATCACCATTGCCTCACAGAAGGAAGGAGAGAGAGGGGGAGCGGCCGTAAGTCTAGCATGAAAGGTAGAGCACGATGCTTTGCAAATCAAACGAATATTGGCATCATTTCCAAACCATAATTGCGCAATTTTCTTCAGAACGGAACAGATTCTCTCTGGGCTTTCCCAGATACATTAGACAGAGCACCACGCCAGACGCCATGTTCATTGCATCAGAGATCATTTCCCACCACTCTTGTGGCAAACCGGTGGCACTGTGCGTGTGTGTGTGAGTGTGTGTGCGGAGTGCGGGGTGTGGTGTGTGACTGGGGGTGGGTGGGAGGAGAGTCGGGGGAGGAGGGGGGGGGGTGTTCAGTCAATTCGACGAGTCAAAACTGTATTTCATGATGGTAAATTGAATAAGCAGCTTTTTTTTATTTTTTTTTTTATTTTTTTTTTACATCAAGCCATCAATGAAAAATGAAATAAAATAAAGGAGGGAGAGAAAGAGAGGGGAGGTGGGGATGGAGAGAGCGAGAGAGAAAAATAGACGAAAAGTAACCGACAACAAAAAGATGAATATACATACATATACGTACAAGGAAAGCTTCATGATGAAATACGCAACTGCATTTCTATTTCACACACACACACACACACATAGGCGCGCGCGAACACACACACACACACACACACACACACACACACACACACACTTACACACACATACTACACGCACAAACACACACAGACAGACACAGACACAGACACACACACACACACACACACACACACACACACACACCACTTTTTTTTTTCCAGTGAAACGATAAAGCAAAGAACAAACGAGCACGTGTAAAACCGTACATGTTCGTGTGCACACAAACACACAGACACAGTCACACACAGACGCAGACAGACAGGAAGACAGACAGACAGACAGACAGAAACACACACACACACACACACACACACACACACACACACACACACACACACACACACAAGTACACGCACCTGTGATCTGTCCAGTCAAAAGCAGAAGCCAGTCGAATTTACTTTCCGGACACCCAGGCATGTCGGTTCCACCGTTGGGGAAAGAAGTCAATGTGTCCTATCTGATCCACTGTCCCCAGACCTGGTTTAAAGGAAAGAAGTAATAATAATAATAATAATAATAATAATGGTATTTATATAGTGCTGAATCTTGTGCAGAGACAAATCAAAGCGCTTTCGCACCAGTCATTCACACGCATTCATAACTCTAAAACTGGATAAACTGAAGACAAGGAAGAGGCAGGGAAGGGAGCCTATTTTGAGAAGAGGTGGGTTTTAAGGCCAGACCTGAAAGAGTTGAGTGAGGAGACTTGGCGAAGCGAAAGAGGAAGTTCATTCCAATTGCAAGGTCCAGAGACAGAGAAAGAATGGCGGCCAACAGTCGAGTGTTTGAATCTGGGTATGCGTAAACAGAGTGGATCCGAAGCCGATCGTAGTGAGCGAGATGGAGTGTAGAGGTGAAGGCAGCCGCAGAGACAGGAAGGGGCAGTTTTGTGAATACATCTACAACATAGAGTGCTGATCTTGTATTTTATTCGGTGTGAGACAGGGAGCCAGAGGAGATGTTGCAAAATAGGAGTGATGTGCTCAGATCTTTTCTTTCTGAGGATGAGTCGGGCAGCAGAGTCAATTTGTCTCATCTGATCTACTGTCCCCAGACCATGTTTAAAGGAAAGAAGTCGATGTGTCCTATCTGATCCACTGTCCCAAGACCTGGTTTAAAGGAAAGAAGTCGATGTGTCCTATCTGATCGACTGTCCCCAGACCTGGTTTAAAGGAAAGAAGTCGATGTGTCCTATCTGATCGACTGTCCCCAGACCTGGTTTAAAGGAAAGAAGTCGATGTGTCCTATCTGATCGACTGTCCCCAGACCTGGTTTAAAGGAAAGAAGTCAATGTGTCCTATCTGATCCACTGTCCCTAGACCTGGTTTAAAGGAAAGAAGTCAATGTGGCCTATCTGATCCACTGTCCCCAGACCTGGTTTAAAGGAAAGAAGTCAATGTGTCCTATCTGATCCACTGTCCCTAGACCTGGTTTAAAGGAAAGAAGTCAATATGTCCTATCTGATCCACTGTCCCCAGACCTGGTTCAGAGGGAAAAGGTCAATGTTGAGAGACCTGAGTTAAGCGAAAGAAGTCAATGTCACAGACCTGGTTTAAAGGAAATAAGTCAGTGTCACAGAAAATGACCCCCACCCCATCCCACCCCACCCCACGATAATCCCCCCACAACCCTCCTTCACCACCATCCACTATACATCCGCATAAAATAAATCCTGCCCTCCCTTCAGTTCACAGACCAGGTTAAAAGGAAATAAGTCAGTGTCACAGACCTGGTTTATATGTAGCCAAGTGCTCAGCTGGATACAAACCGTAGTTCAGCTCACAGCACATGCCGTAAAGTGGATGACAGATTCACTGCAGTGACGGTGTCCAACCATTGACAAGAGGAGGTAACTCCTGCGGTGTAATGCTATTCAAATTCGAATTTGAACTGTAAGCTGTTGCGCGTCGGCCGGTCACTTTCAGAGGTGCCGCACTCAAGCACGCATCGAGCGTGTCACACGCAGCTAGTTGCATAACATTCTACTGCCCTGTTCTTCTTCCTTGTCTTGTATTCATGTTGTAATAATACAATAGAAAAACCCTTTTGTGACTTGCCGTCTATATGTCCTTGGCCGGTGCGCGGATCTTTTCTTTCCCTTCACCTTCATACTATCTTTAATTCAGTAAATCAGTAATTCTTTTGTACCGTCCCCTTTTATAATACACCACTCGGGTTAATACAGCTACATATACGAAAGAAGTTAGTGTCACAGACCTGGTTTATTCGAAGGAAGTCAGTTAACCATACTTGGAACATTTCTTTTTGTCACAGGTCCTGGCATACAAGAAACTATAAATCAACAAACAAACAAACAAAAAGCAACCTACTTTCTTAAAATCTGATTGCGCAGAACCAATGAAAACAAGCAAGAAGCAAGCAAGTTGTGTTACTTTAACTGTGTCCTTATTCATGCTTTTTAATACGTTTCTTGATTTTTTTAAAATAACTTTAAGCAGGTGAGGGTAGGGGGATGGGGTGCAGCTGAATTACCAGTGACAGTTACTATTACTGTTTTGTTTTTCCTAACCCCAAAGGGCCTGAAAGTGAAAGACAACATGGTTGATAAACAGCTACAACATTCATTTATCATCTACTCGCTTCATGAAGCATTTACTGTTGTTGTTTGTGTTGTTTTTCCTAACCCTAAAGGGCCTGAAAGTGAAAGCAACATGGCTGATCAGGAACGACAGCAACCAGTCACCTACCTGCTTCATGCAGGGGCTCAGCATCTGTGTGGATGACGTCAACAAACATGGCGTCAGTCTTCTCCAGCTTGACAGCATCGCCATAGTTCTCGAACTGGGGAGCTGCCGGGTCCAGACCTGGTTGTGAAATGACCTCAGCTCGTTTAACTGTCATTTGTTTGTTGGTTTGTTGGTTTATTCACTTATTTATT
>NC_134880.1:5914240-5941740 GCF_041734735.1 Babylonia areolata | reverse complement strand
ATTTAGTATTTTGTTAAACTGATAACATGTAGAACCAAGTACAAGTACTTCTAAACGTCGTATGAAGTGAAAAGGACTTCATTTTGAGAAAAGTCAAGACTGGAAATTGTTTCGTTTCATCAATTCAAGGGTATTAACTCGCATGGTTTACAATTTTTAACTGTGAATTCTGAATGATTCTGTGGATATTTTTATGGCAGTTTGGGGGATAATCCAGTAAGTGATGAGACGCTCACAAATCTTTCTCTGAATAAATATTTAATGGTCTCCTTCTCCAACTTTCCATCACATGTTATCGTGTATTGTCCATTGAATATAGGATTGAACGGGCAGGTCAACAACTTGAAACAAAATGGCGTCGTTCGCGTTCGCGAAGAATATGAGCACGCGCTTTGAATGTGTATAAATATGTGTACGCAATTGATTTTTGAATTGCCTTCAGGGCTCAGCCAATAGATCTATAAAATCCACTCGTCATATTGATTTTAGTATTTTCCGAAAAAGACCACTTGGGCGAATGAACATAGTGAAAGCGCTGTACACTGAGAGTAAAACACACAAGCTTTTTATGTATTGAGTATAATTTCAAAATGTAATGTTTAAGATGAGAAAGATCAGTTTAAAGCAAATTAAGTCCCCTAGCATTGATTACAGATTAATTTCCCTTTTTTACTGTCTGCACCAAAAGGTTTGCAAAATAAATAAAACTTCCATGCTTAGCAAAAGAAGTTCCTGTTTGAACAAAAAATGATAATAATGACTGCTCTTGTTGTTGTGTCAGAATATCAGATCAAAGTGCCAAATTTAGAGAATAAAAAATAAATAAATATAACAGTAAATGCAGTTTGCATATAATTTGACTTCTTTCTTTTTTTCTTTTTTTTTTTGCCCATCCCAGAGGTGCAATATTGTTTTAAACAAGATGATTGGAAAGAACAGAATTTTTCCTATTTTTATGCCTAATTTGGTGTCAACTGACAAAGTATTTGCAGAGAAAATGTCAGTGTTAAAGTTTACCACGGAAACACACACACACACACACACACACACACAACCGAACACCGGGTTAAAATATAGACTCAATTTGTTTACACAAGTGAGTCAAAAATTACAGCCAAAATTTGCTGCATTTTAATTACAAGTTTTAAAGACATGCCAAGACTACTGTTGTTTTTTTTGTTTTTCACTGTTAGCGTTTGGTTAGGTGTCTATGTAGCGTGTTGTTTGAAACTTGTCATTCTTGTGTTAAAATGCATGCTTTAGTCGTCATTATGGTTTTTTTTAGTACAGCGCAGTTGAACATGGTTTATATGGAAAGGTGCTAGATAAATTAAAGTAGTAGTGGTACGAGTAGCAGTAGTAGCTATTGTTGCTATTGTTAATGCAGGAGGAGGAGGAGGAGGAATAATAATAATATAATGCTTATTATATTTATATAGCGCTGAATCTTGTGCAGAGACAAATCAAAGCGCTTTAGGTTATGGGAGAAGGAAAGGGAAGACTCCAAGATGTCTCTATAGACGATGGCGATGCCTCCTCCACGAGACAGTCGAGGAAGTGACTTAGTTTTGTATCCAGGGAGTGTCACGTGTTTCAGTTTAGGTTCGTGACCTTGTGACTTTGACCAGGTTTCGGTAAGAAATACGATATCAAAATTGTTTTCAAAAAAATGTAATCAGAAATATAGTCAGTCTTTTGATCAAGGCAGACAGATTGAGCACTGAACAGACAGGCATGAAAGAGATCAGAGGTAAGGAGAGAGGAATCTAATGGTGAAGCAGGTGAGTCAGGCAGACAGACAGTGAAAGAAACAGATGGTGACTGAGCAGTGGAGGACAGTGGGAAGGAAGAAAAAGGTCCGGGCTGGAATAGGAGTAGCAGTTGTTGTTGCTGTTTGTCGTTATTATCAAAATTACCATTGCTATTATAACGGTATTTATTCCTTCTGTAACACGGCCTTGTTGAAAACAGGCGAATACTCGTTGGATGCATCACTCATATGGCGGAAAGACCTCAACTGGGACAAAGTAAGCACTCGATTCCTAAGTACTTCATTATTTCTGAAAGAGAAATGGGTCAAGTTACTGCCCACACCCCCACATACACACCCCGGGTCAGGGCCGGACCGGTCAGACGTCAGATGTGGGTAACCTGATAAATGCTGATAGAGCTCAGAGATTTACAGGTCAGGGCCAATAGCGGGCCTGATTCCTGATCGTGATTGCTTCGTCTCTGTCCTCTCTGTCCTGTCTGTCCTTATTCCCTTGTCACTGTCCTCTCTGTCCTCTTTTTCCTGTCTGTCGTGATTCCCTTGTCTTTGTCCTCTCTGTCCTCTTTTTCCTGTCTGTCGTGATTCCCTTGTCTCTGTCCTCTCTGTCCTCTCCGTCGTGAGACAGGACAGCTGGCCGTACTTTGGCGGCACAGAAAGGGTCACCCACCTCTCTGACCTTATGTTAGAACGGTGGTATTTCAAACCTGTGTTAGGACGGTGTTATTTCAGACCCGTATTAGGGCGTGGTATTTCAGACCTATGTTAGGACGGTCGTATTTCAGACCCATGTTAGGACGGTCGTAATTCAGGGACCCCCCACTCCCCTTTTGTTTTGTTGTTGTTGTTGTTTTTTTGTTTGTTTTTTTTTCTTTTTAAGAACGGTTGTAATTCAGACCTATGTTAGGACGGCCGTGATTCAGACCTATGTCAGGACGGTGGCATTTCAGACCTACGAATATGTTAGGACGGTGGTATTTCGTGGCATTTCAGACCTACAAATATGTTAGGACGGTGGTATATCAGTCCTATATTAGGACGGTGGTATTTCAGTCCTATATTAGGGTGGTCTTTCGGACCTATGTTAGGACGGTGGCATTTCAGACCTATGTTAGGACGGTGGTATTTCTGTCCTATATTAGGACGGTGGTATTTCAGTCCTATGTTAGGACGTGGTGTTTCAGACCTATATTAGAATGGTGGTATTTCAGACCTATATTAGAACGGTAGCATTTCAGCCACATGTTAGGACAGTAGCACTGAAGACCTATTTAGTGACAGTAGTATTTCATTATATGTTAGGACAACAGCAATAAAGACCTCTTTAAGGACAGTAGTATTTCATTATATGTTAGGACAACAGCAATAAAGACCTCTTTAAGGACAGTAGTATTTCATTATATGTTAGGACAACAGCAATAAAGACTTCTTTAGTGACAGTAGTATTTCATTATATGTTAGGACAGTAGCACTGAAGACCTCTTTAGTGACAGTAGTATTTCATTATATGTTAGGACAACAGCACTAAAGACCTCTTTAGGGACAGTAGTATTTCAGACCCATGTCAGGATGGTAGTATTTCAGACTGCTCTTACTTAAGACATGACCATTTCAGGACAGCTAGGACATTTTCATTTTTAAACGATGTCTGATAGTTATACTGAATCCGAGTCATTTGATTCAGTTGTTTTAATGATGCGTCTAGTTTATTGCTATTAGCTGTTTGCTTTAAAAAGGGTTGGGTTTTTTTGTTTTTTTGTTTTTTTCCAAAAAGGACAAACATAAGTACAAATGAATCACGAATGAAACAAATCGTTCTGACAAGGAGTGTCTTGTTTCTCTGTTTTGCTTATTCATTTTTAACGAAATAAAATCCGAGAATTACAACGAATGTATTTTCATCACACACACACACACACACACACACACACACACACACTTTGTGCTGATTCTCTCCCTGGATATTATTTTCTTTGCTACATTTGCATTCACGTTTGATGAAAGTGCTTTCACCACAACGTGAAATCGATCATATTGTGACAATCTAAGTTTTGGTTTCTTAGTCAGTTCATCGTGCGAAAATGTCAATGACAACACATTTTGATGTAGTTTACTGTTGTTTCGCTGAAAAGATCGCGTATGACCACTGATGTGTTATATTTTGCGGACTGAATTCGCGTGCGGACACTGACCCTTACCAATTGCAGTTGAGGTTTGGTTTCCATACCTGTATTATTAGGCGGGTTTGTTGTTGTTTTTGTGTGTGTTTAGTAGTTATTGTTGTTGTTGTTGTTGGTGGTGGTATTTTTTGTTTCTGTTGTTGTTTGTTTGTTTGTTTGTGTTTTTTTTGTGTGTGTTTTTTTATTATTATTCTTTTTTGTTTGTTTGTTTGTTTGCTGCTGTTGTTTTAATCGGTGTTTGCATGTCTCTTCTATTAGCTGTTTTCATTTCTGAGAGAAGACATCGCAACAAGAATTATTGCAGCAGTTAGTAATCATTTGTATTTATAAATTACTGTCTTTTCCATGAAATAGCTTCCTTTATGATGGAAAAAAAAGACATTGAAACAGTCAATATTGTGTCGTTTATAATCTTTGGTAACTCACTCAGGCGACTTGTGTATGTTGTGTTGTTTTGCTGTTGTTTTTGGTCATAGAATGGAAAGAAATGTTGCAACAGAAAGAAAACGAAATATAGTGGTTGATCAAAATGTATGTTGACAGCTCGCGATAAATGAATAATCGGGGACCTTAAAGATAGGAAAAAGTGGAGAGATATATCGCACACACACACACACACACACACACACACACACACACACAAAGTAGCTATTCCTTTAGAAAAAAAAAAAAGAAAAAAAAAAAAAGCAGCAACAATATTTAATGTTGATACCTCATGTCTGTGGCCAGTACTGCCAGCTGTTGTCTCACTCACCTGCGCAGAAGAGGTGCTGGCTAAGAGCAAGACTGAAGACCAACCGAAGCAGCATGTTGACCGATTTCTGAGCACTGTTGGGTGTTGAAGGCCGTGCGCTGTCCTGGCTCCTTTTATAGTGCCGGCATCGAGCCGATAAGAGAGATAGGGGATGGAGGGGGAGGGGGGGGAGGGGGTAGGAAAAGGAGGGAAAGAGGGAAGAGAAAAACTCGGTGGAGAGGGAGAGGAGGGGGGTGGAGGTGGGGCTGGTAAGTGCGATGAGGGGTCAGGGCTAAGTGCAGGTGATGTAGGACGATCGTGTGTCTTTCGGGGGGGCCTGGGGGGGCGGGGGGGGGGGGGGGGGGACAAAGAAAACTGCATCCAAAGCACGCAGACACAGACAGAGAGACAAACAGACTTTCACGAGCGGGAGAATCGTATCCACACACACACACACACACTCACTCACTCACTCACGCACACAGAGTTTACAGAGGGGTGTTATTCTCAGCGTAGTCTGTCCTTTCGTTATGGAATTTTGTTGTGGCGTTTTGTGACAGCGTTTGTTATTTCCTTTTGATGTGGTATTTAGTTGTGGTGTTTGTCATGTCATTTTTTTTTTGTGTATGTTGTTGTGGCGTTTGCTATAGCATTCTGTTAGGATATCTTGTTGTGGTGTTTATTGTGTCCTTTAGTTATGATATTTTGTTATGGTATTATGTTGCAGCGTTTTGTGACGGCGTTTGTCATGTTGTTTGCCATGGCTTTTTTTTTAATGTTTTTCTCATAGAGTTTTGTTAAGGCCTTTTGTTATTACCCTTTTTATGGCATTTTAGCGCATTTTGTTATGCCTTTTGCTATAGTGTTTGTTATGGCCTGTGATGCTGTCGGTTTTTTTTTTTTGTTTTTTTTTTTGTTTTGTTTTGTTTTGTTTGTTTTGTTTGTTTTTTTTTTGGTTTGTTTTTTTGTTTTTGTTTTTTGGTGTGTTTTTTTTTTGTGTGTGTGTGTTTTGTTGTTGTTTTTTTGTATGGCGTTTTGTATTCCCGTTGTTCTTGTTATCGCGTTATGTTGTAGCGATTGTTATGTCATGTTTTATAGGTTTTGTTATCCTGAGCAACATGACGTTTTGTTGAAGCCTTTTGTGACGTCGTTTATCATGACGTCTTGTTGGGGGCCTTTTTGTGACGTCGTTTGTCATGACGTTTTGTTATGACCTTTTGTGACGTCGGTCGTTTGTCATGACATTTTGTTAGGGCCTTTTGAAACATCGTATGTCATGACGTTGTGTTATGACCTGTCGTGACGTCGTTTGTCATGACGTTCTGTTGGGGCCTCTTGTGACGCCGTTTGTTATGACCTTTTGTGACGTTGTTTGTGATGGCGTTTTAACAGGCCTTTTGTGATATTTGTTATGGTGTTCTGTCAGGGCCTTTTGTAACGTAGTGTGTTATGGCGTTTTGTTATGACCTTTTGTGACGTCCTTTGTCACGGCGTTTTGTTGTGGCTTTGTGACGCAGTTTGTTGTGGCGTTTTGTTATGCCGAATATCTATGCGTTTTTATAGTGTCTGTTGCAAACAGAAATTTAGCAAACAATTTTCATGGTGTTTTGTTAGGTCCACGTTAATCATTGTTATGCTGTGTTGTGAAAAGACTGACATCACCGTGGCAGGTCATTGGTCGAAGGACCCGTTAATTACTGATGGAGAGAGAGAGAGAGAGAGAGAGAGAGAGAGAGAGAGAGAGACAGAGACAGAGACAGAGACAGAGACACAGAGAGAGAGAGAGACAGAGACAGAGACACACACACACACACACAGAGAGAGAGAGAGAGACAGAGACAGAGACAGAGACACAGAGAGAGAGAGAGAGAGAGAACGAACGAACGAACGAACGAACGAGCGAACGAAAATGTTTTAATGAACTCTGGCCTCGGACTTGGGGTGGACACGGGAAGGGGTATCATAATACTTGAATAGCATCACACAATATCATACTGTTTATGGACCTGACATTAATTTTTACTTAATTAGGTCTGAGTAGAGACATATTTAAACAGTCTTGAATAAATTTTGTCCGTAAATCAATATATACAGAACAAAAAGAAAACAAAATATGGTATTAATCTAGTTCACCTTGGTAAAAAGGACAATGATTTGAAACATCATTTTCAATGTACCTATTAGCATTATTATTTAAAGGAAGCACATTAAATCTGGCCTGAGACACGCCACTCTGAAACAATATTCATCAGCATTTGTTATGTATTCTTCTTTTTCAAATATAACTTTAAATGATCTGTAGCATGAATATCTGTCTCCATCACTAATAGTACCCGACCATTCTTGAATGAAGATATCTATAAGTCTTTGCTTGAAAATAATAAGAAATCATTTAACATCACCAACACCCTGTTGCAACCACACAAAATCAAAACCTGTTGTACATTTTTTTTTTTTTAAACTTGGGAAGCCCATTACTGTTTTCAATTTAAATCTAATCCAAGCAACATCTGATTAGCCAAGTATGACTGTCTATTTTGATTATCTGTAGTACTATAAACCAGTACATTATAACATTCAAGAACGAGTTTACGAATAACGGGTATCTACCAAGATCACCATAAACTACTTTATTTGGCGTTTTCACTGGCATTCCCAAGAATCGCTTACATGCTAATAAATGAATTGTTACTAAATTCTCTAGACTATTCATTCCCACAATTTCAGATGTATACAACAGAATAAGCTCTACCTTTACATCAAATATTTTGAAAAATACTATATATGACATTTCTTTATACTTTTGAAAATCCTTCACAAGGCTCATGGTTGCCTTTTTGCCTTTAACAACAAGATGTTCCGTCCCCCTTTTGGGACTTATCTTTGATGTCAATGTATGCCCTAAATATCAGTATTCATTTACTACTTCTATTACTTGGTCTTCAAAAAACCCACTTCTCATCCCTACCTAAAACCCCGCTTTTTCTGAACACTATTATTTTTGTCTTCTGCACATTAATTTTCAACTTTTTTCACCTGATAACACGATTTAAAAATATTCAATTGATTCTGAAGTCTTGTGGGAGTTGTTGATAATAAAAAAAAAATATCGGCAAAAAGCAATATGAATAGTTCCATGCTACCTGGTAACAACTGAACCCCGTGTCTACCTGACACAGACATATGTTCAGTTATCTGATTAATGAATATACAAAATAAAATAGGGCTCATGATAGATCCCTGTCGTACACCAAGTGGACATTAAAAAAAATCAAAATATTGTGAATTAACTCTGACACGTGCTAACAATGAATCTTACATCGCATGAGAGAGAGAGAGAGAGAGAGAGAGAGAGAGAGAGAGAGAGAGAGAGAGTTTTGACACTTCGACTCTTTACTTTAACAGCCCGTGTGACATGGGGGATAGAGGGGAAGTTACAGTAATCGCTTTTATTTAATCAGAGAGAGAGAGAGAGAGAGAGAGAGAGAGAGATAATGTGTGTGTGTGTGTGTGTGTGTGTGTGTGTGTGTGTGTGTGTGTGTGTGTGTGTGTGTGTGTGTGTGTGTGTGTGTGTGTGCACAGAGCAAACTTGAGCCATGTCATATTTTGCGTTGACACTTACAACTTGTTGAGTTATCCATGTCATATACATGAAATATAATAGTGTTATCAATTGAGATGACTAACATGAAATCCAGACCATAAATTTTCCTCGGCGCAAACGTGTCAATGAATACACAAACAACTACAAACTGTAATAAACATGTCTGTAAAAGTTTTTGATACATCATTCAAGTAGTTCAAAAATGAGGTTAAGCCTGGCAATATATATCTTTGATATTAAACGAGTTATGACAGCCTTTTAAACACGACTCTCTCTCTCTCTCTCTCTCTCTCTCTCTCTCTCTCTCTCTCCCTCTCTCTCTTTGTTGTCACTGTTTCTTCTTGTTCTTATTTTGTTCTTGTTCTTTATTATGTCCCTTTACATTAATTTTGTTTTTGTTTTCTTGTTTGAATTTCTTTCATTTTCTTCTAATTCGTGTGCATGCATGAATATATTCATTTCATTCTATAATAATGGTGACAATATAAGTAGTACAGTTGATACTGGTGATGGTAGCAGTCATTGTAACGTTGGTTGCAGTTGTCGTTTGTCGATTTGATAATAACAACAACGTGGCTTTAATCGTCCGGTTGTTTTCTTCCAATGGTAGATATTGATGACATTTATTCCCCCCCCCCTCTCTTTCTCTCCACCTTATGCCAGGTGTAATGTGCTGCTCATCTTGGTGATACTGATCAAGACTGTGTACGGTTGAATATATATATCTGGGGCCAACTTGCCCCCAAGGCTGCAGCACTAACAGCCGGTGCAGTTTTGCCTCCTGGTTTGAAAGTCATATATATATAGAGAGAGAGAGATAGATAGATAGATAGATAGATAGATAGATAGATAGATAGATAGATAGATAGATATACAGACTGAACCCTGTATGGATGGACAACAGCATCACCATTAAACAAGATCAGACACCATCATGTTCTGACTACAATGGACTGAGAGTATTGCAGAATGAATGGGAAAACCATATACAGAGACCACATGCTTTGACACAACCAACAGACCCGGAAGAATCTGGCGAACAATTCTCTTGTTTGGCGCTCATATGACTCTCCAGAATGAAATGAGAACAAGAAGGGATTATTTCTGATGCGTTATTGTAACTGGAAAATAATTATAAAGGAAAACAGACAAACATAAAACCCCAAGAAACCCCAAACATTTACGTCTCTTATTCAACCACCCATAATGCAACACCCACTTTCACAGTCATCGTATTGACTCTACTCTTCAGAAGCATGCTGATTCCTCAAATGGTCCAGGTGGAATACACCTGATTTTCTGAAACGTCTCCTGGTAACTTTTCTGTAAACAGCTCTAGAAGTATGTTGCCCAAGGCAATTTACCTTCTTCACAACAACCAGTCAGGCTGCTAGATCCCCCCCACGCCTCCCAACATATATACGTACATACAGACATGCACGCGCGCACACGCACGAACACACACACACACATGTACTGAAGCGTGTGCGGGTTTTCATATATGGCTAGCAGAAGTAGCAATGCCATCTTTCTCCCCAGTGGGCCTGTCTGAATTAACTCTCTCCATACGAACGGCGAAAGAGACGACGTTAACAGCGTTTCACCCCAATTACCATCATCAAAATATTGCAAGCGGAAGGCTCTTATACTGAAGAGGTGAATGTTGACAAAGAATACCACAATTCTGATGACGGAAGCTAAAGGTTGGGTCGTTTAGACACCCACTGGACATCCGAGGGGTCTATGTGGAGGAGAGAGGACTGGCCGTACTGAGTGAGTTAACCACTCCCTTCTGACACTGGCAGCTGAGGTATCGTACTTCTTTAGCGCGCTGCAAAGGGCATTACATCGTTGAGGTCGCTTTTCTGCTGTACAGCAGACGTTTCTTGAGCTCTCTCTCTCCCATCAGGAGCGCCGCTCAATGATAAAAAGAAGATAAAACAACAACAACAAAACTGTTTTGAAAAGCAGTCGTCATAAATCATTTACGTGATTGAGATGTATCAATAAAACACTTGAAAAGTATCAATCTGTGAGTGAGAGAGGAATAGGTAAAAAAAAAAAAAATCAATCAATAAAAAAAAGAACATTCGCTTCTGAATACATTTCAGCCTGCTCTGTGATTTGCCTGCTGTGTGCACATCACTGGGAAAGGTCAACAAAATCCGACAGCACTTCCAGAAGAGACTCCTCCGTTTCCAGCCCCAGACTTGTGCTGACCCTCATCAGCTTGGTCTTCGCATCCTGCAGACATGGTGCTCGTACAGCCAGGTTCCCGTACGGCTCCTTAAATGCGCCATTTTGGGGGACCACCTCAGCTTCAAACTGAGAGAAGATGATGTCACCTTTCTGGTGCAGAGCTTGAAGATGTTCGGGTGATGCCGTTGTGGCCAGGGCTTGAGCGTGGCGGGAAGGGCACAGCATGATACCCATGATGCATCCCTTCCTCAAATCATTGTCATCACGCTGCACACTGCTGAGCAGATCCCCGCCTCTGTCTTTCTGTTCCTCTTCAAGGCTGCTGCTTCCTGACAGCACAGGCCGAATGCCACAGGCACACATCAGAGCCAGGTGGAAGATGTCCACGTTATAAATCAGACGTATCCACTGGCGCAGGTAATAACCTCCTATGCGTGCGTTAACTTCAAGAAGGCGTGCACCACATGACGTCATCATCATCTCCACGTTGTAGACACCGGTGTGTAAGCCCAGGCCTCGACAGCAAGAGGCTGCTGCCCTGATCAGCTGCTGCTGTTGTTCTGTGGAACACACACACACACACACACACACACACACACACACACACACACACACACACACACACACACACATTGAATACACTTGTTTCATGCGTGCTTTTCAGCTATGACACAACTTTGACAGAGTTCTGGCAGTCCTATCATCGCGTGGAAGGAAAACGAACACAACAACAAACCCAGATATGTTAGACTGCTAGAACAAAAAGCTTGAAACATAAAAAAAAAAAATGAAAATAAAAAATAAAATAAAAATAATGAAGAAGAAAAAAAAGGATCTGCCCTGTTCAAATGATTCATATCGCCGTGGCGAAGTGGTTAGCGTCGCGGACTGACGGCTGGGAGGACGCGGGTTCGTTTCCTAGCGGAGGTGGGATTTTGGCCCGCGACCGGCTCTTACCTGGAGATGAGTGTGATATGGGCTTCAATGGAAAGACTGAGACCACACAGCTGAGTGCCGTCCACTTCACGGATGCGTCTTTGGGTGTGTTGCTCTAATTTCCTGACCATCACTGCAAGTGTCTGTATCTCGCGGGCCTGGTTGACGCCAGGATATCATCATGACAGGAAGCGTAGCTAACAGCCTTGTCACGAAGTTCGAAACCAAAATGGACCTCCATAGCAGTATCCTCATCAACATCATCATTATCATCCTCCTTTTCCATCATCGATATTAAAAAAAAAGCTCTAAATTGCGTGCCCTTTCATGCCCTGTTCTCGTGGTGACCTCAATTTCGATATCCCTCCACTTCCGTACTTGAGATCAGTCTTGTCGGCAGATTCATGGGGGACTGTCATTGGAAGGACGTGGTGGCGGTCTCCACTCTGGGGGAGACGTTCACTCAGTTTGGCTCTGCGACTAAGCAATTATTGCCGTCATTAGGGGGCTTAGTATGTGGTGTCCTAAGTACGTTAAACCAGAACAGGCACTACTGAACATCACTGAAAGGACTCCGCAGCAGTGCAGGATCTCCTCTGGTGTGTAGCCTCCTGACGATCTATCATCGATGGTTCCCTGTGGACTGCCGACACTATGACTGCAACAGATGAACCCGGGTGTGGCTGTGTATTGGGTACTCAAAATGAGCGGCGTGGGAGTAATGCCCTTGAAACGGAGTAGATGATTGGACAGCAGAATAAAAAAAAGATCTGCTCTGTTCAAACGCTACATACAAAAGAAGGATCAGGAAAAATAAAACTTCGATGAAAAGAAGACACATATTTTCATGTCAATAAACTGAAACAAAGATGACATTACAACAGATGATCTGAATGAATCAATAGCAAATTGCAAGAAAGACACTGCCCTGACCCAAACAATGTTCGCAACTTGGACATCAAAATCGCGGAAGAATACAACGGCGAACTATTCAGTCTGTATCGAAACATTTTTACGATAGAATTTTGCCAGAGTATGGGATACATTGCTTGTTAAAGCCTGTACCTTAAACTGGGAAAGGATCATCAAGAAGGCGGGTACCACATCCTAACAATTCAGTTTCAGTTTCAAGGAGGTGGGAGAGCGAGCTGACAGACCCATACATAATTCTAGCATCTTCAAAACCAGTTCTGTAATGCGATGCTCCAGTCAGCATGCCCGGTCCCCTCCAACTCTACATTCATTCACACCGCCACCCCTTCTGAACGATCATACTGAAATGCATACATTAATACTTTAACAAAATGTCCCCTGTCACCAATATGTGTGACGGGACATTAAACAAAATTCCTCATCCTCCCTCCAGTCAGCATCTGCCCCCATAGCAGAGGAAACAACAACACGCACCGTGTGTGGCCAGATGCATTACAAAGAACAGCAGCTGACGTCAACAATGCCTGTGACGGTGTACCTGTGGGCAGTAGGCAAGACATGACGTCAACAATGCCTGTGACGGTGTACCTGTGGGCAGTAGGGAAGACATGACGTCAACAATGCCTGTGACGGTGTACCTGTGGGCAGTAGGGAAGACATGACGTCAACAATGCCTGTGACGGTGTACCTGTGGGCAGTAGGCAAGACATGACGTCAACAATGCCTGTGACGGTGTATCTGTGGGCAGTAGGTAAGACATGACGTCAACAATGCCTGTGACGGTGTACCTGTGGGCAGTGGGGAAGACATGACGTCAACAATGCCTGTGACGGTGTACCTGTGGGCAGTAGGGAAGATATGACGTCAACAATGCCTGTGACGGTGTACCTGTGGGCAGTAGGGAAGATATGACGTCAACAATGCCTGTGACGGTGTACATGTGGACAGTAGGGAAGGCATGACGTCAACAATGCCTGTGACGGTGTACCTGTGGGCAGTGGGGAAGACATGACGTCAACAATGCCTGTGACGGTGTACCTGTGGGCAGTAGGGAAGACATGACGTCAACAATGCCTGTGACGGTGTACCTGTGGGCAGTAGGGAAGATATGACGTCAACAATGCCTGTGACGGTGTACCTGTGGGCAGTAGGGAAGATATGACGTCAACAATGCCTGTGACGGTGTACATGTGGACAGTAGGGAAGACATGACGTCAACAATACCTGTGACGGTGTACCTGTTGGCAGTAGGGAAGACATGACGTCAACAATGCCTGTGACGGTGTACATGTGGACAGCATGGAAGACATGACGTCAACAATACCTGTGACGGTGTACCTGTTGGCAGTAGGGAAGGCATGACGTCAACAATTCCTGTGACGGTGTACCTGTGGGCAGTAGGGAAGACATGACGTCAACAATGCCTGTGACGGTGTTCCTGTGGGCAGCAGGGAAGGCATGACGGCAACAATACCTGTGACGCTGTACCTGTGGGCAGCAGGGAAGGCATGACGTCAACAATTCCTGTGACGGTGTACCTGTGGGCAGTAGGGAAGACATGACGTCAACAATGCCTGTGACGGTGTACCTGTGGGCAGTAGGGAAGACATGACGTCAACAATGCCTGTGACGGTGTACCTGTGGGCAGTAGGGAAGACATGACGTCAACAATGCCTGTGACGGTGTACCTGTGGGCAGTAGGGAAGATATGACGTCAGCAATGCCTGTGACGGTGTGCCTGTGGGCAGCAGGGAAGGCATGATATCAACAATACCTGTGACGCTGTACCTGTGGGCAGTAGGGAAGACATGATATCAACAATACTTGTGACGGTGTATCTGTGGGCAGCAGGGAAGGCATGACGTCAACAATACCTGTGACGGTGTACCTGTGGGCAACAGGGAAAACATGATATCAACAATACTTGTGACGGTGTACCTGTGGGCAGCAGGGAAGGCATGACGGCAACAGTCTCCATGGAGAGCGACATGTGGGTGGGACTGTTGTCTGAGATGAAGGCCGCCACAAGCTGGCCCTGGAACAGCACCACGTCCACGTCGTGCTCAGTGCCCACGAGGCGAGGCATCATGACCATCGACTGCCCGTGCCCCAGGCCCACTCCAGGGAAGTCCGCGTCACTGCGCAGGTTCCTGTCCACCAACTCCATGTGCTGACACGCTTCCTTCATGCTGTGCACGTGCTTCACGCCCACTGCTCCAGAACCGAATTCCAGTTTCATCACAGCCGGCAGAGAAACCTAAGACCAACAACAAAGACTAAGTTTCTTTAGGCTTTGAAGTCAATCCGAGGAAAAACACCTGTGAATAAAACCGTGATTTAGACTAAAAAATCATCAGTCAGTGGCATTTTATGCATTGAGAAAAAAATGACTTCAAAGAGCTGTGTAAGTAGCGGCTTCTATCCGTCTCTCAGATGGACTTTGATGGTTAGCATCACGTGCTCCCCCCCCCCACCCCCCCCTTTGTCTGTCTCTTCCGTCAGTCTATCTCTATGTCTGTCTCTTCTGTCAGTCTCTCTCTTTGTCGCTTCTGTCAGTCTCTCTGTCTCTTCCGTCAGTCTCTCTCTATGTCTCTTCATTCAGTCTCTCTCTCTGTCTCTTCTGACAGTCTCTCTCTCTCTGTCTCTTCTGTCAGTCTCTCTCTGTGTCTCTTCTGTCAGTCTCTCTCTGTGTCTGTCTCTTCTGTCAGTCTCTGTCTCTATCTCTTCTGTCAGTCTCTCTCTCTCTGTCGCTTCTGTCAGTCTCTCTCTATGTCTCTTCTGTCAGTCTCTCTCTGTTTCTGTCTCTTCTGACAGTCTCTCTGTACTGTTAGTCTCTGTGTGTGTCAGTCTCTCTCTCAATGCCATGCGTCGATCAGTCTGCCTGTCTCTGTCTCTGTCGCTTCTGCCAGTCTCTCTCTGTTTCTGTCTCTTCTGTCAGTCTCTCTCTGTTTCTGTCTCTTCTGTCAGTCTCTGTCTCTCTGTGTCTCTTCTGTCAGTCTCTCTCTGTGTCTCTTCTGTCAGTCTCTCTCTGTTTCTGTCTCTTCTGTCAGTCTCTCTCTGTGTCTCTTCTGTCAGTCTCTCTCTGTTTCTGTCTCTTCTGTCAGTCTCTGTCTCTTCTGTCAGTCTCTCTCTATGTCTGTCTCTTCTGACAGTCTCTCTCTATGTCTGTCTCTTCTGACAGTCTCTCTGTCTCTTCTGTCAGTCTCTCTCTGTGTCTCTTCTGTCAGTCTCTGTCTGTGTCTCTTCTGACAGTCTCTCTCTACTGTCAGTCTCTGTGTGTGTGAGTCTCTCTCTACTGTCAGTCTGTGTGTGTGTGTGTGTGTGTGTGTGAGTCTCTCTCTACTGTCAGTCTATGTGTGTGTGTGTGTCAGTCTCTCTGTACTGTCAGTCTCTGTGTGTGTCAGTCTCTCTCTCTCTCTCTCAATGTCATGCGTCGATCAGTCTGCCTGTCTCCTTCATTCCCCCACCTTCTTCACTCCTCCCCGTACCTCATCGTGTTTACCCCCTCCAGCACACCTCTTGTCTCTATTCTTGCTTCTTCTCAGCTTTATTCTGTTGTACATAAATATTGGAACTTTTATCGATGGTGTTGATGATCTCAATATTCTGGCTCTCTGGATTTTGTTTGTTTGTTGTTTGTTTGTTTTTTGTTGTTGTTGTTTTTGCTGCTTTTTCTTTTCATCTTCAAATTTATTTGTCCAGAGGGTCAGATACGAACAAGCATATTGTGCTTACTGCTTTACCCTCTTAAATCTCTCCCTCTCTATCTTTCGCTCGAGTGTGTTCTTTTCCGCGCGCTCGTGTGTTTGTGCGCGTGCATGGCTATCCGATGCTAATGCTGTCCTAAAATTGCCCGTGATACAAAAATATCCATGAGAGTGGGTCTGTCGGTTGAATAATGCGGATATCCTAACGGCAGTCACCACACGATCACCACACTTAAAACATGCACACCTGGTGCTACCTTTGTCACACATCACCACACTTAAAAATGCACAACTTGGGCTACCTTTGTCACACATCACCACACATAGTATGCACACCTGGTGCTACCTTTGTCATACATCACCACATAGTATGCACACCTGGTGCTACCTTTGTCACACATCACTACACATAGTATGCACACATGGTGCTACCCTTGTCACACATCACTACACATAGTATACACACCTGGTGCTACCTTTGTCATACATCACCACACATAGTATGCACACCTGGTGCTACCTTTGTCATACATCACCACATAGTATGCACACCTGGTGCTACCTTTGTCATACATCACCACACATAGTATGCACACCTGGTGCTACCTTTGTCACACATCACCACACATATTATGCACACCTGGTGCTACCTTTGTCATACATCACCACATAGTATGCACACCTGGTGCTACCTTTGTCATACATCACCACACATAGTATGCACACCTGGTGCTACCTTTGTCATACATCACCACACATAGTATGCACACCTGGTGCTACCTTTGTCATACATCACCACATAGTATGCACACCTGGTGCTACCTTTGTCATACATCACCACACATAGTATGCACACCTGGTGCTACCTTTGTCATACATCACCACACTTAAAACATACACACCTGGTGCTGCCTTTGTCACACATCACCACACATAGTATGCACACCTGGTGCTACCTTTGTCATACATCACCACACACACAACAAGCACACCTGTTGCTACCTTTGTCACAGCATCATGCAGCTGTTCAGGCGTGGCCACCCTCAGCACAGGACTGGCGTAGGCAGCGGTGGGCAGCTGATGGGGTGGCACCTCCCTCTGCTGGCCCAGCACAGAGTGAGTCCTTTCCTTGGACTTGGCGTTCAGGACAGCCTCCACAGACACGGCGTGCTTCAGACCTAAAGCCTGCCCCACACGAGCCGCCAGTGGCACACAGTCCTCCCACCAGGCCAGGCAGCCAGCGATGTCACGTGCCGCCACAGTGTCCCGCAGCAGGCGCGTGATGGTGAGGGCATGGCGCGTGTCCTGCCTGTGGTCCGACATGTCCACGTGCAGAAAGGTGTGCACCCAGCGGCTGGCGGGGTGACGGGGGTCAGAGTCCACCAGCACCACCTGTTGACGGCAACATGATGACGTCATCATGGGACTGACGTCAATGGTCACTTTCTGTCTTTTACAGCACGTGGTGCCAGGGACCTGTCAGCTGTGGCTGTTTAGCTACCAGGTGAACAGCAAAAACAACAACAATAACAACTGCAGCAACAACAACAACACAAACGATCGCGTTCTAAATGGAGTGATTACTTCCACAGCTGGTTCCAATTTGAGGATTGTCATAGCCGGGGGCGGTAGCGGGGATAAGTTCCCACCACCTATAAAGTGCTCCCATACGGCGTGCGTCTCAAATAGCCTCTGACAAACAAGCCCAACTCCTGGCCTGCCAATGTGGCTTAGCCTCTAAGCCCGGCGGAACTGCTTTTACTGACAGGAGAAGGGGCGAAAGGCGTGTCTCTGGCGCCTCAAAACCAGATGCTACGGGCCGATGGAGCTCGTCATCCTGGGAGAGCAGTCCATCAAGGGGATGGAAAACCCTGACTCTAAACCTCAGTCGCCTTGATGCATATCCGGTCACGGGAAGAACTTCGGGAGTGGACCCTGAGGAAAAAATCCGGAATTGGAGGCCCTAAAGCGGTTGGACATCACATTGACTTTCTTCTGGCAGCTCCTGCAGCCAAGCTGGTGCCAAACGTATTGCTCTGCGTTCCTTCGGACTACATCGATGAGGCCAAGAGGGGGATTCTGGCAACTGGGCAACCCAGGATCTTCATAAACTTCGCCCAGGTTCACGCCCTGGAGAGGTCACTTCAATGCCGCTGTCCTCAGCGACAGGAACAACACGGGAGGCAGCAGTTACGAGTTATAAGCTAGGACCGATTGGCGTTAAGTCCAGGCGCTTCGGGCTGCCTCCGACAATGGGAGGGACCATCGTAGTCCCACTGGTCAGCTACCGCCCGCTCCAAGCTGGGCAGCACCCAGCCAATAAGGAAAACGGCCACGTAAGACGAATGGATGACGGACGAATCCCCAAGGACATCCTTTATGGCGAGCTCGCCACCGGTCCCAGACCTGCAGGTAAATCTGCCCTACGCTACAGGGACGTCTGAAAACGAGACATGAGGGCAGGCGACATGGACCCATCAGGTTGGAAGGTGGTGGCTGAAGACCGCAACAGCTGGATAAGGACCGTGAAGGCATACGTCCAGAGGAGTGAGGAGAAGAGAGAACGGCACTGGGAAGAGGGAAGAGAGCACTAACGGCAGAGGGCAGAATCCGTACCCTTTGAGCCATAATAATAATAATAATAATGGATACTTATATAGCACACTATCCAGAAATCTGCTCTAGGTGCTTTACAAAAACGCTTTTGATAACATAAAACATTATATGTATGTTACATACACACACCAAAATGTGACCACACACACACACACACACACACACACACACACACAAACACACACACACACACACACACGCACGCACGCACGCACGCACACACACACACACACACACTGCATACATACATTTTAACATACATGTGTATCTAACAGCTACCCTAACACATACACACACATAGGCAGGCACATACTTACAAAAACACACGCACACACAATACACATTCATATACATGCATGTAGTTGTGGGCCTGCCACAACTGAACTTATTGCTGAGGGAAAAGGTGAGTTTTGAGACGAGATTTAAAAGCCATGCGCGACTTTCACCTGCAACAACTGCAAGAGGGCCTGCCGATCCAGAATCGGAATGTACAGCCACAGCAGGTGCTGCAACTCAACTTGACTGAACCAGGCGTAGAGTTCCATTGTCTCCCGAGACAGACAGACGTCAACAACTTCTACGGCTGCGGCAATGACAATGAATACGCTTGGTGAAGGTGGATGTCAATTTCGTTATGGTGTAAGGGAAGTAACTGGCTGTTTCTTTTAGAGCTAGCAATTTATTTATCTCCCATGCAGTTTTCTTTGGATGTGTTGGTGTTACATTGCTTGCTGCATGTGTCACATTCGCTGCATGTCAATTTCGTTATGGTGTAAGGGAAGTAACTGGCTGTTTCTTTTAGAGCTAGCAATTTATTTATCTCCCATGCAGTTTTCTTTGGATGTGTTGGTGTTACATTGCTTGCTACATGCCGCTCTGAGTCGTGTTGACTTTGTGGAATATTTCGATAGAGGTTTCTTTCATTATTTTGCGTAATCTAATTTAGGTAACTATTTGTGCTGTTAGGATTTTTTGTTGTGCTGCCCTCTCATCTGCACCGTTTCATTTGCGTCACTCTCATGTCATTCATTCTTCATACACAGCAACATCCGGGCTCGTCTGCCACAGTTTCGGCATTGGCAGTCCACAGGGAACATCCGTGATAGGCCGCCAGGGGCCATATTCAAAACAAAATTCATTTTGCCTCAAAGGCAAGTTACCTTTTACATGGTACGGACCAGCGGGTACAGGTTGACGTGAGGGTTAGGCTATCTTTGTATTCAGGACACGCGCTGTGCACTCAGGCAGCTAACCCATCGTCTGTGATTAAAAATCCCGGTGATTCCCTTCTGTGCATGCTCTTTCACTTCTGACCACACCCCAGTTCAGAGCACTATCGAGAGAGTTAGCAAAACACGGGCTATCCACAAAGCACGCCTGTTTTCCCTCAACAAAAACAACAATACAAAAGGATCCACCATGTTTACCTCTGCTTCATGGGCAGTCACCATTAGCGACTAGTGAGGGCGATTTGGTAGACCTGCGGGTAGGCTCATGACTTCCTGATACTGAATATTCCTTACACTCGGGTTGTTTGCCTTGCCTCAGGCAGATTACCCAAAGTACACTTTTACCCACAGGGACGATGGTCTTTTGAATATGGCCCCAGGAAGCCACTCAACAGAGGAGACTCTGCACTGCCACTGAGTCACTTCTGTGGTGTTCACTTGTGCCTGATCTTTTGATCCATGATAGGCAGGACACCACCTATGGACCCCCGTTGGCAACAACGGTCAATTTGTCACACAGCCAGACAGTGAGCGCCCCCCCCCACCCCCCCGGCCCCCCTCCACCCCTTTCTGCAGAGTCAAGAACACCACCCCGCGGAATGCAGTACAGATTGCTAGTGGAAACTTGATGTGGATTCTTTGTGTATATCTGGATTCTTGTGCAGTGTGTGTGTGTGTGTGTGTGTGTGTGTGTGTGTGCGTGTGTGTGTGTGTGTGTGTGTGTGTGTGTGTGTGTGTGTGTGTGTGTGTGTGTGTGTGTGTGTGACGTCCATGTGGACGGAGGAAGAACAAGCAGCCGTTCAGCTCTGAAGACAATAAAGATTAACCAGTCTCTGGATTCATGGCCCTCCCACTCTTTACTGAATTTATGACAATGTTCACGATTTAAACCCGGTTTTCATGATAATTATTGTTCATCTGCCACGGTCTAAGTCTCTCTCTCTCTCTCTCTCTCTCTCTCTCTCTCTCTCTCTCTCTCTCACACACACACACACACACACACACACACACACACACACACACACACACACACACACACACACACACGAAAAAAAACTGTACCCTTTACAATACAGCTGCAGCGCAGAGAAAAGATTTGTTCGGCATACTGATGACAGAAAATGAAGATATGATACTGTCACTTGCAAAATATGTATCTGAGGCAATAAATACACGGGAAACATCCACCATCGGTCCAAATACTCATTAATCAATTAAAAATTAGCATGGGTTTTATGAGGAAAAAAGCCTAGATAAAAAGGAAGGGCTACATTTTGATAGTCAGTCTCGACATTGTAATTATATGATGTGTTCGTATTGATATGATGGGTTTAGATGTTGAGGCATAAATAATTATTTCATGATATATACGTTCTTTAGTATGTGTTTGTATTGATAAATGTGTCAATGTTACATGCGTAAATATTTATATGATTTATATGTATTTTGTTTTCTGTGTACTGTCCAAACCTTGGAGATGAGCAACTGAAAGAAAGATACATTATCACCCTGTCACATGTACTTTAAGCTAATGACAAAGTGCCAAAGTGTCGCAAAAAATCTTATTAGTTTATGTTGTTTCAGTTCTGTTTTTTGGGTTTTTTCCCCCCATTTCTTTTCCATTTTATCTGTTTTGCATCATTTTGTTCTGATTAGTACCTACTATGTCATCAAAGCTTTACAGCTAATGACATTAAACATTTCAGTGTTCAGTGTTCTCACACACACACACACACACACACACACACACACACACACACACAACACACACACACACAACACACACACACACACACACACACACACACACACACACACACACACAACACACACAACACACACACACACACACACACACACAACACACACACACACACAACACACACACACACACAACACACACACACACACACACACACACACACACACACACACACACACACACACACACACACACATATTGCATGTGAGGGGGTGAGGGTGCCTCATGGACAGCTGTGTTTTTGCAACAGTGCACTGACCCACACGTGTGCATACCTTCATGATTGTGTTTTCATGTAAATGTGTTACTAATTAAAGGACCTGGAGCCCTGTCCAGAGTTCAGGCAGAGTGCACATTCACATCACTGTCATCATTGTGTGGTTCCAGTCTCCCCATGTGAGCCTGTCGCACACTGAGCTGTGGGCAGGAGGCAGCCACGGACCACGCATTCTCACAATGATGTCTCTGATTGGGGTTCGAACCCACGTCCTGGTTAGTGATGCAAGCCCACTTCTCATGCCAAGGGGTGGTGAATAGTTATTTTATCTCACTAACAAGTTAAAATATGATTGTAAAAGTAAAAGTAAGTGCACGATCTCAACCTTCAGACCACGTTCATACCCAGCCAGGATTCACACCGACTGTCCCTCACTCACCTTCACCCCCAGCTCTGCACCCTCCGTCCACAGGTGCCGCTTGCTGTAGCCCCCTCCCCCTATCACCACCACAGTCCTCCCCTCCAGCACGTGGCGCTGTGACCTGTGCAGCATGGTGCGGATGAGGGGGTTGACGGCCAGACCTCTCAGCCGAGGCTGCATCATCTCCATCATGGTCACGTGAAAGAGACAGTCGTGGGTGTTGACCTCTATCACCACGGGCACGATGCTGCCCTTCTCCTGGCTCAGGATCAGGTCAATGCCTGTGGACACACGTTTCTTCCGCTGACTTCTTGTCGGTATACCGAGGTTTGTGCCGACTTCATGTCGGTATACCGAGGTTTGTGCTGACTTCATGTCGGTATACCGGGGTTTGTGCCGACTTCATGTCGGTATACCGAGGTTTGTGCTGACTTCATGTCGGTATACCGGGGTTTGTGCTGACTTCATGTTGGTATACCGAGGTTTGTACCGATTTCATGTCGGTATACCGAGGTTTTTGCCGACTTCATGTCAGTATACCGAGGTTTGTGCTGACTTCATGTCGGTATACCGAGGTTTGTGCCGCCTTCATGTCGGTATACCGAGGTTTGTGCCGACTTCATGTCGGTATACCGAGGTTTGTGCCGATTTCATGTCGGTATACCGAGGCTTTTGCCGACTTCATGTCAGTATACCGAGGTTTGTGCTGACTTCATGTCGGTATACCGAGGTTTGTGCCGCCTTCATGTCGGTATACCGAGGTTTGTGCCGACTTCATGTCGGTATACCGAGGTTTGTGCCGACTTCATGTCGGTATACCGGGGTTTGTGCCGACTTCATGTCGGTATACCGAGGTTTGTGCTGACTTCATGTCGGTATACCGGGGTTTATGCCGACTTCATGTCGGTATACCGGGGTTTGTGCCGACTTCATGTCGGTATACCGAGGTTTGTGCCGACTTCATGTCGGTATACCGAGGTTTGTGCTGACTTCATGTCGGTATACCGAGGTTTGTGCTGACTTCATGTCGGTATACCGAGGTTTGTGCCGACTTCATGTCGATATACCGAGGTTTGTGCTGTATTCATTTTGATACATCTAGGCTAGTATGCAGCAGGCCTACTTTTATGAGAGTTCATGTTGGTGTATCTAGGTTTGTAGTTCATTAATCTTGGCTTGCGTTGAGTTCATGTCGGTATATATAGGTTTGTACTGAAAGTGTCTTTGTTAGTGCTGAGTTCATGACGGTATGTCTAGACTAGTGCTCAGTTCATGTCGGTATATGCAGGTTTGTGAAGAGTTAATGTTGGTATATCTAGATTTGTGCACAGTTTATGTCGGTATACCTAGGTTTGTGTTGAGTTCATGCTGACATACCTATATTTGACCTGAGGACATGTTACATACCCAGATTTGTATTGTGTTATTGTTGGCATATACTGGTTTGAGCAGAGCTTACATAGGTATTTAGATTGGTGCCGAGTTTATGTATACCTAGGTCTGTGCTGAGTTCAAGTTACTACATCTATGTTTGTGTTCAGTTCAAGTTGGCGCACCTATGTTTGTGTTTCGAACGCCCCTGCCCAAACTGAACTGTCCTGTGTGAAATTCAGAAAAGGAGACACGGTGATGACCCCTTCTGTCAATTCACAACACCCCCACACCACACAACACCACACCACATCCCCCCCACACACACCCACACCACACCTCCACACCCCCACACCACACACCACACCTCCACACCCCCACACCACACACCACACCACACCCCCACACCACACTCCACACCACACCTCCACACCCCCACACCACACAACACCACACCACACTCCCACACCACACCACACCTCCACACCCCCACACCACACAACGCCACACACCCCCACACCACACCTCCACACCCCCACACCACACACCACACCACACACCACAACCCCACACCACACAACACCAAACCTCACCCCCACACACACCCACACACCACACCTCCACACCCCCACACCACACCACACACCACACCACACACCACACCCCCACACCACACAACACCACACCTCACCCCCACACACACCCCCACACCACACCTCCACACCCCCACACCACACCACACCTCCACACCACACACCACACCACACAACCCCTCCACACCCCCACACCACACCACACACCACACAACATCACACCTCCCCCCCCTCCCCCCCCCCCCCACACACACTTCCACACCCCCACACAACACAACGCCACACCACACCACCACCCACCCACAAGCTCAGTCTGACAGCCGTGACCCCCTCTCTGCTGATTGGTCAGCATGGCTTCCTGTCTCATCAGCTCCGCCATCACCTCTTCACAGGTGTGGGCCACGGCCCGGTAGATGGCGCGCTGCCTGCCCTCCCCCTTCACCCCCCACTTGGTGAGGGTGAGGGACAGGGAGATAGGCACTGCCTTCGCCCCGCCGATGGGCTGACTGCTGTCACCGAGGTCACACACCGCCTGGAGGACACATCATAATAATAATATTATTTTATTTCTATTTTGCGCTATAATACAAACATAAGCAAGCTCTAAGCGCTTTACAATCCAATACCTAAAGTGAAACAAGAAAGCATATATCTGTGCCACTGTACCTGTATCTGTGCTATTGTATCTGTATCTGTACCTGTATCTATACCACTGTGCCCGTATCTGTACCTCTGCAGCCGAGTCTGTGCCAGTGTACGTGAATATGTGTCAAAGTACCTGAGAGTGTACTACTGTACGTAAGTTTGTATTACTCTACCCGAGTCTGTACTATTGTACATGAGTTTTACTGCTGTACCTGAGTCTCCACTACTGTGCTTGAGAGTGTACTACTGTACCCGAGAGTGTACTACTGTACCTAAGTTTGTACTACTGTACCCGAGTCTTTACTGCAGTACCTGAGTCTGTACCACTGTACCTGAGTCATATAGGCGCCGTTGTCAGGTGTCCTCACCACAATGGCCCTGATACGGAATCCAAGCTGCGTGTCTGTGGACAGAAGATGAGGAAAAGAGTCAATATCGTAACAAATGGGCCTCATAGATCAGTCAGACACACAGAACTGCACGAAAGATTTATCTTGAAACAACCCACCGTTCAAATACGGTTCGATTGGATATTAATACTGTGTCCGTTTGTCATAAGAGACGATTTGTGCTTCGTTGGCAGACCCAACAGAGATGCCATATAGCATCAGCAAGGTGTTTTCTAACATCGCCTCATCATCAGTACACGCTGTTGGGGTTTGCGGGATTACAGGACTGTATGGACAGAGCAAAGCCATCAAACCCATTCTGACTTTGAGCGTCAAGGGCGTGACGTCCCAGGCCAGAGGTCCTCACGGGCGGGAAGGTGGCGCGGTAAGACTGCACGAGGAGACCGGTGCCCGCGTCAATGACGGTCAAAAGGTGAAGGACGGCCTCAAGGACAGAGGTGACGTCATGACGGTCGTGATAACTGACGCCCCTACAAGAGCCCCATGTGACCCCGAACGGCTTCACCACGACCTGTAACAAAGATCACACACTGTCCTTTCTTTCTCTTCACCACGACCTGTAACAAGGATCACACACTGTCCTTTCTTTCTCTTCACCACGACCTGTAACAAACAGCGCACACTGTCCTTTCTTTCTCTTCACCACGACCTGTAACAAACAGCGCACACTGTCCTTTCTTTCTCTTCACCACGACCTGTAACAAACAGCGCACAGTCCTTTCTTTCTCTTCACCACGACCTGTAACAAGGATCACACACTGTTCTTTCTTTCTCTTCACCACGACCTGTAACAAGCAGCACACATTGTACTTTCTTCCCATTCACCACGACCTGTAACAAGGAGCACACACTGTCCTTTCCCTTCACCACGACCTGTAACAAGCAGCACACACTGTCCTTTCTCTTCACCACGACCTGTAACAAGGAGCACACACTGTCCTTTCTTTCTCTTCACCACGACCTGTAACAAGGATCACACACTGTTCTTTCTTTCTCTTCACCACGACCTGTAACAAGGATCACACACTGTTCTTTCTTTCTCTTCACCACGACCTGTAACAAGGATCACACACTGTTCTTTCTTTTTCTTCACCACGACCTGTAACAAGGATCACACACTGTTCTTTCTTTTTCTTCACCACGACCTGTAACAAGGATCACACACTGTTCTTTCTTTCTCTTCACCACGACCTGTAACAAGGATCACACACTGTTCTTTCTTTCTCCTCACCACGACCTGTAACAAGCAGCACACACTGTCCTTTCTCTTCACCACGACCTGTAACAAGCAGCACACACTGCCCTTTCTTTCTCTTCACGACGACCTGTAACAAGGATCATACACTATCCTTTCTTCCCCTTCACCACGACCTGTAACAAGCAGCACACACTGTCCTTTCTCTTCACCACGACCTGTAACAAGGATCATACACTATCCTTTCTTCCCTTTCACCACGGCCTGTAACAAGCAACACACACTGTCCTTTCTTTCCCTTCACCACGACCTGTAACAAGCAGCACATATGTTACTGTGCGCTGCTTGTAGGAAGTACTTGAAGTAGGCAGTGTGTGCTGCCTTAGTGTGTGATGCTTTTGCTAAGTAGGGTGAACTGCTTAGTGTGTGTGCTGTATTGTAAAGTAAACACTCTGTAAAAACCACTCCATGTGGCCCTGCTATTGATGTGAGGAGAGAGTGAGTGAGTGCATCATTAGTTGATCCTATATCCCCCCTGCATAACTCCCCTCTCTCTTCTATCAGAATCGAACCACAACAAGAAAACAGCACTTTTTACACATACTATCCTTTCTTCCCCTTCACCACGACCTGTAACAAGGATCACACACTGTCCTTTCCCTTCACCACGACCTGTAACAAGCAGCACACACTGTCCTTTCCCTTCACCACGACCTGTAACAAGCAGCACACACTGTCCTTTCTTCCCCTTCACCACGACCTGTAACAAGGATCACACACTGTCCTTTCCCTTCACCACGACCTGTAACAAGCAGCACACACTGTCCTTTCTTCCCCTTCACCACGACCTGTAACAAGGATCACACACTGTCCTTTCTTTCCCTTCACCACGACCTGTAACAAGGATCACACACTGTCCTTTCCCTTCACCACGACCTGTAACAAGCAGCACACACTGTCCTTTCTTTCCCTTCACCACGA
>NC_134880.1:5904240-5909240 GCF_041734735.1 Babylonia areolata | reverse complement strand
ATTAGTTCATTTTCAGTTCCCAATAGAAGTAGGGAGTAGTAAACACATCTGTCCAAAAGTCATTTTCTATCTCATTCAATTGTTGTAACTTTTAACTTTTTTTTCAAGTGGAAACAGTTTTGCGAGGCACTCAATTATGACACAACATTGACAGAGTTCTGGGAATTTTATTGTCGCATGCAAGGGAAAACGTGCACAATAACCATGTTAGATACTGATGGAACCAAGCATAAGACAAATGAAGAAAATGGGTTCACTATGCTCAAACGGTTCATACAACAGAGTAATCAAATAATCTTAGATGAAAAAAATAGAAATGCGTTCTGGATCAGAAACGAGCCGTCTAGTCCAAAACGCTACGCCGCATCTGACGTCACTCCACCATATCGTGTTTTCTTGACATATCTCGATCGTTTAAGAAATTCTTTTAATTCGCCCATAAAGAAGACGTTGACATCGCGTCATGCACACTGCAGCATATGTAGATGTGCACAAACCAATCCCTCACTGAAAGAAACGTTCCATTCATTTTTTTCTTTTATGTTCATTTCAGTTAATTTAGTATCCACTTTAGAGTATGGTATAGTCGGTGGTATAGTTAGTGTCACTGTATGTGCTCTGTCCATAATTAGTATTTCCTTTTTTTTTTTTTTTTTTTTTTTTTTTTTTTGTAACTGCGAATTTTGTAACTGCGAACAAGTAAAACGATGTCTTGCCGTCTTTATACCAAGCATAGCATACGTTCCGGCAAGGGTAAATGGCGTTTTCAGACTCCGGAACGAGTATCAACGAAATAAACCGTGAATGATCCGGAAATACTGTTTAATTCGGGAGACTTACAACCTTTTATTTGTATGACTTTTAAGATTTTTTTTCCTACTATATTCAAGCCAAATATCATATTGGCAGACAAAGTATTTCCAGAGAAAATGCAATGTTAAAGTTTACCACACACAAATGTAACTGAACTTCAAATTGTGTGATACTCTTCCTATCCTTGATAGTTAAAAAAACAAAAACAAAAAAACAAACAAACAAGAATCATTAAACGAACACACACGCAAATGCATAATGAAACCTACAAAGAGTATCAGTATCACTAGCTCAAGGAGGCGTCACTGCATTCGGTCAAATCCATATACGCTACACCACATCTGCCAAGCAGATGCCTGACCAGCAGCGTAACCCAACGCGCATAGTCAGGCCTTGAGAAAAAAAATAATAAAAAAATAAAAACAAAATAAAACAAAATAAAACAAATAAAATAAAAATAACAAATATATATATATATATATATATATATATATATATTTAAATAAATAATATTTTTAATATAAAAAAATAAAAAAAATAAATAAAATGATAGATAAATACATTAAAAAAAACCCACTGCTAATAACAATAATATTTAAAAGGTGCTACAAAGAAACATGGTTGAAAGAATAAACTTCAACAACACTCGCGCCAAAAGACTCACATCACAAACTGGCGACAGCCTCTACAGTCTGCTGGTTCAGAAACTGCCTGAACTCAGTCTGAATAGACGTTAAACCACAAAGAGCGCAACAACGGACAGGTCACGCCACGTCGAGACACTGTCACTGAGCCAGCAAAAACGGAAGGTAAGTCAATGTGGAGAAAGACCAAGGCTGATGCAGACTGCAGACAAAGCACACAAACACAACACGCTGCAGGGCACCACTTACCCCACGCGGGAAGGGCTTGAAGCGAGGAGTACTGATAGTTCACAGCCGGATATCAGATCCCTACAGAACCCTTTTCACACACACATTGGTTCAGTGGCTCTCAGTTCCATTCATCCTTAACTTGAATGTCGTGGTCTTCTGTGGTCCACTTAGCAACCATTCCCTTCCTCAGTATTAGCCGGGTATTAACGCTTTGTATGTATGTGTGTGCATTTGGGGGAGGGGGGAATTGAGTGAGTGGGGGTGCGCGGGTTTCCCACACCCACACGCATTCTGTGTGTGTGTGTGTGTGTGTGTGTGTGTGTGTGTGTGTGTGTTGGGGGTCACTCTGTGCATGCGACTTGAGAAGACGCACGTTCGTGAGCTCCCGTGAAATTTGTCGATTTTGGCATTTTACATTTGTACCTTCTGTTGAAAGTTGGTGTACAAAGCAATGCCAGTGTCGCCACTTACTTTTGGGGGTGCCTGTAGATGATTAATAAATAATAATAAAATGTAGGCTTATATAGCGCAGTACCCCCATCTCAGATGGGGCTCACCGCGCTTCACAACAAAAAAATAATGAAATTTAAGACTGTGTCGTAAAATATGTACAAAGTCTACAAAGTTTAACATGACAATAGCTAAAATATGCATGTGTAAGACTGACATGATAAAAGATATATATATATATACACACACACACACACACACACACACACATATACATACACACACACACACACACACACACACATATATATATATATATATATATATATATATATATATATATATATATATACACATACATATACATATACATACACATACATACACACACACACACACACACACACACACACACACACACATACACAAACTGTCTGTATTCGTTGGTTTCATGTTGAAACAGGCGGAATTCAAAGCCGCCATGCTGTGCCATCGAGTGTTGTCACTGCGAAACAGCGCGCACAGCGTAGAGCCAGCACAGAACAACAGGATAATGAAAAACCGTCGGAAGAACCAACATTGAAAGACGTTATGTCAGTGTTAGTAAGCTTTTGATCAAACTTTGATGACCTGAGAAAAGACTTGACCAACCTGAGACATGACATGACTGAACTGAAAGACTCCCACAGTGAACTTAGTCAAGAGTTACATGACATGGCACGTGCAGTTCAGGACTTGAAACAAGAAAATAAACATTAAAAGAGGAGAGCAAAAATCTGAAAAGAGAAGATCGATACCTTAAAATCCAAGATTGATGACTTAGAAGGACGATCCAAACGGAACAACTTAATCATAAACGGAATTTCGAGACGTGA
This sequence comes from Babylonia areolata, assembly GCF_041734735.1. Lineage (NCBI taxonomy): Eukaryota > Metazoa > Mollusca > Gastropoda > Neogastropoda > Buccinidae > Babylonia > Babylonia areolata. The sequence goes on along the minus strand of NC_134880.1, from coordinate 5,906,227 downwards.
CAAGGAAACCTGGCAAGACTGTGAGGACATTGTGACCGACATGATAATTGACACTCTTGAAATTTCTGACACGGTCGAGTTTGACCGGGTACAACATTTGAACGCTTGTCCTACATCACCCAGTGTTGCCTGTTGTACCTTCTGTAAGGACAAACAGAAAATATTGAAAGAAAAACGAAAGCCTAAAGGAACCAATCTTTTCATCGGAGAAGGCTTTTCAGCTAGAGTAAGAGAAACACGAAGAAAGCTGACACCACACCTCAAGTCTGCCAGAACACAAAGGAAGAAAGCCACCATGGTCTTCGATCATCTGGTGATTGATGGGAAGAAGTTCTTTCTCGGTTCCATTGGCTATCTGACGGAGGCTACCAAGGGAGATGGCCGCCCCTGTAGAACAAAGTTGAATTTCTCTCCTGGTTCTAAATGGGTACATCTTTTTGGTCGCAGGCAAGAATTAGGTTTATCACCGGTTTAACGTTTAACAGCGTGCATGTGAGCTGAGAAATAGAAATGTCAAAACTTTGCTTTCCATTAATGTGACACGGACCTTGTGCATGTGGGTGGGGAGAGAGGTGAACAAGCTGACCGTGTGCAGCACGCACCCAGCCTGCTACAGAGACAGAGCGTGCTGACCACAGAGCACAGAGTGTTGTGTTGTCAGAAAGTGCTGAACATTCACGTGCCTCTCCAGTTGACGTTGACTTTGCAAGGCGGAATGTGACAAGAAAGTGTGTAAATGGCAGTGTGTTGAACATGTGTTCAACATCAAATGGAAGATGTTAGTTGTCCCTGCATCGATTCATTGCTTCATTTTAACAACTTTGTTGTCTCTTGTAATGTTAGCATGATAACGTATCTTTTCAGATAAAATTTCTTTCCAGTCCTCAGGTTTACACTTTGAACAGTAGTACTTGTAGTGTTTGATAACATCTCTCCAGAAAGGGTTATCTATTCTATTCATTAAAACATTGGCATATTCTCCCCCTAGAACATTCTTTTGTTTCAAGTCTGGATACAAGTTATGCATGAAATCTGTGAAGTTCGAGTCGGACAACATGTTTTTCAACCAACTAATCATTACAACAAAAAAAGAAAATATTTCACACATCTTTAAACCACCTTTTTCATATTCCTGGAACAGAACAGTCTTCTATATCTTGGTTTTCCATCCCATAAAAAAAACTGTAACATTTCTGACTCGATCTGTTTCAATATCTCTTTTGGAGGAGGATCTGGAAGGTTTATAAGTAAAGAAGTCAACTGAGAAAGCACTTGTGTTTTCATTATGGTTATTTTACCAAATGGTCTTAGAAATAAGATTATTTCTTCTCCATTGTTTCGGTGGGTTTTTTTATTTTATTTTATTTACTTCTTTTTTTTTAACATTGAAAAGACAATTATCATAATTTATGTCAACAATTCTATTAATGTCTGTCGAAAATATGATTCCAAGAACTTTAGATATTCCAAGATTCCACTGGAAATTTTTATATCTAAAGTATCGCATATGGCAATTTCTTATACTCCCAAGCCAAACTAACTGGGTTTCGTCGTTGTTTACGTTCAAGCCTGACATAGCATGAAGAGTATTTACTGACTCTTTCAGTGATTGCTCAGAAACATCTTAAGACAATGAGGTATCATTAGCAATCCATATTATGTTCTGTTGTTCTGTCTTACATGACACAAGGATAAAACTAATTGAACCAAAGTATTATCAAACCTCGTGTCTTTTTAGATTAAATATGCATATGACATCCAAAAATGAAAATGTCTTGACTGACTTGGCTTTATTTGTCTTCAGAGCACTTAGGTTTCTGTATATTTGTACAGCTTAGGATGTAGACATGTGTTTCGTGTTATATTATTTTTTGTTTACATTGTTTACAATGTATGTCCATATTTTTATTATATTCTTCGTATCTGATAAAGTAATACCCCCTTCAGACAGAGGCTGTGGCCTAATCAGAATGAAATATTCGCATTC
>NC_134880.1:5874240-5901740 GCF_041734735.1 Babylonia areolata | reverse complement strand
TGCATTGTTTAATACTATCTTCACCTCAGGCATATGTCCAAAAGAATGGTCCAAGGCAAATATTGTTCCAATACACAAAAATGGGGATCCAGAAAATGTAGATAACTATAGAGGAGTGTTACTGTTGAGTGTTGTTTCTAAATGCTATACATCAATATTGAATATTAGATTATATAACTGGCTGGAAGATAACAATATGATTTCCGAAAATCAGGCTGAATGCCCTAGAGGGTATTTCACTGTTGATCAGGTATTTAACTTGTATGCAGCTGCCCCGAAATATATGCTAAAGAAAGGCAGAAAATTATATGTTGCTTTTGTCGACTTCAGAAAAGCATTTGATACTGTTCATATCGACAGGCGTCTTTATTGTTTGATAAATCAAAGTATAAAAGGAAAAGTTTTGGCATCTCCGAAATCAATGTATCGGTCATTACTTTCACGTGTGCGTGTGAATTGTGAGCTGACAGAGTTTTTCAAATGTCCTCTCGGAGTAAGACAAGGATGTGTTCTGAGTTTCATATTATTTTCTGTCTTCGTAAACCAGCTAGCTGACCACAAGGACGCTGAGGGAAAACACCGTATACAAATGATGCCAGGTATTATGGAGCTTTTCAATTTGGTCTATGCTGATGATGTGGCTTCACTTTCAACAACTGTAAGTGGGTGGCAAAATCAACTGAATGTTCTACGTATGTGTTGTAATGACATGGTGTTAAATGTGAACACTGAAAAAAACTAAAATCATGGTTTTCAGAAAGGAGGCTATTTAGGTAAAATTCAACAGTGGTTCTTCGATTGCCAGAAACTGGATAGGGTGAACTGTTACTGCTATCTAAGTTTCAACTTTACAACTATGCTAAGTATGAATAGAGGTACTGAACATTTAGCAGTCAAGGGAAAGAAAGCAGTTGAACAACTAAACAGGGTCTTTAGAAAATACAAAGAAATTACTGCCAAGTCTTTCTTCAAAATATTTTATGCTAAAATGTAACCCATTTTAATGCATTCATCTGAAATTTAAGGATTTAACAAGCGAGATCATTTAGAAAAAGTTCACATGTTCGCATGCAAGAGCTTTGTAGGTGTACCAATCAGAACCCCTAACAAAATGGTTTATGGTGATTTGGGAAGGTATCCACCCTGTGTAAACACTTATGTTTCTGTATTAAGGTACTTTTTAAATGGTTAGAAATGGATAATGAAAGACTACCATACAAGACTTATCAAATGTTACTTGAATTAGAAGTGGGGAAACGTGTATGGCATCCAGAGTTAGAGAAGTGTTATGTGAAACAGGATTTGATTTTGGTTGTTTGCAACAAGGTGCTGGGGATATTAAAATGTTCTAAAGTTTATTTAAGCAGATACGTATTGGTTTCTTTATTCAGGAATGGTCTGGTACGCTTGGAAATCGTGACAGATATGAAACTTATAGATCATTCAAAACTACTTTCGAAAGAGAAAAATATATCAATGATATAGACACATACTGCTTTTGAGTTGCTGTTTCGCAAATAAGATTTAATGTACTCCCGCTCAGTAGAAATGTACACCGATATAGTGACTCTAATCGAGATAGAAACTGCCCTTTTTGCATGTTGGCAATTGAAGACGAAAGTCATTTTATACTATAATCACAGAGAGAGAGAACTCGAAATCGAATGTTTTAATGTACATCAGCCTTGGGCCACAACACAGAGGAAGCCATATCAAGCTATATATATCACAAACACACACAACACAACTGCACACACACACACACACACACACACACACACACATGACGATGTGGGATTTGCCAGGAGTCAGTGACGGGAATGAGCCCACATATCGCCTTGACCGAATTCGCCCACAGATAAGAAAGAACACACACGTCACGCAACCTCACTACTGCCCACCCTCGGTTTCACTTTTTCTTTTTACTTTAAATCTTGGAGAATGGATCTTACGTCAGTATCGTCACTGCTGAGCAGAGATTCCACTCGCTGTGGATCTTACGTCAGTGTCGTCACTGCTGAGCAGAGATTCTATTCGCTGTGGGTCTTATGTCAGTGTCGTCACTGCTGAGCAGATTCCTTTCGCTGTGGATCTTACGTCAGTGTCGTCACTGCTGAGCAGATTCCATTCGCTGTGGATCTTACGTCAGTGTCGTCACTGCTGAGCAGAGATTCTATTCGCTGTGGGTCTTATGTCAGTATTGTCACTGCTGTGCACAGATTCCATTCGCTGTGGATCTTATGTCAATACTGTCACTGCTGAGCAGAGATTCTATTCGCTGTGGGTCTTATGTCAGTGTCGTCACTGCTGAGCAGATTCCATTCGCTGTGGGTCTTATGTCAGTATTGTCACTGCTGTGCAGAGATTCCATTTGCTGTGGATCTTACGTCAGTGTCGTCACTGCTGAGCAGATTCCATTCGCTGTGGGTCTTATGTCAGTATTGTCACTGCTGTGCAGAGATTCTATTCGCTGTGGGTCTTATGTCACTGTCGTCACTGCTGAGCAGATTCCATTCGCTGTGGGTCTTATGTCAGTATTGTCACTGCTGTCCAGATATTCCATTCGCTGTGGATCTTACGTCAGTGTCGTCACTGCTGTGCAGAGATTCTATTCGCTGTGTCGCTGTGGGTCTTATGTCAGTATTGTCACTGCTGTGCATAGATTCTATTCACTGTGTCGCTGTGGGTCTTATGTCAGTATTGTCACTGCTTTGCAGAGATACTATTCGCTGTGGGTCTTATGTCAGTATTGTCACTGCTGAGCAGATTCCATTCGTTGTGGGTCTTATGTCAGTATTATCACTGCTGTGCAGAGATTCCATTCGCTGTGGATCTTACGTCAGTGTTGTCACTGCTGTGCAGAGATTCCATTCGCTGTGGATCTTATGTCAGTATTGTCACTGCTGTGCAGAGATTCTAATCGCTGTGGGTCTTATGTCAGTGTTGTCACTGCTGTGCAGAGATTCTAATCGCTGTGGATCTTACGTCAGTGTTGTCACTGCTGTGCAGAGATTCCATTCGCTGTGGGTCTTATGTCAGTACTGTCACTGCTGTGCAGAGATTCTAATCGCTGTGGGTCTTATGTCAGTGTTGTCACTGCTGTGCAGAGATTCTAATCGCTGTGGGTCTTATGTCAGTGTTGTCACTGCTGAGCAGAGATTCTATTCGTTGTGGGTCTTATGTCAGTGTTGTCACTGCTGTGCAGAGATTCTATTCGCTGTGGGTCTTATGTCAGTGTCGTCACTGCTGAGCAGAGATTCTATTCGTTGTGGGTCTTATGTCAGTGTTGTCACTGCTGTGCAGAGATTCTATTCGCTGTGGGTCTTATGTCAGTATTGTCACTGCTGTGCAGAGATTCTATTCGCTGTGGGTCTTACGTCAGTGTCGTCACTGCTGAGCAGAGATTCCATTCGCTGTGGATCTTACGTCAGTATTGTCACTGCTGTGCAGAGATTCTATTCGCTGTGTCGCAGTGGGTCTTATGTCAGTATTGTCACTGCTGTTCAGAGATTCTATTCGCTGTGGGTCTTATGTCAGTATTGTCACTGCTGTGCAGAGATTCCATTCGCTGTGGATCTTACGTCAGTGTCGTCACTGCTGAGCAGAGATTCTATTCGCTGTGGATCTTACGTCAGTGTCGTCACTGCTGAGCAGAGATTCTATTCGCTGTGGGTCTTATGTCAGTATTGTCACTGCTGAGCAGAGATTCTATTCGCTGTGGATCTTACGTCAGTGTCGTCACTGCTGTGCAGAGATTCTATTCGCTGTGTCGCTGTGGGTCTTATGTCAGTATTGTCACTGCTGAGCAGAGATTCTATTCGCTGTGGGTCTTATGTCAGTATTGTCACTGCTGTGCAGAGATTCTATTCGCTGTGGGTCTTACGTCAGTGTCGTCACTGCTGAGCAGAGATTCCATTCGCTGTGGATCTTACGTCAGTATTGTCACTGCTGTGCAGAGATTCTATTCGCTGTGTCGCTGTGGGTCTTATGTCAGTATTGTCACTGCTGTGCAGAGATTCTATTCGCTGTGTCGCTGTGGGTCTTATGTCAGTATTGTCACTGCTGTGCAGAGATTCTATTCGCTGTGGGTCTTATGTCAGTATTGTCACTGCTGTGCAGAGATTCTATTCGCTGTGGGTCTTATGTCAGTATTGTCACTGCTGTGCAGAGATTCTATTCGCTGTGTCTGTAACAACTTTCCAGGCTTTACGCCCGCGTCCTTCTTGGGGAAAGATCGTGCCCATTTGGGGTTGGGGGCGTCCACTGGCACCCTCAACCGCGTCCTCCTACGAGGAAGGTCGTGCCCATTTGGGGTTGGGGGCACCTTTTGGCAGGCACTTTCATGTGATGGTCGCTTTTCCTCCGGGTAGCCATGCTTCTGTGTCGTCTGTGTCATCGGTGTGTTCCAGTAATGGTAGTAGTTTTCTGCTGGGCGTGTGTACTCTGTAGTGGGTGGGTGTTTGGCATGCTTGCACGCATGTCTCCATTGTGTTTATATGTGTTTATAGTTTGACAGGTATATTTTGGTGTGCATATGTAATATTGATGCAATGTGCTATTTACTGTATTATGTGTTTTGTGAAATGTTTGCAGACGACGCCACTATACATCCTAGCCAAGCTGAACTGGACAACGTTTTTTGCAGTTCAACAGGACAATGTTATTATCATAATAACAAACTGGTCTGACCAAAATCAAATGTGTCTCCATCCCCACTCCCTAACCCCCACCCACCCCCAAAATAAATAAGAATTACAACAAGACGAAAGTGCCAAAATTTGTCGAATAAGTATCCACCGCATTCTTTCTGTCAATAGTAATGATTATAATTAGAAAGCTGACCACCATAAAATTCCTGGCGTCACTGTTGATAACTGTCTGTTGCAAACCGTTCGTTTATTTATTTATATTCTGTTAATCTAAGATGAAGATAGACTGGTGTCGCAATACCATATCACGATGACATGAAAAATTATATCAATAATATCTAACTGTATATAATGAAATATTCTGCCTCTCAAGTGAAAACTGACACAAAAAAAGCTTTTTTTTATGAAATGTATATAAGAGAACATCGTCCCTCTTCCAAGAATCGGTCTCGTGGAATGCAGTAGTTTTTTCGCTTAACTTTTCAATCATTTTTTTCTTCTTTTCCTCTTTGCCCTGGGGTCTGCACGTAAAGAAGCATGCTCATTCCACTTTCCTCTTTGAACAAACTTGCATGTATTTCATGTGTGTGTGTTTGAGAGTCTGAAACAAACAGAGCGAAATACAAGCACACATACAGTTACGGTCAAAAGACAGACAGACAGGCAGGCAGACAACGGGCGAGAAATAGAGACACAGAGAAAGGGGAGTGTGGGGTGGGGGGGGGGGAGGAGGAGGATGTACATCCATGAGATAATGCCGGGACATGACTGAACGTGACACGGCAAACACTGAGCTTCTCAAACCCCTATGTAGCTCCACGGCAAACTGACCCCAATGTAGCCACACGGCAAACACTGAACTTCTCTGAATCCTATGGAGCTTCGCTGCAAACACTGACCCCAATGTAGCTACACGGCAAACACTGACCCCAATGTAGCCACACGGCAAACACTGACCCCAATGTAGCCTCACGGCAAACACTGACCCCAATGTAGCCACTCGGCAAACACTGACCCTAATGTAGCCACACGGCAAACACTGACCACAATGTAGCCTCACGGCAAACACTGACCCCAATGTAGCCTCACGGCAAACACTGACCCCAATGTAGCCACACGGCAAACACTGACCCCAATGTAGCATCACGGCAAACACTGACCCCAATGTAGCCACTCGGCAAACACTGACCCCAATGTAGCCACTCGGCAAACGCTGACCCCGATGTAGCCACTCGGCAAACACTGACCCCAATGTAGCCACTCGGCAAACACTGACCCCAATGTAGCCACTCGGCAAACGCTGACCCCGATGTAGCCACTCGGCAAACACTGACCCCAATGTAGCCACTCGGCAAACGCTGACCCCGATGTAGCCACTCGGCAAACACTGACCCCAATGTAGCCACTCGGCAAACACTGACCGCAATGTAGCCACTCGGCAAACACTGACCCTAATGTGGCCCCAATGTAGCCTCACGGAAAACACTGACCCCAATGTAGCCACTCGGCAAACACTGACCCCAATGTAGCCACACGGCAAACTAACCCCAATGTAGCCACACGGCAAACACTGAACTTCTCTCACTCCTATGGAGCTTCACTGCAAACACTGACGCCAATGTAGCCACACGGCAAACACTGACCCTAATGTAGCCACACGGCAAACACTGATCCCAATGTAGCATCACGGCAAACACTGACCCCAATGTAGCCACACGGCAAACACTGACCCCAATGTAGCCACACGGCAAACACTGACCCCAATGTAGCCTCACGGCAAACACTGACCCCAATGTAGCCTCACGGCAAACACTGACCCCAATGTAGCCACTCGGCAAACACTGATCCCAATGTAGCATCACGGCAAACACTGACCCCAATGTAGCCACTCGGCAAACACTGATCCCAATGTAGCATCATAGCAAACACTGAACCCAATGTAGCATCACGGCAAACACTGACCCCAATGTAGCCACACGGCAAACTGACCCAATGTAGTATCACGGCAAACACTGACCCCAATGTAGCCACTCGGCAAACACTGACCCCAATGTAGCCACACGGCAAACACTGACCCCAATGTAGCCACACGGCAAACACTGACCCCAATGTAGCCACTCGGCAAACACTGACCCCAATGTAGCCTCACGGCAAACACTGACCCCAATGTAGCATCACGGCAAACACTGACCCCAATGTAGCCACTCGGCAAACACTGACCCCAATGTAGCCACTCGGCAAACACTGACCCTAATGTGGCCCCAATGTAGCCTCACGGAAAACACTGACCCCAATATAGCCACTCGGCAAACACTAACCCCAATGTAGCCACTCGGCAAACACTGACCCCAATGTAGCCACACGGCAAACACTGACCCCAATGTAGCCACACGGCAAACTGACCCCAATGTAGCCACACGGCAAACACTGAACTTCTCTGACTCCTATGGAGCTTCACTGCAGACACTGACGCCAATGTAGCATCACGGCAAACTGACCCCAATGTAGCCTCAGGCCAAACACTGACCCCAATGTAGCCACACGGCAAACACTGACCCCAATGTAGCCTCAGGCCAAACACTGACCCCAATGTAGCCTCACGGCAAACACTGACCCCAATGTAGCCACTCGGCAAACACTGACCCCAATGTAGCATCACGGCAAACACTGAACCCAATGTAGCATCACGGCAAACACAGACCCCAATGTAGCCACACGGCAAACTGACCCCAATGTAGTATCACGGCAAACACTGACCCCAATGTAGCCACTCGGCAAACACTGACCCCAATGTAGCCACTCGGCAAACACTGACCCCAATGTAGCCATTCGGCAAACACTGACCCCAATGTAGCCTCACGGCAAACACTGACCCCAATGTAGCCACTCGGCAAACACTGACCCCAATGTAGCATCACGGCAAACACTGAACCCAATGTAGCATCACGGCAAACACTGACCCCAATGTAGCCACTCGGCAAACACTGACCCCAATGTAGCCACTAGGCAAACACTGACCGCAATGTAGCCACTCGGCAAACACTGACCCTAATGTAGCCCCAATGTAGCCTCACGGAAAACACTGACCCCAATGTAGCCACACGGCAAACTAACCCCAATGTAGCCACACGGCAAACACTGAACTTCTCTCACTCCTATGGAGCTTCACTGCAAACACTGACGCCAATGTAGCATCACGGTAAACTGACCCCAATGTAGCCACTCGGCAAACACTGACCCCAATGTAGCCTCACGGCAAACACTGACCCCAATGTAGCCTCACGGCAAACACTGACCCCAATGTAGCCACTCGGCAAACACTGATCCCAATGTAGCATCATAGCAAACACTGAACCCAATGTAGCATCACGGCAAACACTGACCCCAATGTAGCCACTCGGCAAACACTGACCCCAATGTAGCCACTCGGCAAACACTGACCCCAATGTAGCCACTCGGCAAACACTGACCTCAATGTAGCCACTCGGCAAACACTGACCCCAATGTAGCCACACGGCAAACTGACCCCAATGTAGTATCACGGCAAACACTGACCCCAATGTAGCCACTCGGCAAACACTGACCCCAATGTAGCCACTCGGCAAACACTGACCCCAATGTAGCCACACGGCAAACACTGACCCCAATGTAGCCACTCGGCAAACACTGACCCCAATGTAGCCTCACGGCAAACACTGACCCCAATGTAGCATCACGGCAAACACTGACCCCAATGTAGCCACTCGGCAAACACTGACCCCAATGTAGCCACTCGGCAAACACTGACCATAATGTGGCCCCAATGTAGCCTCACGGAAAACACTGACCCCAATATAGCCACTCGGCAAACACTAACCCCAATGTAGCCACTCGGCAAACACTGACCCCAATGTAGCCACACGGCAAACACTGACCCCAATGTAGCCACACGGCAAACTGACCCCAATGTAGCCACACGGCAAACACTGAACTTCTCTGACTCCTATGGAGCTTCACTGCAGACACTGACGCCAATGTAGCATCACGGCAAACTGACCCCAATGTAGCCTCAGGCCAAACACTGACCCCAATGTAGCCACACGGCAAACACTGACCCCAATGTAGCCTCAGGCCAAACACTGACCCCAATGTAGCCTCACGGCAAACACTGACCCCAATGTAGCCACTCGGCAAACACTGACCCCAATGTAGCATCACGGCAAACACTGAACCCAATGTAGCATCACGGCAAACACAGACCCCAATGTAGCCACACGGCAAACTGACCCCAATGTAGTATCACGGCAAACACTGACCCCAATGTAGCCACTCGGCAAACACTGACCCCAATGTAGCCACTCGGCAAACACTGACCCCAATGTAGCCATTCGGCAAACACTGACCCCAATGTAGCCTCACGGCAAACACTGACCCCAATGTAGCCACTCGGCAAACACTGACCCCAATGTAGCATCACGGCAAACACTGAACCCAATGTAGCATCACGGCAAACACTGACCCCAATGTAGCCACTCGGCAAACACTGACCCCAATGTAGCCACTAGGCAAACACTGACCGCAATGTAGCCACTCGGCAAACACTGACCCTAATGTGGCCCCAATGTAGCCTCACGGAAAACACTGACCCCAATGTAGCCACACGGCAAACTAACCCCAATGTAGCCACACGGCAAACACTGAACTTCTCTCACTCCTATGGAGCTTCACTGCAAACACTGACGCCAATGTAGCATCACGGCAAACTGACCCCAATGTAGCCACTCGGCAAACACTGACCCCAATGTAGCCTCACGGCAAACACTGACCCCAATGTAGCATCACGGCAAACACTGACCCCAATGTAGCCACTCGGCAAACACTGATCCCAATGTAGCATCATAGCAAACACTGAACCCAATGTAGCATCACGGCAAACACTGACCCCAATGTAGCCACTCGGCAAACACTGACCTCAATGTAGCCACTCGGCAAACACTGACCCCAATGTAGCCACTCGGCAAACACTGACCCCAATGTAGCCACTCGGCAAACACTGACCTCAATGTAGCCACACGGCAAACTGACCCCAATGTAGTATCACGGCAAACACTGACCCCAATGTAGCCACTCGGCAAACACTGACCCCAATGTAGCCACTCGGCAAACACTGACCCCAATGTAGCCTCACGGCAAACACTGACCCCAATGTAGCCTCACGGCAAACACTGACCCCAATGTAGCATCACGGCAAACACTGACCCCAATGTAGCCACTCGGCAAACACTGGCCCCAATGTAGCCTCACGGCAAACACTGACCCCAATCTAGCTTCACTGCAAACACTGACCCCAATGTAGCATCACGGCAAACACTGACCCCAATGTAGCCACTCGGCAAACACTGACCCCCAATGTAGCTTCACTGCAAACACTGACCCCAATGTAGCTTCACTGCAAACACTGACCCCAATGTAGCCTCACGGCAAGCACTGACCCCAATGTAGCCTCGCGGCAAACACTGACCCCAATGTAGCCACTCGGCAAACACTGAACGTCTCTGACTTCTATGTAGCCTCGTACCGATCGTGTATTTTTGGCCCTCATGTATATTTAACCCCCATGGAAAGTTGGCCCTCATGGAAAGCTGACCCTCTTGGAAAGTTGACCCTCATGTGTAACTGACCCTCATGGAAAGTTGACCTTCATGTATAGTTGACCCTCATGTATAGTTTACCATCATGGAAAGTTGACCTTCATGTATAGTTGACCCTCATGTATAGTTTACCATCATGGAAAGTTGACCTTCATGTATAGTTGACCCTCTTGGAAAGTTGACCCTCATGGAAAGCTGATCTTCATGGAACGTTGACCTTCATGTACAGTTGACTCTCATGGAAAGTTTACCCTCATGGAATGTTGACCTTCATGTATAGTTGACCCTCATGTATAGTTGACCCTCATGGAACGTTGACTTTCATATATAGTTGACCCTCTTGGAAAGTTGACCCTCATGTACAGTTGACCCTCATGGAAAGCTGACCCTCATGGAACGTTGACCTTCAAGTATAGTTGACCTTCATATACAGTTGACTCTCATGGAAAGTTGACCCTCATGGAACGTTGACCTTCATGTATAGTTGACCCTCATGTATAGTTGACCCTCCTGGAACGTTGACCTTCATGTGTAGTTGACCTTCATGTACAGTTGACTCTCATGGAAAGCTGACCCACATGGAACGTTGACCTTCATGTATAGTTGACCCTCATGTATAGCTGACCCTCATGGAACGTTGACCTTCATGTATAGTTGACCCTCATGTATAGTTGACTCTCTTGGAAAGTTGACCTTCATGTAGTTGACCCTCAAGTATAGACGACCGTCATGGACCGGCATGGCAGTAAAGATGGAATTCAGGTAGCAGCACGGCAGTGTAGATGACCTAATGTAACAGTACTGCAGTGTAGATGATCCTCACGTACCGGCACGGCAGCATAGATGACATTCTTGGAGCAGCATGGCAGTATAGATGACCCAATATAGCAGTTTTGCAGTACAGATTACCCTCAGGTACCGGTACGGCACAGCAGTAAAGACTACCCTCATGTTGCAGCATGGCAGTATAGTTGACCCTCATATAGTAGCATGGCAGTATATATGACACTCATGTAGCAGTATTGTAGTATAGACGACCCTCAAGTAGCAGCAGGGCAGTATAGATGACCTCATGTTGCAGCATGACAGTATAGACGACCCTCAAGTAGCAGCATGGCAGTATAGATGACCTCATGTTGCAGCATGACAGTATAGACGACCCTCAAGTAGCAGCATTGTGGTATAGACGACCCTCAAGTAGCAGCATGGCAGTATAGATGACCCTTATGTAGCAACATGGTAAGATGTATGACCTCATTTAACAGCATAACAGTACAGACGATCCTCAAGCAGCAGCATGACAGTATAAACGACCCTCACGTAGCAGCATTGGAGTATAGATATACCTCAAGTTGCAGTATGGCAGTATAGATGTCCTCATGTAGCAGCATGGCAGTATAGCATGGCAGCATAGATAACTCTCATGTAGCAGCACGGCAGTATGGACGACCCTCATGGAGCAATATCTTAGTATCGATGACATTCACGTAACAACATGGCAGTGTTGGTCAGTAAATTAGAACAACAAACCCAAAGACGCATCCGTGAGAGTGAATGATACTGGACGGTGTGGTCCCAGTCTTCACACTCAAGCCCATAGCACACTCAGCTCTGGGTGGGAACCGGCCCCAGGCCGAAAACTCCCCACCTCCGCTGAGAATCGAACCCGCGTCCTCCCAGCCGTGAGCCTGCGATGCTAATCACTTTACTGCGGCAGCTGACAGCAAGAACTGTCTTTGTATCACAGACGCAAGTACTATGACTCTGTCACTGAAGGGAGAACTATTTTTGTAAATACTTAACATTATAAATCTGTCAAGGAAGCAACGCTATCATTGTACCACTGAAGCAAATACTATCACTATCATTATTACTGAAGCAAGCATTATCACTTTATCACTGAATTATCACTCGATCACTGAAGTAAATAGTATCACTCTGTTGTCACGAATAAGATTTCTGTTACATATAGAAATGTAACAAATACCCAGACTCACACCTTCCGCTACCAATTTTGACACAGGACAATAACGAAATCATTTCTATCTTCCTTTCTTGCACATTTATTCATTTATTCTTCAGGATATTTCGAAATGAGGAACCCACCTTCCCACAACAAGTATAATCATGAACACATTCTTACCGCAGTCCAAACGCTCTCTCGTTCAGTCCAGATCCTAACCTATTTCAAATATTCCACATTCTTCTAGATCTAGACATAACAATGAAAGACGAGCTCAGCTGAAGACCCAAAACTTACATTTTGCATCCTAAGGAGTGGGCCAGCTAAACAAAATAATGCATGGAGGGTCGCTGGTGCTCAACAGCCTGGCGCTTCAGATTCCAGATACATTCATCCTACTTTAATCCTACATCATTCTCATGCTCGCTTCTCTCTCTCTCTCATACCAAAAAGTGAAGCGGATCCGTTGATCCAACTTCCGACTCTCTAGTCCGACTAGTCTTAATTTAACTCACTCAGTACGACCAGTCCTCTCTTCTCCTCTACACAGACCCCTCGGATGTCCGGTGGGTGTCTGAATGATCCAACCTTTAGATTCCGTCGTCAGAATTGTGGTATTCTTTGTCAACATTCACCTCTTCAGTATAAGAGCCTTCCGCTTGCAATATTTTGATGATGGTAACTGGGGTGAAACGCTGTTAACGTCGTCTCTTTCGCCGTTCGTATGGAGAGAGTTAAGGGAGCACACAAAAATCGCGCAATTCGCTCCCTGACATCTGCCACTGAAACAAATATGACCTCTCTATCACTATCCTTGAAGCAAGCACTGTTACCCTATCACTGAAGCAAACAATATCACTCTGTCTCCGAAGCAAGTTATATCATTGTATCACTGAGGCGAGTAACCGTATTCTGCCACTGAAGCAAGTACTCTCACTCTATCACTGATGCAGATACTATCTTTATATAAGTGAGGTAAGAACGATTACTCTGCCATTGAAACTTGTACTGGCGTTGTGTTACGAAGGCAAGAACAGGTGCTCTGCAAATGAAGCAAGTACTATCGTTTTGTCACTTAAGCAAGAACTTTCAGCCAGTCACTGAAGCAAGCACTGTCATTCTGTCAGTGTCGCAAGTGCTATCACCCTATCACTGAAGCAAACATATAGATACCACTCAAGCAAACACTTTACCAACCACTGAAGTAAGTATTGTCACTACTAACTCTATAACTATTACTGAAGCAAGTACTGTTTCCCTGTCACCAAACACTTTTACTCCACTTCCGAAGCAAGGACTGTCGCTATATTACTGAAGCAAGTACTATCACTCTGTTTCTGAAGCAAGGGCTGTCACCCTATCACTAGAGCAAGCACCATTAATCTATCACTGAAGCAAGTACTATCACTTTCTCACACTATCACTGAAGCAAGTATTATCACTTTCTCACACTATCACTAAAGCAAGTACTATCACTTTCTCACACTATCACTGAAGCAAGTACTATCACTTTCTCACACTATCACTGAAGCAAGTATTATCACTTTCTCACACTATCACTGAAGCAAGTGTTGTCACTTTCTCACACTATCACTGAAGCAAGTATTATCACTTTCTCACACTATCCCTGAAGCAAGTATTATCACTTTCTCACACTATCACTGAAGCAAGTACTATCACTTTCTCACACTATCACTGAAGCAAGCATTAACGCTTTCTCACACTATCACTGAAGCAAGTATTATCACTTTCTCACACTATCACTGAAGCAAGTATTATCACTTTCTCACACTATCACTGAAGCAAGTATTATCACTTTCTCACACTATCACTGAAGCAAGTACTATCACTTTCTCACACTCACACTGAATCAAGTACTGTCACTCTCTCACTGTCACTGAAACAAGAACAATTGTCATATCACTGAAGCAAGGACTGTTACCCTATCGCTGAAGCAAGTTCTCTCTCTCTCTCTCTCTCTCTCTCTCTCTCTCTCTCTCTCTCTCTCTCTCTCTCTCTCTCTCTGTCTGTCTGTCTGTCTGTCTGTCTGTCTGTCTCTCTCTCTCTCTCTCTCTCTCTCTCTCTGGTTAGAGCCTTGTACTATCATTCTTAGAGTCCCGGGTTCGAATCTTTCAATTCCAGTCTGAAGACCCACCTTTTCCCGTCCTGGATAATTCTCAACAGCTCATCCCCTTCCAGTATGAGTTAAAATGACTGATAGTTTCAGAATTTGTTGGTTGTATTTTGACTGTGTACTATTTATGATTGTGTGTTATGACTTGTGTGTGTGCATGCGCGTGTGCTTGTGTGTGTGTGTGTGTGTGTGTGTGTGTGTGTGTGTGTGTGTGTGTGTGTGTGTGTGTGTGTCAGGGGGCTGGGGGTATGAATATATATTTTTTTTTTAATGTTTGGTATCTTGTTTTCAATTTTTCCTTTTTGATATTTACATATGTGTTCTGTTTGTAAACGCCTAGGGCATATTTTCAAGATTTGGCGTAAATGCTCATGATGATAATGGTAATAATAATAATGAATAAATTATCTCGGTGACAGCACCTGTTGGGTAAAGGGTAGATTTTTTTTTTTTTTTTCCGATTTTCCATGTCAACATAATATGTGCAGACTCGCCAGTGCCTGAACCCCCTTCGTGTGTATACGCACGCAGAAGACCAAACACGCACGTCAAAGATAATGTAATCCATGTCAGCGTTCGGTGGATAATGGAAACAAGAACATACCCAGCTTTCACACCCCGAAAACGGAGTATGGCTGCATACATGGTGCAGCAAATAATAATAATAATAATAATAATAATAATAATAATAATAATAAAGACATTCACGTAAAATGTTAATTTATATATGAGTATATGTGTACGTGACTGAAACCTGATTGAATGACACGGGAAACGAATGATGATGTAGGAATGTGCGCTGTTGCAGGTTTCTCGTTTCTCGCATTGTCGGAGGACAAAAAAAGATGTTCGAGCATTACTGCCATACCAAATCGCATTGGCCATGCGTCGAGATATTTGGTGTCCAATAATTGTTCTGAAATGCACGAGCACGCACATGATGCTGTATCTGATTGACCGACATAGACTGAAGGGCGACAGTCAGTCACTCTGTATGCGTCAATTTTGAAAGGCGAAAGGTGCAGAAGAAGACAGCAAATGCGTACTTATTTCAGCAATTCTTTTACTGTCAAAATCTGTTCTGTTCACAGCACAGACCTGACTTTCCAGTATGTCCAAGAGAAACCTATGTGCGGTGCTGCATGGGGCTGGAGATTTGAGGGTGGTGAGTGTGTGTGTGTGTGTGTGTGTGTGTGTGTGTGTGTGTGTGTGTGTGTGTGTGTGTGTGTGTGTGTGTGTGTGTGTGTGTGTGTGTGTGTGTGCCCGTGTGTGTGTGTGTGTGTGTGTGTGTGTGTGTGTGTGTGTGTGTGTGTGTGTGTGTGTGTGTGTGTGTGTGTGTGTGTGTGTGTGTGTGTGTGTGTGTGTGTGTGTGTTTGTGTGTGTGTGTGTGTGGGGGTACACACGTGCTTGTGTGTCCATGGTTGTGTGTGTATGTGTGTGTGTGTCCCTGCTTCTGTGTGTGTGTGTGAGAGAGAGAGAGAGAGAGAGAGAGAGAGAGAGAGAGAGAGTGTGCGTGTGTGTGTGTGTGTGCGTGTGTGAGTGTGTGTGTGTGTGTGTGTGTGTGTGTGTGTGTGTGTGTGTGTGCTGACAAGAGTAGCAGGAACGAGCGATGAACTGTCCGTATTGATGTTGTTGTTGTTGTGTTTCAGGTGGAACGTCCAACGCCACAGCCCGCTGATAATGGTGAGATTGACACTTTGCTTGGGGGAGGGGTAGAGGTGGGGAAAGAGAGATGGGAGGGGGGGCGGGGGAGATGGGAGAACGGGGAGACAGAGAGAGACATATGGAGAGAGAGAGGGAGAGATTGGGAAGGGGGTGGAGAGACACAGTGAGATAGAGAGGGGACAGAGAGAGAGAGAGAGAGAGAGAGAGAGAGATCGGGCGTCCCCCCAGAAGTGAACCGCTTTTTGACAAGTATTTTCTCAGTGATAGAGAAAGCGAATTCATTGAAAATGTTCACACATGAACAGTAACAAGTCTGCAAAATATGTAAAAGTTCAGACACAAATCCTGCGTGTGTGTGTGTGTGTGTGTGTGTGTGTGTGTGTGTGTGTGTGTGTGTGTGTGTGTGTTTTAAATAACCATTGATCAGTGGGTATTCTGTGTTTCACATGTGTTAGTGACCATTGGTCAGTGGGTATATTATGTTTCACAGGTAATAGTGACCATAGGTCAGTGTGTCCATCATGTTTCAGAAATGCAGGTGACCATTGGTCAGTGTATCCATCATATTTCACAGGTGTTAGTGACCATAGGGCAGTGTGTCCATGTTTCAGAGGTTCAGGTGACCATAGGTCAGTGTGTCCACCATGTTTCAGAGGTGCAGGTGACCATTGGTCAGTGTGTCCATCATATTTCAGATGTTCAGGTGACCATAGGTCAGTGTGTCCATCATATTTCAGATGTTCAGGTGACCATTGGTCAGTGTGTCCATCATGTTTCAGATGTTCAGGTGACCATAGGTCAGTGTGTCCATCATGTTTCAGAGGTGCAGGTGACCATTGGTCAGTGTGTCCACCATGTTTCAGAGGTGCAGGTAACCATTGGTCAGTGTGTCCACCATGTTTCACAGGCGTTAGTGACCATAGGTCAGTATGTCCACCATGTTTCAGAGGTTCAGGTGACCATTGGTCAGTGTGTCCATCATGTTTCAGAGGTGCAGGTGACCATTGGTCAGTGTGTCCATCATGTTTCAGATGTTCAGGTGACCATAGGTCAGTGTATCCACCATGTTTCAGAGGTGCAGGTGGCCATTCGCTCAGTGGGTGTTTGCGGGTCGGACATGTCGTTGTACCGGACAGCAGTGATCGGGCCGTGTTCTCTCCGCTCTCCCATGACCCTGGGACACGAGGCGTGCGGGGTCGTCTCCAGCCTGGGCTCCAACGTCACCCAGCTGGCTATAGGTGAGAGTGCTGTGAGAGAGGAAATCAAACAGCAGCATTCGGCAATAGTCATAGTGGTAGCAGTAGTTTTACTTACAGAAGTTGCAGGTATTGTTACAAGATATCGTGGTCGTATTTAGTAGAAGTGGTTGAAGTTGTCCTTATCCACAAAGAGGCAGTGTTTATGCTTTTCGTTATCCACAAAGAGGCAGTGTCTGTGTTGACCATATCCACAAAGAGGCAGTGTTTGTGTTGTCGTTACCCACAAAGAGGCAGTGTTTGTGTTGTCGTTATCCACAAAGAGGCAGTGTTTGTGTTGTCGTTATCCACAAAGAGGCAGTGTTTGTGTTGTCGTTATCCGCAAAGAGGCAGTGTTTGTGTTGTCGTTATCCGCAAAGAGGCAGTGTTTGTGTTGTCGTTATCCGCAAAGAGGCAGTGTTTGTGTTGTCGTTATCCACAAAGAGGCAGTGTTTGTGTTGTCGTTATCCACAAAGAGGCAGTGTTTGTGTTGTCGTTATCCGCAAAGAGGCAGTGTTTGTGTTGTCGTTATCCACAAAGAGGCAGTGTTTGTGTTGTCGTTATCCGCAAAGAGGCAGTGTTTGTCTTTTCGTTATCCACAAAGAGGCAGTGTTTGTGTTGTCGTTATCCACAAAGAGACAATGATTCTGTTTTTCGTTATCCACAAAGAGGCAGTGTTTATGCTTTTCGTTATCCACAAAGAGGCAGTGTCTGTGTTGACCATATCCACAAAGAGGCAGTGTTTGTGTTGTCGTTATCCACAAAAAGGCAGTGTTTGTGTTGTCGTTATCCGCAAAGAGGCAGTGTTTGTGTTGTCGTTATCCACAAAGAGGCAGTGTTTGTGTTGTCGTTATCCACAAAAAGGCAGTGTTTGTGTTGTCGTTATCCGCAAAGAGGCAGTGTTTGTGTTGTCGTTATCCACAAAGAGGCAGTGTTTGTGTTGTCGTTACCCACAAAGAGGCAGTGTTTGTGTTGTCGTTACCCACAAAGAGGCAGTGTTTGTGTTGTCGTTATCCACAAAGAGGCAGTGTTTGTGTTGTCGTTATCCGCAAAGAGGCAGTGTTTGTGTTGTCGTTACCCACAAAGAGGCAGTGTTTGTGTTGTCGTTACCCACAAAGAGGCAGTGTTTGTGTTGTCGTTATCCACAAAGAGGCAGTGTTTGTGTTGTCGTTACCCACAAAGAGGCAATGTTTCTGTTTTTCGTTATCCACAAAGAGGCAGTGTTTGTGTTGTCGTTATCCACAAAGAGGCAATGTTTCTGCAGGCAGATAGCAACTGACGACACCCGTATCTTTGTAAAGTATTATGAGCTATTGCCATCAGGACGACGCTATAGGACTTTTAAGTTGAAATTCAGAGCTCTGAAGACTTTTATTCCACGTTCAATCCACCTTTTAAATTCTTGAGAACTGTGTGTGTGTGTGTGTGTGTGTGTGTGTGTGTGTGTGTGTGTGTGTGTGTGTGTGTGTGTGTGTGTGTGTGTGTGTGCGTGTGTGTGCGTGCGCGCGCGCGTGTGCGCACTCTCATATGAGACGTGTGAAAGTCCGTGCATGATAGGTTTAACTTGTTCTACTTGTGTGTGTGTGTGTGTGTGTGTGTGTGTGTGTGTTTGTGTTTGTGTTTACTGAACTTAAAAACGTGACAATTGGTTATTATGAATGTGCAATATGTAGGATGAATAATGTGCAATATGCAGAATGAATGTACAATGGAATATGTCTAATGCTAACGTCCATATTCTAAATATATTTCTGTTAATAATTACGATGTAACAATTAATTGCAATGTTTTAAAAGCGAATATGTGAAATGATTTTATTTGTGAACATATGTTTATTACTCTTGTTTAATAAAATAAACCGTGTGTGTGGGGTGGGAGGGGGGTGGGTGGGTGCGGGTGTGTGCTGATTATCTGGTTGTGGTTTTCCGCAATTTGTCTTTATTCTTATCTTATCTGTCTATTATAATCAATGCGCAATACAGTAGTCTATGCTTATAATTATATTCAAAATAATGTTTCTTACTTCTTTCTGTTTTTACATTAAGAATACCAGTTATTGCCTGCAGTGTGTGGATATATGTATGAAACGGTGTATGTGATATTTTTTTTTACATTTGTGTCTTCGTAATATTCGTAAAAGCTGTTGTTGACTTTTACAGTTATGGTCCCCATGTTGTTTACTTGCCTATGTTGTGATAATGCACCTGACTAAATTTCTCCAGTTGGAGATAATAAAGTTATTATTATTCTTATTCTTATGCAG
This sequence comes from Babylonia areolata, assembly GCF_041734735.1. Taxonomy (NCBI): domain Eukaryota; kingdom Metazoa; phylum Mollusca; class Gastropoda; order Neogastropoda; family Buccinidae; genus Babylonia; species Babylonia areolata. The sequence continues at coordinate 5,882,201 of NC_134880.1, read as the reverse complement.
GGGAACGGGCGGGCTATTTCATGCAGGGGATCAGGTGGGCTATGTTATACAGGGAACGGGGGCTGGGGGGGCGGGGGGCGGGGGGGTTGGGGGGGGGGCGGGTCTATGTCATGCAGGGGATCGGGCAGGCTATGTCATGCAGGGGATCGGGCGGGCTATGTCATGCAGGGGATCGGGCGGGCTATGTCATGCAGGGGATCGGGTGGCCCTCTCGCCGATCGAAGGATGCGGAAGGTGCAGAGTGTGCAGCGAGGGTCACCATAACCTTTGCCCTCACGTGCGGATGATGGCCACGCCCCCTACCGACGGTTCCCTGGCCAACTTCGTGGTGTGGCCCGCGAGTCTGTGCTACAAGTAAGTTGTCCTGTGTTGTCTGGGCTACAAGTAAGTTGTCCTGTGTTGCCTGGGCTACAAGTAAGTTGTCCTGTGTTGCCTGGGCTACAGGTAAGTTGTCCTGTGTTGCCTGGGCTACAAGTAAGTTGTCCTGTGTTGCCTGGGCTACAAGTAAGTTGTCCTGTGTTGCCTGGGCTACAGGTAAGTTGTCCTCTGTTGTCTGGGCTACAAGTAAGTTGTCCTGTGTTGCCTGGGCTACAAGTAAGTTGTCCTGTGTTGCCTGGGCTACAAGTAAGTTGTCCTGTGTTGCCTGGGCTACAGGTAAGTTGTCCTCTGTTGTCTGGGCTACAAGTAAGTTGTTCTTCTGTTGCCTGTGCTGTAAATAAGTTTTCCTGTTGTCTGTGCTGTAAGTGAATTGTCTCCTGTTGTCTGTGCTACAAGCTAGTAGTCCTGTTGTCTGTGCTACAAGCTAGTAGTCCTGCTGTCTGCGCTACAAGATAGTAGTCCTGTTGTCTGTGCAACAAATTGTCCTGGTGTCTGTGATACAAGTAAGATGTCCTCTTTTGTTTATGCTACAAGTAAAGTGTCGTGCTGTTCGTGCTACAAGTTATTTGTCCTCTGTTGTATGTGCTACACGTTATTTGTCCTCTGTTGTCTGTGCTGCAAGTAAGTTGTCCTGTTGTCTGTGCTACAAGTCGCTTGTCCTGTTGTCTGTGTTGTAAGTCACTGACATTTGGTCATTGACAGCAGTCTGGTCACTGACGGATGTTCATTGGCGTCACTGATAGTAGCTCATTGACGTTACTGACGGTAGTTCATGACGTCACTAACGGTTGTTCATTGACGTCGCTGATGGTTTGTCACTGACGTCACTGAGGGGGGCTGTTCAATGACGTCACTGGCGGTTGTTCATTGACGCCACTAATGCTTGTCCATTGACGTCACTGATGGTTTTCCCACCAGATTGCCCGACACCATGACGTGGGAGGAAGGAGCACTTGTTCAGCCCATGACATTGGCCCTGTATGGGTGTCAGAGGGCAGGGGTCAAGCCAGGTCATCGGCTCCTGGTGTGTGGCGCAGGTGGGTGTTGGAGTGACAGGGATCGACACTGAGCTGTAATCTGAATAAATGAATAGATAAATAAGAAGTAAATCGATACATAAATAAATGAATGAATAAATAAATAAATGATTAAGGAAAGAAATGAATTAATGAATAAATAAATGAATAAATAAATGAATAAATCGATAATCGTCCAACATCCCCAACATTCCTAGCTTACAACGGAATAGGTTTCACAAAGCTACCACTGTTACAAACGAATGGACACCGATTCAAGGGAGTGTTGATATCTACAAAAGTCGATTCATTCGTCCATCCGCTCTCCTTTGCGAAAATGACCTCATTTAGGATAACAACAAAACAATAAGGATGACAACGATATCAACGAGATCGTCAACGTTGATGACAATGACGCTGCTGATGACGATGCGGATGATGTCAGACAATATTAACAGTCTGCACAGCGAGGGTGATAATGCATCATGATGATGATGATGATGATGATGATGATGATGATGATGATGATGATGATGATGATAACAAGGAATGTCCCATATTGTGTACAGGTCCACTGGGCATGATGATGGTGATGGCGGCAAAAGATATTGGTGTCTCCTCCATTTGTGTCACAGGTAAGGTATCTACATATACCTACAGTTCTAGACCTAACCAAAGAAGAAGAAGAAGAAGTAGTAGTAGTAGTAGTAGTAGTAGTAGTAGTAGTAGTAGTAACACACCTCTTGAGATGGAGCAGCCGCCTTGATGTCAGAAGTTGGCCCACCTGATCAGAGACAAAGAGGGAATCATGGCAAAGTGGGAAGAGGACTCCAGGCAACTTCTAAGCCGACCATCTACTGTGGAACAAGCTGCCTTACAAGAATCAACCCAGAAGCCATCACAGGAGGACCTCAAATTCTCATCCAACAAGGACAAACTGAGGACGGCCATGAAGCAGATTAACTGTGGCAACCATACACAGGCACCAAGGTACCTCAAATCAACAATCGACCGTGGAAAAACAGATGTTTTGCAAATAATCATCAACCTCTTTTCAGAGGCATCAAGAATCCTCAAACTGACAATCAACCCAAGAAAAACAGAGGTTCTGCAGGTAAGTATCAACCACCTTGCATAGGCGCTAAGATTCCTCAAATTAACAATAAGCCCAGGAAAAAGAAAGGCTCTGCAGGTAAACATATACTACTACTACTCCTACTGCTGCTGCAACTACTACTTCTACTGCTAGTGGTGGTAGTAGTTGTAGTCGTTGTTGTCCTTGGTTTTCCTTCGCAAGCGAAGATGAGCATGAGTATTGCACTGGATGGGTGGATGATGGCGTGTGAAGTCACGACTTGCGCAGAGTTTGGACTGCCGGTCTTTTTCACACAAACTTGATGCTGCATGCCTGGGGGCCAAATCTCCGACTGTCTCTAGCCTGGGAGCTTCACAGTACCCAGTATCTCCAGTCGTGCATGGGGCTTGCTGTGGAAAGATTGTGTACTGGTGGAGAGAGACTTACTCGCAGTGCTGTAACAGTAGCAGCAGTGCTTGCCAGTGGCGAGGGTAAGAAGTGAGGCACTTCAATAAAGTGATTTACCACACAAAAGCCAACGCAAACGCACTTGTCGCGTCACACAGTAGCAGCAGCAGTAGCAGTAATACAGCTGTGTGTGTGTGTGTGTGTGTGTGTGTGTGTGCGCGCGTGTGCGTGCGTTCGCACGTGCGTGCGGTGTATTTTGTGCCTTTTTCCTGCGATTATTCATATATGCAATTTGTAGTATTGCACTGGTGTATATAGATTTTGCTTTTCCACTTCTGTGTCCTCAGACCTGATGATGCAATGGAAGTCAGATCAACCCACGCTACTAATAGCCCAGCCGATCTCAAGGGACTTTTTTCAAAGCTGGTGACACAATCGAAGAAAATGGACGGAAGCTGAAGCCGATGATCTATAGTTGTCCCAGAGAGTATAGTTGCTGCTTCCTGTGTCGGTACGTAACTGATTCCGTTCATGTGCAGATCTCAGCGACGACCGGCTGCAGTTCCTCAAGACGACCACTGGTTGCTTGGTGACTCGAGCTGATGATGATGCGGCGTCTGACGTAGCGGACCGTGTGATGTCATTGCTAGGAAGAGAAGCTGACGTCACGATAGAGTGCAGCGGCGCACCGTCAGCTGTCAGGGTTGGCATATATGTGAGGGAGTATTTCATGCTACATATATGTGAGGGAGTATTTCATGCTACATGTATGTGAGGGAGTATTCCGTGCTACATATATGTGAGGGAGTATTTCATGCTACATGTATGTGAGGGAGTATTTCATGCTGCAACTATGTGATGGGGCATTCTACGCTGCATGTATGTGATGGAGTATTTTATGCTGCACGTATATGAGGGAGTATTTTATGCTGCGTATGTGTGAGGGGTATTTTATGCTGCATATATGCGAGGGGGTATTTTATGCCACATATTTATATAAGGGTATTTTATCACACACACACACACACACACACAAACGCACACACTCACACACACACACGTGCGCGCGCGTATATGGCCACGCATTTACGTTTGTTACATTGTGTTTTTCTAATGCCTGTGCTTTTTTTTTTTTTGTTGTTGTTGTTTTTTGTTAATGTCTGTACATTTGAGATGAACACATAATGAGTGACGTTTATTTTATATCCGGTACATGCACAACCCCCACACCATTCTCAGCTCCACCCCTAGTTGATGTAAAGCGTATATCTACCTGTCTCTCCATACACCTAAACATGTTTGAAGGCAAAATATTTGTGTTTTCGATGGCTTTAACTTGACCTAAATCCTAGACTTAAGATGAGAGACAGACACAGAGAGAGAGAGACACGGAGAGGGAGAGACAGACAGAGAGACAGAGAGAGAAAGGCAAATAGGCAGGAAGGCAGACATAGATATATATATATATATATATATATATATATATATATATATATATATATATATATATACAAAAATGTACGATATCATCACATATGATAATGCAAATAAATGATTTAATCAAATCATCAAACAGAATTGAACCATCCTTCTTGTATGAGCATTTCAATATCACTACAGACCGGACGTAAAGATTTTTTCTTTTCTTTCTTTTTTTTTTTTTAAGCATAACGTTAAACACTTTAACATTGTCGTGCTATATCTTGTCAAAGTTACTCATGGTGACCACTGAAAGCGACACCGTGTGTTTCCTTCCCCCTGATGTTGAACTCAGCCCTTTTCTCCAGGCGACCAAAGCAGGGGGCTGCTTGCTGCTGGCTGGCATCGTTCCACGCGAGGTGCAGGTCCCTCTGCTGGGTGCCTTCATGAAGGAGTTGGACATCAGAAGCATGCTGCGCTTCACAGACACGTAAAGCTGGCGATCCACTGTCCGGCACTGTATCATCGCTCTGACTTTACATGCAGCAGTTCACAGACACGTAAAGCTGACGATCCACTGTCCGGCACTGTATCATCACACTCACTTTACATGTAGCACTTCACAGACACGTAAAGCTGACGATCCACTGTCCGGCACTGTATTGTCACTCACAGTACACTCTGCACTTCACAGACACGTAAAGCTGACGATCCACTGTCCGGCACTGTATCATCACACTCACTTTACATGTAGCACTTCACAGACACGTAAAGCTGACGATCCACTGTCCGGCACTGTATTGTCACTCACAGTACACTCTGCACTTCACAGACACGTAAAGCTGACGATCCACTGTCCGGCACTGCATCATCACACTCACTTTACATGCTGCGCTTCACAGACACGTAAAACTGACGATCCACAGTCCAGCACTGTATCATCACACTCACAGTTCATGTTGCACTTCTCAGACAACTACAATACATGCTGCACTTCACATACAGTCACAGTACTTGTTGCACATCACAGACACGTAAATCTGACCATCTACTGTCCGCCACTGTATCACCACACTCAAAGTACATGCTGCACGTCACAGACACTCACAGTACTTCACAGACACGTTAAGCTGGTGATCCACTGTCTGGCACTGTATTATCACACTCACAGCACACTCTGCACTTCACGGACACGTAAAGCTGACCACCCACTGTCCGGCAGTGTATTGTCACTCACCGTATACTCTGCACTTCACGGACACGTAAAGCTGACCATCCACTGTCCGGCACTGTATTATCACTCACAGTACACACTGCACTTCACGGACACGTAAAGCTGACCACCCACTGTCCGGCACTGTATTATCACTCACCGTATACTCTGCACTTCACGGACACGTAAAGGTGACCATCCACTCTCCGGCACTGTATTGTCACTCACAGTACACTCTGCAATCACAGACACGTAAAGCTGACCATCCACTGTCCAGCACTGTATCATCACACTGACAGTACATGTTGCACTTCACGGACACGTAAAGTTGACCATCCGCTGCCCGGCACTGTATTATCACTCACAGTACACTCTGCACTTCACGGACACGTGAAGCTGACCATCCACTGTCCGGCACTGTATCATCACTCTCACTTTACATGTAGCACTTCACGGACACGTAAAGCTGACCATCCACTGTCCGGCACTGTATTATCGCTCACAGTACACTCTGCACTTCACGGACACGTAAAGCTGACAATCCACTGTCCGGCACTGTATTATCGCTCACAGTACACTCTGCACTTCACGGTCACGTAAAGCTGACCACCCACTGTCCGGCACTGTATTGTCACTCACAGTACACTCTGCACTTCACGGTCACGTAAAGCTGACCACCCACTGTCCGGCACTGTATTGTCACTCACAGTACACTCTGCACTTCACGGACACGTAAAGCTGACCATCCACTGTCCGGCACTGTATCATCACACTGATAGTACATGTTGCACTTCACATACACCTACAGTACATGCTGCACTTTACAGACACGTAAACCTGACGATCCACTGAAGACACTTATAGTACATGGTGTGTTGTCAAGGCAACTGGGGACACATCATGCCTGTCCTTTGTTTTTACCTGATGTCTAATGGAAATCATACATGTCCTATGTTTTTACCTGATGTCTGATGGAGATCATGCCTGTCCTCTGTGTTTACCTCATGTCTGATGTTGATCATACCTCTCCTTGTTTTTAACCTCAGTCATATGACCTCAATTTAATTGAACTGAACCGTACTTGCGAATGACGTCATGTGATTGTACTGGTTACGAGCAGAGGAAGACATGACGTCATGTGATTGTACTGTTCTGTACAAAGCAAAAACAACAGAACACGACTCTAGAGACTCTGTCCTTAATCTTCATGTATTTGTTTCAGTCACTATGTCGATGATGGTTTTCACCAGCCTGTTGTGCTCTTTTTCCAGGTTCCCCGCCGCTATCGACCTAATTGCGTCACGCAAGGTTGACGTCAGAAGACTGGTGACGCACACATTCAAACTGAATGACGTGGTGGAAGCTTTTGAAACCATGGGTAGAAAAGTGCCTGGCAAGATCATCATTCAATGTTCCGATGACAGTGACATGTTCTGATTGGCTCTCTCTCTCTCTCTCTCTCTCTCTATATATATATATATATATATATATATAGTGGAGGAGCCAAAACGAAGAGAACTGTTCTGGATATGTAACCTTGGGACAGTTTTTGTTGGACTGAACTTGAGAAGCGACATCCACGGATTTTCATTGTGAACTCTGATTCGTGGAGTTTCCAGTCCGGTTTGTCGTGGTGGTGGTTACACACGATCACTGAGATATAAAGAGTGAGAGTGAAAAAGAGTGATGTGTACATAGACAATTGAAGGAACATTTAGAACATGATAACTTTACGTAGTAGAAGACGTCATGTAAGGTCAGAAAGATGACGTAAAAAAAAAAAGCATTACGTCACCTGTTAAAAATGTAGTCTGTGACCAAGCTGCCGGCTGACAGGGAAAATTCAGATTTTATTGTTTTGTTTAACAAAATAGGTGGTGGGGGGGGGGTTAACTTTGTTTTATCACACACACACACACACACACACACACACACACATATATATATATATATATATATATATATATGGTGGTGTGTCCATCGAGATCGATGATGACCATCGTTGTCATCCAGCTGGGGGATGGGGGGAGGGTGGTGGTGGGATGGGAGGGGAGGATGCTCATGAATCTATCTGTGAATGCGCAGATGGCTGAATAGTCCAATCTGCGCACGAAATGTTCGCTGACAGTTGGGGCAGACAAAGACAGGCATATCATTGTCAGGGAGCTTGTTTGCCCGTGACTTTCTGGCCTGCCTCTTCTGAACAGCTGCAGCAGTCCTGTTGGCCTCGGACAACTTGGCACCTTTGTGCACAGCAGCGCGCCATTTGTCACGGTCCACTGCAGATTCCTCCCAGGAGTCAGGGTTGATATCAAACGCTTTCAGAGAGACTTTCAGAGTATCTCTGAAGCGCTTCTTCTTACCTCCGTGTGATCTCTTCCCTTGTTGCAGCTCGCCATAGAAGAGCCTTTTGGGCAGCCGATATATATATATATATATAATAACAATAATA
>NC_134880.1:5769240-5871740 GCF_041734735.1 Babylonia areolata | reverse complement strand
CGGGGGTGGAATAAATCCTTACTGAGAAAAAATATTGGATCTCTCTCTCTCTCTCCCTCTGTGTGTGTGTGTGTGTGTGTGTGTGTGTGTGTGTGTGTGTGTGTGTGTGTGTGTGTGTGTGAATCTTTCATCCCTGACACCCCCGTCTCTCTCTCTCTCTCTCTCTCTCTCTCTCTCTCTCTCTCTCTCTTTCAATCTCTCTGAGAGAAACGACAAGTCTAGATGTTGGAGAAGCAAAGAACTGTAAAACGTGAGGAAGCAAAGAACTGTAAAACGTGAGGAAGCAAAGAACTCTAAAACGTGAGGAAGCAAAGAACTGTAAACATTGGGAAGAAAAGAACTATAAAAGGTGTTAAAGTAGGAAAGCAAAGAAGTTTAAAACGTGGAAGCAAAGAACTCTAAAACGGTTGGGAAGCAAAGAAGTGTAAAACGTTCGGAAGCAAAGAACTCTAAAGCATAGGGTAGCAAATAACTCCCTGCACTGATCTTTCAGCCTCCCCTCACCTCCCACCCATCTCCACCATGTCATCACACACTGTCCACTGCACTTTTCTTTGTCACCCCTCCGCCCACACACAGCATACCAAACTGTCTTCTACCCGCCCTCACACTTCACCCTGCTCCCTTTCCTTGCCCAACGAACACGCCTGTTTGCGTTAGCGCGGGCGCATTCTCACACATTCCTAAACATGCACCATGCTGTCATGGTTTTTTTTTTTTTTTTCCGTGGCCTTCCATTGTGTATTCTGAGTGACAACGTAGGCGCATGTATTGAACTTTTGCCCTCTTCGTTGCATCGACTTAGTTTATGTGACATGTGGCGAAAAGGTTCAAGTATAATGGTTCATTTCAGTTCAGTTACTCGAGGAGGGGTCACTGCATTCGGACAAATCCATATACGCTACACCACATCTACTAAGGAGATGTCTGACCAGCAGCGTAACCCAACGCGCTTCGTCAGGCCTTGGGGGAAAAAAAGTGCACAAACAAATGAATGGAAACATTATTAGATTAATAGATTAATAAACAAACAAACAAATGAACGAATGAGTAAATAAATGAATAAGCAAATACATTAATGAATGAATACATGAACAAATAAATAAATAAATAGAAAAATGAATACGCGGATTACATCAAAAATGTATAATGGCAATGAAGAAACTGTTGTGTGATTTACTGTTGTGTGGTTTACTGTTGTGAGATTTACTGTTGTGTGTTTTACTGTTGTGTGAATAGTAATAATGATGATAATAATGATGATGATATCAACAACAACAGTAATAATAATAATGATAACAACAATACTACTACTACTACTACTACTACTACTACTACTACTACTACTACTACCACCACCACCTCCACCACTACCACCGATAATAATAATAATAATAATAATAATAATAATAATAATAATGTATGAGTAAATGAATTAAGACTCCTTTTCCTATACTAGACACTAGGCACAGAATGGGATTAAAATACAACACTTGATACCTAAAAACTGAACTGACGAAAGTATTAAAATTGCAGTATAACACATACACGCACTCACGCACGCACGCACACACACACACACACACACACACACACACACACACACACACACACACGCCCACACTAGACATTATTTAAACTTAAAATGAAGAAGAAAAAATTGATGACACACGATGAAAAATATATAATGTGCACATTCGAACACACACACACACACACACACATACACACACATACACACGCCTACACTAGACATTATTTAAACTTAAAATGAAGAAGAAAAAATTGATGACACACGTTGAAAAATATATAATGTGCACATTCGAACACACGCACACACACACCGCGCGCGCGCGCGCACGCGCGTAGCATTTCCTAAACAAAGTAAGAACAGACTGATAGTGCATGATAAAAAATAAGAAAAATAAGCTCAAACAGTATGATAAAAGATTTACAGTTACGAAAATATAGAAATAAGCACAATCTAAAGATAAGCATAATCAGCATCTAAGACTTTCGGTTATAGATAAAACATTATTGAATAGAATTGCTCTTTACATTACAACATAATAGACCAGACCGAAGTTTAAGATTCCCGAGACTAAGACATCAAGCAAACACACACACACACACACACACACACACACAATTGAATGTACACATCATAGTTAAAACAGTCAATCAGCTCACTGAACCAGGCAGACCCACAAAGTTACAGATGGATTATAACTTACAAAATAACCAACAGGATTACAGATGGTTTATAACTAAGAACGCAACAACAGACCCACAATATTACTGATCGGTTATAACAACAAAATAACTCACAGACCCACAATATACTGGTGGATTATAACAATGACAAATAGCCCACAGACCCACACGACAACAGACTGACTATAACAGCAAAATAATCCACAAGTTTACTGTTGGATTATAACTAATAAAACATCCCATAGACCTACATGATTACTTGTGGATTATTACTAATAAAACATCCCACAGACCCACAAGGCAGACGAAATAATCACACCAATAAACTGATCATATGAAGAGCACAGGATTACTGGTGGATTACAACTAACAAAATATCCAACGACCCACAAGACATGGGGGAAAAAACAACCAAAAAAACAAAAACAAAAACAATCAACTGATCATACGAACAGCAGAAGGAAGAACAACAGCTGGTCAATTATATTGTCAATAATAGGTTTCACAATGGAGGATGTGAGGGGGGATGGGGAGAGGAGAAAGTCCTTCCATGACGTGAATCGATGTCATTCACATGAACACAGCGACCGATTCAACGGTGGCTGACTCTGCATCTGTGACGAAAGCATCCAGCATTTACCACGCAGGTGAACTGTAGTGAAACTACATCGCTTCATGTACATCAATGCCGTCACCTACACGCCCCCCACGACTGAAAGATGTAATAAAGGGAACCATCCTGCAATATCAATAGCAGCATGGCGGTGCATCTCTCATGGCTTTAAGAAAATGTAATAAAGGGATCAATCGTGCAATATGCATCACAATTAGGGCTGTACATCCCTCATGCTAAAGAAAGGGGGGGGGGGGGGAAGGTGATCTAAAGACATCAATCATTCAGTATTGATAACAGCTAGAGGTGGAAAAAAAGAGAAGAGGGTTGAAGGCAGTGAGGGGAGAGTGGCAGACAGAAAAAAGGGAGGCAAAGAGATGAAGGAAGGAGAGAGAGAGACATAAAAGTGGAAGGAGAGAAAGAATAACAGGTACGTATATCTGTCTATCTATAAACACACACACACACACACACACACACACACACACACACGCTCTTTTGTGGGATGTGTCTACATTCCTCCAGAAACATCCTCTTTTGGAAAAGATAATACCACGGACATCTGTGATAAGTTAGAAGAAAACGTCGGAGAAATCAACGAGATGGGAAACCATACTTTGTGGAGATTTCAATGCACGAACAGCTGGGATACCAGATTTCATTCAAATGGAACATGAAAACAACAGACGTAAATTACCTTATAATGATTATTGTGATTTGATATACAACAGAAATTCAATGGATGGCTCTGTGCAAAAAGCTGGTAGAAGATTGGTGTCCATATGCATTGACAATAATTTGTGTATCCTCAATGGAAGAACACTGAGTGATTTAGATGGACATTTACATGTTATAGTCCAAATGGCTGTAGTGTTGTTGATTATTTTATTTGTTCTAACACTATGAAAAAAGACATCTTACATATGAAAGTTCATCCCCTTAAATCTTTTTCAGATCACTGTCCGATGGAATTAAGTTTTTCTCGTAACTGGATTTTCGACAAAATCAGAAAGGAATTCAGTATCAGTTAAAACGTCACGAAAAGAAACGTTTACAGCTGAAGACGTCACACACCGAATTTATGGGATGTCTTCTCTGACGAGAAATGTTTAAGAGCTTTCAACATGCCATGGATAAAAACCCAAGTTGTTCAAATAGAACAAAGATTAGATACGTGTATTGAAAATGAAACCGGTATTTCTAAACTAGCACTAAGCAATACTATTAAAGATTTTACACAAATGATGAAATTTGCGGCTAATGTAAGTCTTAGGAAGAAAACAATCGTTCGTAAGCGCAAAAGAAAAAAAAAAAACGTTAAAAAATGGTTTGATAGTGAATGTTATGAACACAGGAAAGATCTTAGATCAATACTGAATGCCATAAATAGGCATCCATATAACCAATCCCCATGCAATTTTTTTTTTCCAAACGTAAGATCTATAATAGACTGTTAAGACGAAAGAAAAGAATGTACACAAATGATCTTGCGAATAAAATCAGCGACGTCCTTTATAAAGATCCGAACACCGCCTGGAAAACATTAAAAAGTTTACAAACTGCAGGCGAGAATGCGACACGCAAATATCAGTTGAATACATCCATATGGATTTCACATCTTGAAAAGCTCATTGGCAAAGAGGTGAATATAGAAGAAAAACAAAGGAAAAAAATCAGAAACGAACTTAAAAAGAGTCAAACAGATGAGAGTCTGCTTTCAAATATCAACTTAACAATATCAAAAAAAGGAAATCAAGAAAGTGTGCAAGTATAAAAAATAAATATAAAAAAAAATCACCAGGATTGGACAGCATTACAAACAAAATGGTCAAAACAAGTCTTCCAATAACTATCCATATCATTCAAAAAATGTTAATATTATTTTCACTCGGAAACACTACAGAACAACTGATCAAATCTTCATTCTAAAAAAAAAAAAATTAATGAAGTAATAAAATTAAAAAATGGTAGATTATACAGTTGTTTTGTGGATTTTGAAAAAGCCTTTGATAATGTTTGGCACGATGCCCTGTTCCTAAAGTTGAAAAGAATGGGCATAACTGGAAAATGCTTTGATATAATTAAAGACATGTATGAAAATTCCAAAATTCAAGTAAATTCATACGAAGGTCTCAGCACAGAAAGAACTGTACAGAAGGGTGTACAACAAGGCAATACACTAAGCCCAACTTTATTTAATATTTTCATAGATGATATTGTAAAATCTATGGAAAGTAACGATTCTCCAAAATTCAATGCTGTTTCACCCAGCAATGTACCATGTTTACTTTATGCTGATGATCTGGTTATTCTGTCTTTAACAAGAAAAGGATTGCAACAAAAATTACATAATTTGAACACATATTGCCATAGTTGGGGATTAAAAATTAATAGAGAAAAAAAACGAAAGTGGTAATCTTTACAAGATCTGACCCAAAAGTACCAATATATTTTCACTGTGGGGAAGATATAATACAAACAGCAGAAGAAAATAATAATTTAGGTGTTATATTCCATAAAAGTGGAAGTCTGATAAGAGCACAGGAACACCTAACTAAACAAGCAAACAAAGCATTGCATACTTTACGAAGAACATTAAAAAATATCAACATCAATCCAGGTACCATATCTAAGCTATATGATACTTTGATAACGCCAATATCGATTTATGGGGCGGAGGTATTGTTACCTTACCAAGTCAAACCGGATGATTCTTTCGATTTAGCACATCTTTTTGACGACTGCTTATCGAATAAGTTTCCACATGAAAAATTACACATTAAATTCTGTAAGCAAATACTTGGAGTACACAAAAAAGCTATGGTGCTTTCTGCGTTAGGTGAAATGGGCAGATTCCCAATAAGTTTAAAGATAATATGCCAAATTATTACATATTGGATTAACATAATTCAAATACCAGAAACTTCCCTCATCAACAAAATATATAAGTCCATGTACCAACAAGAAAATACAACTTCCCCATGGTTGATATTTGTTAGAAAGATACTCGAAATTATAGGCCTTGATCACATTTGGAAAAACCAATTCACCTTCAGCGTACATAGACTGAAATACGTCGTAAAAAAATAAAAAAATAAATAAATAAATAAATAAATTAATTAATTAATTTTTTTTTTTTAAAAGAAGAATATATCAAATACTGGAAAGATAAAAGAGAAAAAAACATTAAAGCTAAAATTTTACAATACGATTGTAGCTGAGTACAAAACTGAAACCTATCTTTTAAATATATCAGATACAAAACACAGACAAGCTTTAACGAAACTCAGAATAAGCGCGCATGACCGAAAGATTGAGAAAAGTAGATATTTAAATATTCCACAAGAAGACAGATTGTGCAACAAGTGTAACATCCTGGAGGGCGAAATCCATCTTCTTGATCACTGTGTTAAATATAAAACCTTAAGGCAACATTTTTTTTTAAAAGATATTCAAAACTCGAATAACACAGGAAATATTCCCAGTCAGGTGATGCTAACAGATGATGAATATATACAAAAAAAGATTAGGAAAATTTGTTTATGAATACTGCTGCAATTTAATGCATTAACTGATTGATTAATTATGTGTTTTTCATTCATTCATTCATTTACCATTATAAACCTTACAGTTTCATGACAATAAAATCTATTCTATTCTATTCACACACACACACACACACACACACACACACACACACACACACACACACACACACATATATATATATATATATGTATAGATCTGTATGTATGTATGTGTGTATGTATGTATCTCTCTCTCTCTCTCTCTCTCTCTCTCTCTCTCTCTCTCTCATATATATATATATATATATATATATATATATATATATATATATATATATATATATATATGAGAGAGATGTGTGTGTGTGTGTGTGTGTGTGTGTGTGTGTGTGAAAGAGAGAGAGAGGGGTGGGTACGACATTATCGAACGCGAGGGACGTCTCTGGGCAGTTCACAGCAATTTGTTTATAGAAAACAGCTAATTTCAAACTCAGTAAAGCAATATGGTCACGCTGCCTGCTTCGATGATGATATAATAACTAAATAGCAGCTTCCCCAAATAAATTATATTCCCAATATGCACTTATGCATAGAAAATACGCCCATGAAGTTTGTTCAAAAGAACCTTCTCTCTCCTACTGAATCTACTGCCTTCATATGATTGTATATGTCGATGTGTGTGAGTTGGGAGTGATATTACTCTGTTCTAACAATAGTATATCAGTGAGTTTGTATCTTATTATTTATTTTCATTACATTACTGTGTCGTATTCATTTGTATTGCTAAATGTTCTTGCAGCCGCAGAGAACGAGCTATATAAATGCACATTACCATTCACATTATCACCATTGTCATCACCATCATCATCATCATCATCATTATTATTATCAGTAGTAGTAGTAGTAGTAGTAGTAGTAGTAGTAGTAGTAGTAAAATCATTACCATTGCCATTATAATTATCATTATTATCATCATTGTTAAAGTATTACTATCTGACAGCAGACATGCAGTGCCCCGTGCGAACAGAACACGTATCCCATGCTGTCTCTCTGTCTCTCTGTCTCTCTGGAAACCTGATTTGTAATTCTATTTTCTGTCATATGGTGATTAGTATTCTAGAACCCGTTTGGTGATGGCATTATATTGTCACTGGGTGTTATACCTGCTTGATTATGGCATTATATTGTCACTGGGTGTTAGACATATTTGGTGATGGCATTATATTGTCATTGTGTGCTAGACATGTTTGGTGATGTCATTATATTGTCACTGGGTGTTAGACATGTTTGGTGACGACATGATATTGTCACTGGGTGTTAGACATGTTTGGTGACGACATGATATTGTCATTGGGTGTTGGACCTCTTTGATGATGACATTGTAATTATCACTGGGTGCTAGACTTGCTAAGTGATGACATTTTTTGTCACTGGGTTTTAGACATGTTTGGTGATGGCATTATATTGTCATTGGGTGTTAGACATGTTTGGTGATGCCATTATAATTGTCACTGGGTGTTATACCTGCTTGGTTATGGCATTATTTTGTCACTGGGTGCTAGACTTGTTTGGTGACAGCATGATAATTATTGTCATTGGGTGTCAGACCTGTTTGATGATGGAGTCTCCCGTCGGACCGATGGATGAGTAGGCAGGCAGGTTTATCTGTCTGTGTGTGTCCTCATATGGGAGAAGAGGCCGATTCTGGATGCGCAGCACTTACCACAGGTTCTGCAAGGGAAAACGTCTCCAGAAGTTGAACCCTGCTTCCTTTGCTCACACTTCTCCTTAATGGCCAGCGTTCTCTTGTTTTCAAACGTCTTTATGCCACTAGAGCACAGCATCCTCCAGCGAGAGCGGTCAAGGGCATCAGTTTCCCAGGAAGCGATGTCTATGTCACAGGCTTTGAGGTTTGTCTTCAAGGTGTCCTTGAAGCGCTTGCAGGGTCTTCCACGTTCGCGGTTGCCTTCCTTTAGCTGGCCATACAAGAGCATCTTCGAGATCCTGCTGTCTGTCATGCGGACAACGTGTCCTGCCCAGCGTAGCTGACACTGGTTCAGCAGGCTTTCGATGCTGGGCAGGCCGCTCCTCTCTAGGACCTGGATGTTGGAAACCCTGTCTTGCCACTTTATGCCGAGGATCTTTCGTAGGCATCTCTGGTGAAACTGCGTTCTGTGAGCTAGCTGGTTGGTACATGGACTCGGTCTTGCTGAGGCTGATGGTGAGTCCAAAGTGCCTGCAGGAGGTTGAGAACCCGTCCATAATGAACTGCATGTGCTCGTGGGTGTGTGCAGCAAGCGCGCAGTCATCAGCGAAGATGAACTCTCTCAACAGTGCCTCAAACACCCTGGACCTGGCGTGGAGTCACCGCAAGTTGAAAAGTTTGCCATCTATGCGAAACTGAATGTAGATGTCCCGGTCACAGTCTTGGAGGGCGTCAATCAGCATGGCAGAGAAGAGAATGGGGAACAGTGTGGGTGCCAGGACGCAGCCCTGCTTCACTCCATTTACCACAGGGAACGGATCCTGTTTGATGATGACATTGTAATTATCACTGGGTGCTAGACTTGTTTGGTGATGGCATTATGTTGTGACTGGGTGTTAGACCTATTTGGTGTTGGCATAATATTGTGACTGGGTGCTAGACTTGTTTGGTGATGCCATTATGTTGTGACTGGGTGTTAGACCTGTTTGGTGATGGCATTATGTTGTGACTGGGTGTTAGACCTGTTTGGTGATGGCATTATGTTGTGACTGGGTGTTAGACCTGTTTGGTGTTGGCATTATGTTGTGACTGGGTGCTAGACCTGTTTGGTGATGCCATTATGTTGTGACTGGGTGTTAGACCTGTTTGGTGTTGGCATTATGTTGTGACTGGGTGTTAGACCTGTTTGGTGATGGCATTATGTTGTGACTGGGTGTTAGACCTGTTTGGTGTTGGCATTATGTTGTGACTGGGTGTTAGACCTGTTTGGTGTTGGCATTATGTTGTGACTGGGTGTTAGACCTGTTTGGTGTTGGCATTATGTTGTGACTGGATGTTAGACCTGTTTGGTGTTGGTATCATAGTCTCACTGGGCGCTGCACCTGACTGGTGATAGTGTTGTACCGTCATTGGATACTTTGTTCAGAATAACTGACTAGTGGTGTTATACTCTCACCTGGTGCTTTGGTATACACCCGAAAACGGAACATGGCTGTCTACACGGCGGGTAAAAACGGTCATACACGTAAAAGCCCACACGTAAACATACGAATGAACATGGGAGTTGCAGTCCACGAACGAAGAAGAAGAGGAAGAGGAGGGTATACTACATACTGGAGTGGTAATGGTATCAACCCTTTTCAGTATATTGACTGTACTGTATGTAACTGTATCGGTCATACTGTACGACATTAATGTAATATGTTGTGGATACAGACATGTTCAGTATGTCAGCCAAACGACATTGATATAATGCGCTGTGGTGCAAATCGTTACAGCACGTTACAGTATGTCATCCCTATGACTTTAATGTGATACGTTAAGGATAGATTGAAGACACCCCCTTCCCTCCCTCTCTACCTCTCTCTGTCTGTAATGGAATTTCGTTTAAGGTCTCGTCATACACACCGCTGATTGTAGACATTTGGTATGAATATAAATGTTCACATTTGAATGCTATCGTGTACACGTTAGGAGAGGAGCGGAAGGGTGATGGTGAGTATGGGGAACACTGGGTAGAAGGAGGGTGGGAAAGGTGATGGTAAGTATGGAGTACATCGGGTAGAAGGAGGGTGGGAAGGGTGATGATGAGTATGGGGAACATCGGGTAGAAGGAGGGTGTGAAGGGTGATGGGGAGTATGGAGAACATCGGGTAGAAGGAGGGTGGGAAGGGTGATGGTGAGTATGGGGGATATTGGGTAGAAGGAGGGTGGGAAGGGTGATGGGGAGTATGGAGAACATCGGGTAGAAGGAGGGTGTAAAGGGTGATGGGGAGTTAGGGGAACGTCGGGTAGAAGGAGGGTGGGAAGGGTGGTGGTAAGTATGGAGTACATCGGGTAGAAGGAGGGTGTAAAGGGTGATGGGGAGTTAGGGGAACGTCGGGTAGAAGGAGGGTGGGAAGGGTGATGGTGAGTATGGGGAACATCGGGTAGAAGGAGGGTGGGAAGGGTGATGGGGAGTAAGGGGAACATCGGGTAGAAGGAGGGTGGGAAGGGTGATGGTGAGTATGGAGAACATCGGGTAGAAGGAGGGTGTGAAGGGTGATGGTGAGTATGGAGGACATCGGGTAGAAGGAGGGTGTGAAGGGTGATGGTGAGTATGGAGAACATCGGGTAGAAGGAGGGTGTGAAGGGTGATGGTGAGTATGGGGAAGATCGGGTAGAAGGAGGGTGGGAAGGGTGATGGGGAGTTAGGGGAACATCGGGTAGAAGGAGGGTGGGAAGGGTGATGGGGACTTAGGGGAACATCGGGTAGAAGGAGGGTGGGAAGGGTGATGGGGAGTTAGGGGAACATCGGGTAGAAGGAGGGTGGGAAGGGTGATGGGGAGTTAGGGGAACGTCGGGTAGAAGGAGGGTGGGAAGGGTGATGGTGAGTATGGAGAACATCGGGTAGAAGGAGGGTGGGAAGGGTGATGGGGAGTTAGGGGAAGATCGGGTAGAAGGAGGGTGTGAAGGGTGATGGGGAGTTAGGGGAACGTCGGGTAGAAGGAGGGTGGGAAGGGTGATGGTGAGTATGGGGAAAATCGGGTAGAAGGAAGGTGGGAAGGGTGATGGGGAGTTGGGGACAATCGGGTAGAAGGAGGGTGGGAAGGGTGATGATGAGTTGGAGGACATCGGGTAGAAGGAGGGCGGGAAGGGTGATGCTGAGTATGGAGAACATCGGGTAGAAGGAGGGTGGGGAGGGTGATGGTGAGTATAGAGATCACCGGGTAGAAGGAGGGCGGGAAGGGTGATGGTGAGTATGGGGGATATTGGGTAGAAGGAGAGTGGGAAGGGTGATGGGGAGTTAGGGGAACATCGGGTAGAAGGAGGGTGGGAAGGGTGATGGTGAGTATGGGGCACATCGGGTAGAAGGAGGGTGGGAAGGGTGATGGTGAGTATGGGGAAGATCGGGTAGAAGGAGGGTGGGAAGGGTGATGGGGAGTATGGGGAACACCGGGTAGAAGGAAGGTGGGAAGGGTGATTGTGAGTATGGAGAACATCGGGTAGAAGGAGGGTGGGAAGGCTGATGGTGAGTATGGAGAACATCGGGTAGAAGGATGGTGGGAAGGGTGATGGGGAGTTAAGGGAACATCGGGTAGAAGGAGGGTGGGAAGGCTGATGGTGAGTATGGGGAACACCGGGTAGAAGGAAGGTGGGAAGGGTGATGGGGAGTTAAGGGAACATCGGGTAGAAGGAGGGTGGGAAGGGTGATGGGGAGTTAAGGGAACATCGGGTAGAAGGATGGTGGGAAGGGTGATGGGGAGTATGGGGAACATCGGGTAGAAGGAGGGTGGGAAGGGTGATGGGGAGTATGGGGAACATCGGGTAGAAGGGGGGTGGGAAGGGTGATTGTGAGTATGGGGAACATCGGGTAGAAGGAGGGTGGGAAGGCTGATGGTGAGTATGGGGAACACCGGGTAGAAGGAGGGTGGGAAGGGTGATGGGGAGTTGGGGAACATCGGGTAGAAGGGGGGTGGGAAGGGTGATGGGGAGTTGGGGAACATCGTGTAGAAGGAGGGTGGGAAGGGTGATGGGGAGTGTGTGTTTGTGTGGATGTGTGGGTCTGTGTTTTTGAGTGCGTTTGTGAATGCGCGAGAGTGTAAGTGTACACAAGTGTCAGGAGAGATCTGTGTACGGGTGTGTGTGTGTATATATATATATATATATATATATATATATATATATATATATATATATATATCTTTGTATATATGTGTGGGGGTTGGGGGTGGGAGATATGGGCGTATATGTGTGTGCTTGTACAAGTAAGTGTTCATCTCTGTGAGTGTGTGTTTGCGTGCGTGTGTGTGTGTGTGTGTGTGTGTGTGCCGTGGAAGCTGCGATACGTAGGCTAGAAATGAGTGTGTGGAGGAGGGGGTTGGAGGAGGTGCAAGGTAATGTGTGTGTGTGTGTGTGTGTGTGTGTTGGAGCTCATGTACGTTTATATGTATTTGACTGTACTTTCATATCTGTGAAACTGCATGTTTGGTGCATTTCTGTTATGCATGTGTGGGTGTATGTGTGAATGTGTGTCGTGATATTTTACATTCATTCGCTTAATTATCACCATTGTTGTCTTATTTATTTATTTATTTATTTTTTATTATTATCATTTTATTAGTATTACTATTATTATTACTACTACCTTTTTCTATATTATAATTATTATTTATTTATTTATTTATTTATTTATGTAAGCTTATCTATTATTTATTCCCCCCCCCCCCTTTTTTTTTTTTTTTTTTTTTTTTTTTTTTTTTTTTTTTTTTTCTCAAGGCCTGACTAAGCGCGTTGGGTTACGCTGCTGGTCAGGCATCTGCTTGGCAGATGTGGTGTAGCGTATATGGTTTGTCCGAGCGCAGTGACGCCTCCTTGAGCAACTGAAACTGAAACTGAAACGGGTAGAAGGGGGGTGGGAAGGGTGATGGGGAGTTGGGGAACATCGGGTAGAAGGAGGGTGGGAAGGGTGATTGTGAGTATGGAGAACATCGGGTAGAAGGAGGGTGGGAAGGGTGATGGGGAGTTAAGGGAACATCGGGTAGAAGGAGGGTGGGAAGGGTGATGGTGAGTATGGGGAACATCGGGTAGAAGGAAGGTGGGAAGGGTGATGGTGAGTTGGAGAACGTCGGGTAGAAGGAGGGTGGGAAGGGTGATGGGGAGTATGGAGTACATCGGGTAGAAGGAGGGTGGGAAGGGTGATGGTGAGTATGGGGAACATCGGGTAGAAAGAGGGTGGAATGAGAGATGAATATTTAAAATACATGTTTAGGAACAATGAAGGAAAACTACATAATGGACTTCGTAAAATAGAAGACCTCAATTCAAGAAGAGAAACAACTAACAAAGAAACTCTTTCTCTACATACTGAGCGCCCAGTGGCAGCCGGCTCTACCCAGGAAGGCAGTCTGTTGTGCAAACTGCCACCGTGTTTGTAAAGCGCTTAGAGCTTGGTCTCCGACAGAGGATAGGCGCTATATAAGTATCTATATCAATCAATCAGTCTGTCAGTCAGTCTCTCTCTCTCATTCGCTCTCTTTCTTTGTCTCTGTGCGTGTGTCTCCCTCTGTTTGTCTGTCTCTCTCTTTCTTTGTTTGTCTGTCTATCTCTCTTTCCAGAGAATTCTTAAATATTAAAAGTCTTAACAAGAGTTTCTCCTGGATTAGTTTACTGCAAGAGTCCATACACACCAGAAAGCAAATAAACTGAATAAAGCATTCTGCAATCCTTTGGGCCTGAAAATCTGTTTTTACACTCTGCGTATAATGAAATACGTTTTACTTAGTTGATCAACATATTTCCACGAGGTGGAAGCGATACAATGTCAAGATGTTTATCGACTCTGCGAATAACAAAAATCACAATCAACAACACTGCGGCTGCTGTGAAGATGATGATAATAATAATGATAAAATTTCAAGAAAATTATGATGCTGCTGATGATGATGATCAAGATGATGATGATGATGATGGTATGCATTTTTCAGAATAAAAAGATAGGGAACAAAAAGCATGAAACATGAAAAAAAGAAACACGCTGCGTTAACTCTCTCCATACGAACGGCGAAAGAGACGACGTTAACAGCGTTTCACCCCAATTACCATCATCAAAATATTGCAAGCAGAAGGCTCTTATACTGAAGACATGAATGTTGACAAAGAATACCACAATTCTGACCACGGAAGCTAACGGTTGGGTCATTGAGACACTCACTGGACATCCGATGGGTCTGTGTAGAGGAGAAGATAGGACTGGCCGTACTGAGTGAGTTAAAGCAGAAAAGAAAAGTAGGCACCAGTAACTCAACTAATTGAAAACACACGTATGTTCGGAGAGCCAACCGGAGGCAAGGGAGGTAAATGTGTGTGCAACACGATGCAGGTGCGGATAATGGGGAAATTGCATTGTGTTAAAAGGTGTGTGTGTGTGTGTGTGTGTGTGTGTGTGTGTGTGTTTGCGCGTCTACCCTTGGTCCATTATTATGTGTGTGTAGGTGCGTACCTGTATATTGTAGCCGTGGTCCCGAGTGGTTTATTATATAAAGGGGACGGTACAAAAGAATTACTGATTTACTGCATCTAAAGGATAGAAAATATCCACGCGCAGGCCAGGGGCATATAGCAGGCCAGTCACAAAAAGGGTTTTCTAATGTTTTATTTACAATAGTTAAGTAAAGAAGAAGAGATAAGACAATGCAGCAGTATGGCGATGGCCGTGGCCTTTGCGGCAACACACACTGCTTGCGACAGAGAGAGAGAGAGAGAGAGAGAGAGAGAGAGAGGAGGCTCTAGCCAGTGACTGGCCAGGTGGAAAAGTGACCAGTGATCACTCACTCCATCTATTTATGCAAGTCATGCGAACTGCAAAGACACTCGCGTGTGCTGCGAAGCTAATCGAACTGTGTTTGTTACAAGGTGTTCAGTAATTGATTTCTAAGGAGGAAGGAGGCAGAATGGTTAAGACGCTCAGCTGCCAATACAGAGAGTCCGTGAGGGTGTGGGTTCGAATCCCGCTCTCGCCCTTTCTCCTAAGTTTGACTGGAAAATCAAACTGAGCGTCTAGTCTTTCGGATGAGACGATAAACCGAGGTCCCGTGTGCAGCACGCACTTGGCGCACTGAAAAAGAACCCATGGCAACGAGAGTGTTGTCCTCTGGCGAAATTACGTAAAATGAAATCCACTTTCATAGGTACACAAATATGTAAGCATGCACTCAAGGCCTGACTAAGCGCGTTGGGTTATGCTGCTGGTCAGTCATCTGCTCAACAGATGTGGTGTAGCGTGTATGGATTTGTCCGAACGCAGTGACGCCTCCTTGAGAAAGTGAAACTGAAACTGAATTGATTTTTAAATGATTCCCGAACCGATTTACGTCGGAATGGTCGCAAACGAAAGAGCTCAACACCTACTTTCTAATGAGTATAAAATGAAGTGATTATTTAAGATAAATTTATAATCTTAATTTAAGTCAACTGGATCACAGCATTCCTGTCTGGGAGACTACAGAAAGTGCGTGTTGGTAAAAGTTATTCATCAGTTTCACAGGTTCTTAGTGGGATTCCCCAGGGTAGTATTCTGGGGCCAGACTTATTCACTAAATTTATAAATGATTTATCAGAATGTGTAAGTAGCTGTTGTAAAGTTTTGTTTTTGGTTGTTGGTTTTTTTTGTTTGTGTGTTTTGTTTTTTTTGTTTGTTTGTTTGTTTGTTTTTTGTTTGTTTGTTTTTTGTTGTTTTTTTGCTGATGACACTAAAATTTATGATAAAAACTGAAAATTCCATGAAATTGCAAGATGATATAAACAAATTACTAAAATGGTCAAATAAGTGGAATTTGTATTTTAACGTGTCCAAATGTAAAGTTCTACACTCAGGAAAAACATAATCCAAAACATGACTATGTTATGAAAATAGACAAAACCACTAGTGTTATTTCGGAGTGTGTTGAGGAAAAAGACCTGGGTGTAATGTTTGATCAAAATTTGTCTTTTGATGCCCACATTCAGTCAGCTATAAATAAAGCGAATAAGATGTTGGGTATTATAAGGAGAACTTTTACTTTTATGGATATAGATATATTTACTAACCTCTATAAGACTATTGTACGACCGATACTAGAATATGGAAATATACTTTGGTATTCCAGATTATAAAGGCAATCTGTGGCAATTGAATGGGTTGAAAGGAGAGCAACAAGAACAGTGCCAGAACTGAGGGAATTAGATTACCTAATCGGTTGATACAACTGAACTTTCACTCGTTGAAATACAGACGCTATAGGGGAGATATGGGGAGATATGATACATAAACAAAATTGATGACAAAAATCTTCTGGATAACGACCCTAGATCATTAGCTCAAAAATATGATTTTGACAATCAATTGTTAGACAAATCAGCATGCAAATGCAAACCCCAAAACACATATTTCAAGAAGGGACGTGGAAAAGCCGTGAGTCTTATTATAGTCCCAACTTCTGTATCTGAATCTGTATCTGAAAAGGGTCAGTTTTGTGAGCTTGTCGCTGAAAATTACGAACTGCGTTAAATCAGTTTAACGTAGGCAAACACAAATGGAATATATATAAAGATGGAACTGCGATGATTCTGACAGTAAATAATACTTGTAGTTTACCGATCCGACAAAAGAGATATTTAATTAAATACGGTGTGTCAGAAACACAGTTTTCAGCTCACCCAATGACACACAGCGACACTAGTTGTGGAGTGGTTGTCGTTAAGTGTCGACAATGAAAATCGGCTTTGTATCTTCTGAATGCCTGAGCTATTCTCATTCAAACACTATAATGGTGTGGTTTTAGTTTCCAACGGCAGTCACATACAGAATTGTAACTGAAGCATTATGTGTGACGACTGAGAAGGACAAAATGACGTAAGCTTAGCGTCAGTTGAAATCTTTACACTAATGAACGATTAAACTAAAATAAAATATGCTTCTAACTGATTAAAGTGTGTGTGTGTGTAAGCACAACAAATATAGTATTGCAGCGAACGATACAGAGACTTGATTTAATAGATGTTTATGAGCAGTTGTTTGAAATGGGCTTTGCATCTACAATTCGGAATGGCGTCACGCATTATTTGCGAGACATTGAAGACCGGCAGGTTAGTTGCGAAAAAGGTGTCTGCTACAGCTTGTGTGTGAAGCAGTATCTGAAACCAGCTGTGTGTGTGTGTGTGTGTGTGTGTGTGTGTGTGTGTGTGTGTGTATGTGTGTGTGTGTGTGTGTGTGTGTGTGTGTGTGTGTGTGTGTGTGTTTGCGTGTATGTCCTTGGTCCATTAGTATTCTCTCAACACATAACTCTGTCACTGAGGGCTGGATGGAAAAGAACATGTACTTGCTTGTTCCACTTCCCTAGCTAAATAGAATTCATTCATTCTTTCCTCCCCTCACTCCCTCCCCACCACCCCTCACCCCCTCCTTCATACTCTCTCTGTCCCTCACTCCCTCCCTCACCACCCCTCACCACCCTCCTTCATACTCTCTCTGTCCCTCACCTCCTCACCACCACCCCTCACCCCCCTCCTTCATACTCTCTCTGTCCCTCACTCCCTCACCACCACCCCTCACCCCCCTCCTTCATACTCTCTCTGTCCCTCACCCCCTCCCCACCACCCCTCACCCCCCTCCTTCAACCTCTCTCTGTCCCTCACTCCCTCCCCACCACCCCTAACCCCCCTCCTTCATACTCTCTCTGTCCCTCCCTCACCACCCCCCCTCACCCCTCTCCTTCATACTCTCTCTGTCCCTCCCTCCCTCACCACCACCCCTCACCCCCCTCCTTCATACTCTCTCTGTCCCTCACTCCCTCACCACCACTCCTCACCCCCTCCTTCATACTCTCTCTGTCCCTCACTGCCTCACCACCACCCCTCACCCCCTCCTTCATACTCTCTCTGTCAATCACTCCCCCCTCACCACCCCTCACCCCCCTCTTTCATACTCTCTCTGTCCCTCACTCCCTCACCACCACCCCTCACCCCCCTCCTTCATACTCTCTCTGTCCCTCACTCCCTCACCACCACCCCTCACCCCCCTCCTTCATACTCTCTCTGTCCCTCCCTCCCTCACCACCACCCCTCACCCCCCTCCTTCAACCTCTCTCTGTCCCTCACTCCCTCACCACCACCCCTCACCCCCCTCCTTCAACCTCTCTCTGTCCCTCACTCCCTCCCCACCACCCCTCACCCCCCTCCTTCATACACTCTCTGTCCCTCACTCCCCCCCCCACCCCTCACCCCCCTCCTTCAACCTCTCTCTGTCCCTCACTCCCCCCCACCACCCCTCACCCCCTCCTTCATACTCTCTCTGTCCCTCCCTCCCTCACCACCACCCCTCACCCCCCTCCTTCATACTCTCTCTGTCCCTTCCTCCCTCACCACCACCCCTCACCCCCCCCTCCTTCATACTATCTCTGTCCCTCCCTCCCTCCCTCCCTCCCTCACCACCCCTCACCCCCCTCCTTCATACATTTTGCTCTTCCCCATTTCCTGCTATAAATTGTCTGCACTCTTCCGCTGAAGCCAATTCAATCCCTTGTCCTCTCTCTCTCTCTCTCTCTCTCTCTCTCTCTCTTTCTCTCTCCTCTGCCCCATCTCCATGTCTCGTTATTTTTTGGTGTTAATCATCTAGAGAAGAGAAAGGTCAGAAGCGAATAACGTCATACCAACCCCCCCCCCCCCCCTCCCCCTCCCTCATCCTCCCCCCCCACCCCCCACCCCCGACCCCCCAACATTTTTTTCTATGCCCAGCTATAAAACAGTGTGTGACAGGCAGTTGAATACAGTGGCGACAGACTTCATAGTTCACAGCACTGTACAGCTGGTTGACCTGTGGCGAGTGAAACTGAACTGGTGAGCTGCGAAACCTTTCCGTATGTGTTGTTGTTGTTTGTTGCTGTTGTTTATTTTAATGTTGCTGTTGCCGATGTTGTTGTCGTAGTTGTTGGTTTATTAATGCTTGCTGGTTGTTTTTGTTGGTACTCTTATTTCCAAAACAAAATGACATAAAAAGTTAAAAGTTCAGTGACTGACAGGAAACCCGCTACAGGATGAAACAAAAGAGATAAAAGTACATGTCACAAACCCGCCAAAAGAAAGAAATATATAGATTTAAAAAAAATATGGTTATACCAATCCGTCAAGATGAAATACAGAGATATATACGTACAGTAACACCAGCCCGTCAAAAGAATGAAACATCGAGATAAAAGCACAGTGACATCAACTTGTCAAAAGAATGGAACATAAATACAAAAGTACAGTGACATTAACTTGTCAAAAGAATGAAACATAGATATAAAAGCACAGTGACATCAACTTGTCAAAAGAATGGAACATAGATATAAAAGCACAGCGACATCAACCTGTCAAAAGGATAGAACACAGATATAAAAGCACAGCGACATCAACCTGTCAAAAGAATGGAAGAATGGAACATAGATATAAAAGTACAGTGACATCAACTTGTCAAAAGAATGGAACATAGAGATAAAAGCACAGTGACATCAACTTGTCAAAAGAATGGAACATAGAGATAAAAGCACAGCGACATCAACCTGTCAAAAGAATGGAAGAATGGAACATAGATATAAAAGTACAGTGACATCAACTTGTCAAAAGAATGGAACATAGAGATAAAAGCACAGTGACATCAACTTGTCAAAAGAATGGAACATAGAGATAAAAGCACAGCGACATCAACTTGTCAAAAGAATGAAACATAGATATAAAAGCACTGCGACATCAACCTGTCAAAAGAATGGAGCATAGATATAAAAGCACAGTGACATCAACTTGTCAAAAGAATGGAACATAGAGATAAAAGCACAGCGACATCAACCTGTCAAAAGAATGGAAAAATGGAACATAGATATAAAAGTATAGTGACATCAACTTGTCAAAAGATTGAACCATAGATATTAAAGTATAGTGACATCAACTTGTTCAAAAGAATGCAACACAGAGATGAAAGTACAGTGACATAATGTTTACAAGTCAAAGGAATGAAACAGAAATGAAAGTACAGTGACATGATGTCTATGTGTCAAAAGAATGATACATAGAGATAAAAGTAGAGTGACACCAGCCTGTCAAATAGATGAATTATAAGAATAAAAGTACAGTGATATCAACGTGTCAAAAGGATGAAATATAGAGATAAAAGTTCTGTGACACCAGCCATCCAGGGATGAAACATAGAGATAAAAGTACACTGATAGCAACCTGATAGCAAAAGGGTAAAATATAGATACAGATACAGTAACAGTAACACCAGCGCTTCAGAGGGATGAAATACAGAAATGAAAGAACACTGACACCAACGTGACAAAAGAATGAAACATGGAGATAAAAGTACATTAGTACCAACGTGTCAAAAGAATGAAACATGGAGATAAAAGTACATTCATACCAACGTGTCAAAAGAATGAAACATGCAGATAAAAGTACATTCATACCAACGTGTCAAAAGAATGAAACATGCAGATAAAAGTACATTCATACCAACGTGTCAAAAGAATGAAACATGCAGATAAAAGTACATTCATACCAACGTGTCAAAAGAATGAAACATGCAGATAAAAGTACATTCATACCAACGTGTCAAAAGAATGAAACATGCAGATAAAAGTACATTCATACCAACGTGTCAAAAGAATGAAACATGGAGATAAAAGTGCATTCATACCAACGTGTCAAAAGAATGAAACATGGAGATAAAAGTACATTCATACCAACGTGTCAAAAGAATGAAACATAGAGATAAAAGTACATTCATACCAACGTGTCAAAAGAATGAAACATGCAGATAAAAGTACATTCATACCAACGTGTCAAAAGAATGAAACATAGAGATAAAAGTACATTCATACCAACGTGTCAAAAGAATGAAACATGGAGATAAAAGTACATTCATACCAACGTGTCAAAAGAATGAAACACAGAAATAAAAGTACAGTGTAGCCAACTTGCCAAAAGGCTGAACTTTTGAGATAAAAGTACAGTGATACCAACCTGTCAAGATGAAATACAAAGATATAGTACAGTAACACAAGCCCATTAGAGGGGTGGAATTTTGCAATGAAAGTACATTGACACCAAACTGTCAAAAGAGTGAAACAAAGAGATGAAAGTATATTGACATCAGCCTGTCAAGATGAAATACAGAGATATAGGTACAGTAACACAAGCCCATTAGAGGGGTGCAATATAGAAATGAAAGTACATTGACACCAAACTGTCAAAAGTGTGAAACAAACAAATGAAAGTACAGTGATATCAACCTGTCAAAAAAGGGTGAAACAGAGAATTGTTTGAAAGATGAATGGATGCTTGTTAGTCAGGTTCATGGCTCACGTGTGTTAACTCTCTCTATACGAACGGCGAAAGAGACGACGTTGACAGCGTTTCAGCCCAATTACCATCATCAAACTATTGCAAGCGGAAGGCTCTTATACTGAAGAGGTGGATGTTGACAAAGAATACCACAATTCTGACGACGGAAGCTAAAGGTTGGGTCATTCAGACACCCACTGGACATCCGAGGGGTCTGTGTAGAGGAGAAGAGAGGACTGGCCGTACTGAGTGAGTTAAAACGTCTATTCCAGAGGCTTATTGAGTGTCATTTGCACACATGAATACCAGGGGTTGACAAAGGGTCAGTTGCATACAGTATTACCAGCGGTTCAGTGGTTCCTGAGGCAATCAATCATGTAGAAAATGGATCCACTTTAACGCCACTCACGAACGGTATCGCTGACACTTAATTGTCCTCGCAGACACTGTGCACCTGGTTTCGCCTACACTGGATTCAAGGACAATGTCGTTCCGAGCTAATTATGGACTTCCAGTCATCATCACCAGGAGAGAAGTGAACAACAACAAAAATAACAACGACAACAACAATAATGATAATGATGATGATGATAATAATAATAATAATAATAATAATAATAATAATAATGATAATGATAATGATAATAGTAATAACAATAATGATAATAGTAACAACAGTAATATGATATAATGAAAATACTATTAACTTACACAGTGCATAATCTTAGCGAAATGCAACCCAGTGCGTGGGATGCATTCCTCTCACACAATTCATGCAAAAACACTACACACACTCTTAAACAGTTATCAACACACACACACACACACACACACACACACACACACACACACACACACACACACACACACACACACACACACACAAAATGAATGAATAAATGAATGAATGAATGAATCTATATTTTACAACGGTGAAGATATTAGCACTTTTGCCGACTTACACATCTGCCTTTGTTGTAAGAGACACAAACAAATACGCATATATGTTTGTGTGTCTCTTAGTAGACAGGGAGAGAGAGGTAGAGAGAGAGAAACAGAGAGACTGAACAATTAAAGCACTGAATTGTTTATTGTACATCGGCCATTGGCCATTACACAAACAATGAGGAGGGGGTGGGCAGGGGAGGGGGCGCGGCGGGGAGGGGGTAAAGGGTGGGAGTTGGATTAGGGGTTCAGGGAATGGGGTGGACGTAGCAGCTTCTTTCGGTTTCTGACATAGGGGGTGTAGGGGTGTTAGGCGTTTCCGTCTGTTTCTGACACAGGGGGTGTATGGGTGTTAGGCGTTGCCTTCTGTTTCTGACATAGGGGGTGTAGGGGTGTTAGGCGTTTCCTTTTGTTTCTGACATAGGGAGTGTAGGAGTGTTAGGCGTTTCCTTCTGGTCTTGACATAGGGGGTGTAGGGGTGTTAGGCGTTTCCTTCTGTTTCTGACACAGGGGGTGTATGGGTGTTAGGCGTTGCCTTCTGTTTCTGACATAGGGGGTGTAGGGGTGTTAGGCGTTTCCTTCTGTTTCTGACACAGGGGGTGTATGGGTGTTAGGCGTTGCCTTCTGTTTCTGACATAGGGGGTGTTAGGCGTTTCCTTCTGTTTCTGACATAGGGGGTGTTAGGCGTTGCCTTCTGTTTCTGACATAGGGGGTGTAGGGGTGTTAGGCGTTGCCTTCTGTTTCTGACATAGGGGGTGTTAGGCGTTGCCTTCTGTTTCTGACATAGGGGGTGTAGGGGTGTTAGGCGTTTCCTTCTGTTCGTCACAAGAAAAAGAAATTTCGGCAAAATATGCTAATGTTTCCTGTTTATATATATATATATATATATATATATATATATATATATATATATATATATATATATATTTTTTTTTTTTTTTTTTTTTTTTTTTTTTTTTTAAATAGTTTTCCAAAATAATTTCGTACCGAGTCCTTCAGAAATGTTTCTCTGATGTCTTTGTACAATGCACACTTAAATAGTACATTCAGTCCATGCTGTTCCCTTTCTGTCGTTCAGTTCACACTGTTCCCTTTCTGTCACACAGTTCACACTGTTCCCTTTGTATCACTCAGTTCACACTGTTCCCTTTGTATCACTCAGTTCACACTGTTCCCTCTCTGTCACACAGTTCACACTGTTCCCTTTCTGTCACACAGTTCACACTGTTCCCTTTGTATCACTCAGTTCACACTGTTCCCTTTGTATCACTCAGTTCACACTGTTCCCTTTCTGTCACACAGTTCACACTGTTCCCTTTGTATCACTCAGTTCACACTGTTCCCTTTCTGTCACACAGTTCACACTGTTCCCTTTGTATCACTCAGTTCACACTGTTCCCTTTGTATCACTCAGTTCACACTGTTCCCTTTCTGTCACACAGTTCATACTTTTCCCTTTGTATCACTCAGTTCACACTGTTCCCTTTCTGTCATACAGTTCACACTGTTCCCATTGTATCACTCAGTTCACACTGTTCCCTTTGTATCACTCAGTTCACACTGTTCCCTTTGTATCACACAGTTCACACTGTTCCCTTTGTATCACACAGTTCATACTGTTCCCTTTCTGTCACACAGTTCACACTGTTCCCTTTGTATCACTCAGTTCACACTGTTCCCTTTGTGTCACTCAGTTCACACTGTTCCCTTTCTGTCACACAGTTCACACTGTTCCCTTTGTATCACACAGTTCACACTGTTCCCTTTGTATCACTCAGTTCACACTGTTCCCTTTGTATCACTCAGTTCACACTGTTCCCTTTCTGTCACACAGTTCACACTGTTCCTTTTGTATCACTCAGTTCACACTGTTCCCTTTGTA
This sequence comes from Babylonia areolata, assembly GCF_041734735.1. Classification (NCBI taxonomy): domain Eukaryota; kingdom Metazoa; phylum Mollusca; class Gastropoda; order Neogastropoda; family Buccinidae; genus Babylonia; species Babylonia areolata. The sequence goes on along the minus strand of NC_134880.1, from coordinate 5,847,519 downwards.
TCACACAGTTCACACTGTTCCCATTGTATCACACAGTTCACACTGTTCCCTTCCTTTCTGAATGCAGAATCCAATGGCGTGGACAGCCTTCTTACTGGGCGCCCTGGTGACCGTTGCTGCGTGGCAGTGTACCACTGGTCAGATAAACCTGCTGGTCAACCCTGGGTTTGAGGAGGACCTCACAGGGTCATGGGTGGGCAACGGCTTCACCATGGAGAGATACCCTGGTGACGTCAGGGAGGGAGCCTTCTCGCTCAGGTGTTCTGGGAGGTCAGTGTTTCTGTGGCCCGTTTGTGTGTGTGTGTGTGTGTGTGTGTGTGTGTGTGTGTGTGTGTGTGTGTGTGTGTGTGTGTGTGTGTGTGTGTGTGTGTGTGTGTGTGTGTGTGTGTGTGCATAAGTGTGTGTGTGTGTGTGTGTGTGTGTGTGTGTGTGTGTGTGTGTGTGTGTGTGTGTGTGTGTGTGTGTGTGTGTGTGAGTGCAGGAGACGCAGAATCCAAATACAACAATCAGCAAAAAAATTATTGTGATTTAACAGAACGAAAAGACAAACGAATCAGTCACAAAAAAAGCATGCAGCAATGTGGCTAGTGTGTGTGTGAGGGTGGTAAGTGGAGGTGATGGGGGCGAATGTGTGTGCGTGCGTGCATGTGTATTTGTGTGTGTGTGTGTGTGTGTGTGTGTGTGTGTGTGTGTGTGTGTGTGTGTGTGTGTGCATAAGTGTATGTGTGTGTGAGTGTGTGTGTGTGTATGTATATATATATATATATATATATATATGTGTGTGTGTGTGTGTGTGTGTGTGTGTGTGTTTATCGAGGGGTACCTGTCTAAGTGCCTAATCAACAAACCAACCAATTTTACAGAAGAGCAAACTGAAAGTTGTCAATGCACTTACAATATTTTAAAACCATTAACGTTTTCATGTTTGCTACCAGTCGAAAAAATCATTCCATTTCTGTTAAGTAATTAATGAGGTTTTATTCAGTCTGCATCTTAATAGTTGTATAATTAGAAATCATGTAAACTATATTGAGATAAAGTTCTTTATGCATTCCCGTTGAGATACAGAGGCGCACATGTTGTCCTGCATAAAGGCCGTCGCCAGCATTCCACGCTTATTCCCAGGCAGCAAGAAAGGTCAGGGTACACACACAATCTTCCTGATAGCCGTAAAAAAAAAACATGTTGCAGTGGCTGAGGAAAGTACATTAGTACCAATCGTGTAAGAAATAACCGATAAATACTTCAAAATAAAGAAGCACATGCAATAAAAGAATTCACCACAGTCAAAAGGAACTGAAAAAATACATTCTTACCTGACGTTCAAAAGAATGAACACAGAGATAAAAGTACTTCAATACCAACGTGTCAAAGAATAAAGGTAAATAAATACTTTCATACAGTGAGAAAAATGACATTAGAGACAAAATACATTTCTTACCAACTGAAAGTTAACCATTCCAGATAGACATTTACTCTACGTTCAAAAGAATAACAATTACATTAAGTAATTCATATAAGGTTAAAAAAAAAATGAGATAAAATTGATTTTACAACGTAAATATGAAAAAACAATCAATAAAGTGCAGTATACATCGTGTAAAAGATCTTGGAGATAGTCATCATACAACGCAATTAAATGTAAAACAAATAAAAGTAAGTGTCCATTGCCAAAGCTAACTTTGATAAAATTGATACGCAAATAGTAGTGACATTCGGTCATATTCATACCGCTCTCTTATGAGGGTGATTCTTTTTGCTGAAGTACATTGACATCCAAACCTGTCAAGGTGCACAGGTGTTATGTGCTGTCAAGATGAAAACAGATATGGCGTCCAAGCCCTGTGAGTGGGTGTGTGTGTGAGAAATGAAAGTGATTGAAAAATAAGAAGTGTGAAAAAAAATGAGAGAGTAAGTGAGATAGAGTGCAAAAAGGGTGAATCAAGATTGTTTGAAAATAATGATGCAAAAAATTTCTATGTTAATTCTTATACAGAACGAAAAGACAAACGTTAAGTTCAGCCATTACAATAAAACTATTGCAGCAATGTGTTATCTGTAAGTAGGTGGAGTTGCAAAGAATACAAATTGAGCGGATAGTAAAGGTTGGGTGTAGTCCCCATGGACTCGAGGGGTCTGTGTAGTGAAAGGGCTGCGTTAGAGTGATTAAAGTCATTGGCTTTTGTGAGTGTATTTGTACAATGAAAAAAAAAAGTCAATCAAACAAGTATCCTAAACTTCAGAGTTTGTGAATCATCTGTGAAATGTCCTCTTTCTGCCTCTATCTGTGTGTTGTGTTGATTAAGTGTGTGAGCTGTGCTGTGTTTGTCACGGTTAAGAAATGTGTCGGTTTATGGATTAGTTATCCGAGAGATACGTGATACGGATACGAAATTTTTATTCATAAAACACATAATGCTATGAATGTGGTAATAATAATAATAAAATATAACTGAATAATAATATAATATGATAAGATATGTAATGCAATCTGTAATAGTATATACAGATTTTATGAACATTCTTTATTCAATGTGAATAATCTTAACGAAATGACCATGGGATATCCTCTCAAAATAGGGAAAACACTACCACAACTGCAGTTATAACAGACAACAAACAACACAAATCAACCAATCACACACACTTACACACACACACATAACAACACAAAATGAATTGAATAAATAATAATGAATGAACTAATTTCAACGTAAAATACCAAAACAAATCTTTTTGTACCATAATATAATTTTTGTGTCTTTTAACAGAATAGCAGGTAAATAAGTATGGACAGTAAAAAATGAACCTATAGAAAACGTTAACACTATTTTTATGTAATTCCCACTTGGCCATTCACCAATAGTTATCTTTAGGTCAGGAGGGCAAAAATTATTCTGAATTTGCTACACTTCTTATTTTCTACACACGTACCTATTACTGATTCCTTACTGTTTTGAAAGGATTTATTTTACTTTTGCATCCTGGTCTTACATATGTAAGTTTAGCGTGCCTACTGATTCATTAGTTTGTGTTAATTAATCCTACGTATTCTAAATAAGGTAGGTTATTAATTGGGTATCTTCGTTTCCTGACATAGGTTATTTGGTTGTTTTTTTAAATCAAGGGTTTACGATTTTCTTCATGAAACATTAGGTGTTAACTTTTCTTTCTACATGTGTAGGGTGTAGCATTCCTTCAAGTTTCTACATGTAGTTTCAGGCTGCCATACTGTTCTGAATAGGGTTAGGCTTTCGAATCAAATAATTTCGAACATAGTTAGACTTAACCTCTTTTACTACAAAGGGGTACGTTTAGCTTCCTTCGCATTCGCACATAAAGAATTTCGGCAATTCTTTGCTTTCCTGTTTCATGTATACAATATAGTTTAAAATAATATTATGAAAAAAATACTAAATATTTATATATATAATATAAAATGATTATATATCATTTTGTAAGCTCAAAATTTTCTCTATGCAGATAAAAACCACACTTTCTAAATATACAACATATATGTACCTTTTGTTATAAATTTCCTTTAATCATCAAAGTGAAAAGTTCACATGTCCCCTGTACAACATATTTACTGTTCCTTTGTACAAAGTTCACACGTTCCCTGTATTCAGATAACTGTACATCTCTCACTAGTAACTCAATAAAAGCCCTTTCAAAGTAACGTCTTGTAAATAGTTCACATGTTCCCTTTTAATAACAGTTCAAACTAGTTCATTTAGTAAAGTATAAATAAGATAGATTTGCATACATCACACTTTTTTTACCACATCAACGTTCACCTTTGTAATCAGTTAAACTGGTCCTCTTATACTATAACATACCCTTATTATACAATTCATACTGTTCTTACTGTAACATTACAATTTCTTTTTTAAAACGATTACCAGAGAATGTCCTTTTAAGAATCAGAATTCTATTCCCTCATAATAATGTCCTATAAATGCAACATATATTTTTCTGTCACAAGATAAACTGTTTTTGAATAAACACAAGTAACATGTTCCCATTGTAAAAGTAATGTTCCTTTGTAACCAGCTTAATGTTCCCTTTGTATAACATTTCAACACTCCTTGTAACACATATACACTGTTCACTTGTAACATTTAACTGTCCCTGATATCACAACGTATCCCTGTTATTTGTTCGATTCATTAACATTCCCTTTTTGTACAAGGATTACATTCCTTCGCACCACTTCCAAATACTTTCAACAACATTGAAAACACAACAAGATATCACACATAAAGTCCTCCTGTCATTTTTATAACTTTCCAATTTTATCACAATTGGGCAGTTCCCTTTTCTCTATTCTTTTTTTTCTATCAACAATTCACACTTTCCTTTCTGTCACGGACATTAAAAACTGTCATTTTATCATCATTTCACATACTTCTCTTTGTACACAGGTTCTGTTCCCTGTACATCATAAATTCCTAATGTAAACCAACTCATTCTAAACTATCCTTTGTTCAACATATTTTTCCTTCATGTAACAGATCACATGTTCTTTTCCCAGTAAGTGTTCCTTTGATATATGAGGTTCATACTATTCTTCTAATATAGCATGATTTCAATTTCTCTTTATCCAATTTAACACTGTTCTATTTCTGTCATCATTACAAAATGCATTTGTCACACATTCACACTGTATCACCTTTGTACAACGTTCTAATTCGTTCTTTGTTACTCATACATTCCTTTGTATACCATTCAACTGTATTTTATATCAGAATTCCTATACACATTTATAGTTCTATATCAACAGTCGCATTTCCTTGATACATTAGTTCAAAGATTTTATCAAAGTTCATAATGTATGTCTTTAATAACAGCTTCACAGTTCCCTGATCACTATTTAATGGTTCCCTTGTACATATTCAACTGATCCCTTGTACCAATGTTCACCTGCCCTTTCTTCCACAGTCAACTTACTTAATAACAGTTTGTTTCTCTTTACTGACTTTTCTAGCTGTTTGTTTCTAGTAATTGTATCACTAATTCAATGCTATTCTGAAGTCAATCTATCCTTTCATTAAGTGACACAGATACCAACAACTGTCCTTTGTAATATCATTCACACTGTCCTTGATCACTGCAGATTTACACTTCCTTGCTGTCACCATTACAACGCCCTTTTCACTATTCATGTTCCATTTAGTATCACAAGTTTAACTGTTTCCCATATTATTTACACATTCCTGTCTTTTGAGAAATCAATGTGACACTCTACTGGGGACTCTGTGTAATGACTAATGTACATCTGTCAATAAATCCAGGGTAATGTTTGGAAGTCACATTCAAATCACAGGGTATGATAGGTAAACGCTTACATGAGTAAACTCCTGATAATCAAGTACTTCCACTAGTTTCTATGGCATGTTTAACATCCAACTAGGATAAAAAGTGTGATTTTTAGTGTGTGAAATACTATTACATAATTTTTAGTGTCAAATAGTTTTGTGTGCAAATTCGAAATTTGTGTTTTTATAGGTTGTTGTGTGTGGATTGCTTTTTGTTGTATGAAACAGAATACCAATAAACATCATGTAAAAAAATTCTTGTGGATTTATCGAACAAAACAAAATATCAGTAAAAAAATCAGGTTGGTATGTTTCAGGTAACGTTTAACCAAAATATCTGTGCATGTATAAGACTGTGAATGTTGTATAGAAATTTTTGTGTGTATTGTAATTTTGATTGCTGTGTATATTCCAAATGAAAATGTTAAAGTGTTTATTATATAATATAAATAAAAGATATAATTTCTCAAAATTAACGTGGCCCGTGTGTGTGTCGTTAGTGTATTCATGTTTGCTCTGTTGTTATCAGGTCCTGTCAAGTCACTAATCAACAATACAGACATTTTTACTGAAGAGCTGAAACAGTGTCTCACTTACGTATTTTAAATTAACGTTTCTCCTGTTTGACTACACATGAAAAAAAAATACATTCCTTTTTTAAAAATTACAGGGAGGTATTTTCCATGTCTATCTTAATATTTATAATTATGAATCATGTCCAACTATAACCTTCATGATAATTTCTTATGCATTCCCGTTGAGATACAGAGGCGCACATGTTGTCCTGCATAAAGGCCGTCGCCAGCATTCCACGCTTATTCCCAGGCAGCAAGAAAGGTCAGGGTACACACACAATCTTCCTGATAGCCGTAAAAAACCATGTTGCAGGTGGCTTGAGGCAGAAGCAGCCACCAATCGCTGTAGCGAAAAAGCCGTATCTCAAATTAAGGCCCAGGCAATAGCAAAGATTCCCCAGCAGTCACGGACTGAACAACCTTCTGTCCTTGACGTTGGATGGCCTCGTTGGCAAACGTTCTCACAACACGTGCATAAATATGGTATAATGAGAAACGGTTCTGCAGCAGTGAGGAAATACTGGTCATTAGGGCCACATCATTTGCTGCCACTGAGTTCCATCTCCACAGGAGGGTAGACCATCTAGCTCTACTTCATATAGTCACATTACAGTTGTATATATCATATTTAGGTTAAAAAAATGTAAACGATTGATTTTCACGTAAATATAAACAAAACAAAATCCAATAGTGCAGTTATGTGTTTTAATCTCCATATACAGCACTTATAATGTAAAACAAATGTTGTCATTGAACAGAACTGATACAAATTAGTCGCAAAAGTAGTGCATTCTCATTCTCTCTCTCTCTCTCTCTCTCTCTCTCTCTCTCTCTCTCTCTCTCTCTCTCTCTCTCTCTCCACGTGTGTGTATGTGTGTGCGTGCGTGCGTGCCAGTGCGTGTGTGTGTGTGTGAGAGAGAGAGAGAGAGAGAGAGAGAGTGCAGGAGACGCAGAATCCAAATACAACAATCAGCAAAAAAAAATTCTTGTAATTTAACAGAACGAAAAGACAAACGAATCAGTCATTAAAAAAAAAGCATGCAGCAATGTGGTTAGTGTGTATGTGAGGGTGGTAAGTGGGCCGGGCGAATGTGTGTGCGTGTGTGTGTGTGTGTGTGTGTGTGCGTGCGTGCGTGCGTGTGTGTGTGTGTGTGTGTGTGTGTGTGTGTGTGTTTAATTGAAAAAAAAAATCAACCAAACAAGTCAGTCTAAACAATCACGCAGTTGTGAACTCTGCCCCTGTCCCTCTGTCTCTGTCTCTCTATCTGTGTGTGTGTGTGTGTGTGTGTGTGTGTGTGTGTGTGTGTGTGTGCACGCGTGTGTGTGTGTGTGTGTGTGTGTGTGTGTGTGTATGAGAGAGAGAGAGAGAGAGAGAGATAGGGACAATGACAATCATTTCAATGTCCAATCAGCAATGAAGCCCTTCGGACACTGGGGCATTACAAACAATCGTGAGCACAATTCCAGAAACTGGCACACACAACTCTGCACCACCATCTCACCTCTCCGTCTCACCATACATAAACCTGCATTTACCTGCAAGCAAAACATGCATGAACTCATAAGCACACAATACACATACCCAAGAGCAAACCACGCACGTACTCGCATGCAAAACATGCACGTCTCCGCAAGCTCATACTTCCCCTCCCTCTTTCTCCTCCTCCCCCTCTCCCCCGCCCCCCAACACACACACACACACACACACACACACACACGCGCGCGCGCGCGCAAAAGGACAACGGAACATTTTGAAGATTCAATCATTGATATTGAATCTCAGTTACTAAATGCACTTTCTTTCTTTTCTAATCTGTATTGCTTGCAGTGTATTTTGCCAGATCTTGTATAACATGTTTATTGCTACAGGATATAATATTTACTGCACGTGTTTGGTCAGAAATCTAACAAGTTAATTCTAAAATACCACAGTTTCGACAGATATCCTTATATGCTGAGCAGTGGGAAAAAAACGAATTCCATTTAACAAGGTGGACAAACAGCGTCTAATTCTGTTTCACGTAGGAACAATGCCTTTAGTTCCTTTACCACTAACCCTTAACCGAAATCTAATTAAGTTATCTCCATGCCATTTGTTTGTAATGAAAGTAAAGTAGTTTTCTGTTTGGATATCTGTTTCTTTTTTTAAAGAACTTCTGAATGCCAGTTTTGCTTATAACAGGGAGTAAGTCTAGTTATTATTATATTCAGCAAGAAAAGCATTATTCCTAACCAACGCCATAGCTAAGCCACACAATGCCAAGACCATTTCGACACAGAATGGTGTGCACATTTGACACCCACTTGATACGACCAGATTCACGTTGCATTAGGAGCATTTCATACGCATGTCTGCTCAGTCTTGACACAAGCTGCTTGAGAAGCCTCAACCAGTATCTGATGCATTTAACTGATGTTCTAATGTACAGAGGATATCTACCGATTTCTCCACATACTAATTTATTTGATGCATGTAGGTGAACGCTCAGAAATCATTTAATAGCGAATCTATGAACTGTTTCAGTTTGTTTGCATTCTTCTTCCATGCCCCAGATTCAGCTGTAAACGTCAGGACTGGTTCGATCTGTGTCAAAGAAATTTCAAGAACTAGATTCTGTCATGTGTGTGTGCTGGAACACACGTCTTGTGTTGGTTCTGTCATGTGTGTGTGCAATAACACTAGTGTTGTGTTGGTTCTGTGTCATGTGTGTGTGCTGGAACACACGTGTTGTGTTGGTTCTGTCATGTGTGTGTGCTGGAACACACGTGTTGTGTTGGTTCTGTGTCATGTGTGTGTGCTGGAACACACGTGTTGTGTTGGTTCCGTGTCATGTGTGTGTCGGAACACACGTGTTGTGTTGGTTCTGTGTCATGTGTGTGTCGGAACACTCGTGTTGTGTTGGTTCTGTGTCATGTGTGTGTCGGAACACTCGTTTTGTGTCGGTTCTGTGTCATGCGTGTGTCGGAACACTCGTGTTGTGTTGGTTCTGTGTCATGTGTGTGTCGGAACACTCGTGTTGCGTTGGTTCTGTGTCATATTGTGTTGGTTCTGCGTCATGTGTATGTCGGAACACTCGTGTTGTGTCGGTTCTGTGTCATGTGTGTGTGCTGAAACACACGTGTTGTGTTGGTTTTGTCATGTGTGTGTCGGAACACACGTGTTGTGTTGGTTTTGTGTGATGTGTGTGTCGGAACACTCGTGTTGTGATGGTTCTGTGTGATGTGTGTGTCGGAACACTCGTGTTGTGATGGTTCTGTGTCATGTGTGTGTCGGAACACTCGTGTTGTGTTGGTTCTGTCATGTGTGTGTCGGAACACACGTGTTCTGTTGGTTCTGTGTCATGTGTGTGTGCTGAAACACACGTGTTGTGTTGACTCTGTGTCATGTGTGTGTCGGAACACACGTGTTGTGTTGGTTCTGTGTCATGCGTGTGTGTGTGCTGAAACACACGTGTTGTGTTGGTTTTGTGCCATGTGTGTGTCGGAACACTCGTGCTGTGTTGGTGCAGAGACCGCACACTGGAGGGACCAGTCCAAAGCATCAACCTGACCAGAGGTCACCATTATGTCTTTGAGGGCTATGCCAAACTCCTCAACGACGTGCCTGGCAAAATTTGGCAGACTTTCAAGGTGGTGGTGCAAATCAATCTGGTCGGAATCGGTAGGTGGTCATCAGCCCGTGGCAGGCTGAAAGACAGTGTTGTGTGTAGTGTGTAGTAAACTTTGAACAGGTCGTTTTTATCAACTCTTTGTGTTGCCTTGCTCTTCTTCATCTCTTCTTTATGGTTGTGTTAACGTTTCGTGTGGTTGTTGGCTTATGTGTTATCATCATCATCATCATCATCATCATCATCATCATCATCATCATCATCATCATGGTGTTGTGGCTGTTATATCATCCTCAGCGAATGTGGTGTAGCATATATGGATTTGTCCGCACGCTCTGACACCTCCTTGAAACTGAAACTGGTTGTAATTGTAATGATAACAACAGCAACGATGATGATGATGATAATAATAATAATAATAATAATAATAATAATAATGATAATAATAATAATAATAATGATAATGAAAAAACAAATCTTTTTATGCTGTGGTGATGTCCACTTGCAAAGTCTGTCTGTGCATGTTTTTGATTCATTTCTGTCCGTGCATGTGTTTGTGTGTGCACTCACTGCTGTTGCAGAGAAGAAACAGAGCTACATCATCGCCTACCGTGCATTTTGCCGTGTTGAGAACGGCTGGATTCGGCTCAAGGGCAGCATTGACGCCCCAATGTTAGGTAATCTCTCCTGATGTACACTACATGCTGCATTGGTTGGGTAATGGTGGGTGGTCGATACATCAGGGTGGTGGTGCACTGGATGGTTGGGTGGATGGGTAGATAAATTGTTGGGTGCACCGGGTTGATGGGTAGATAAGTTGAGCGTGCACTGGGTGGATGGGTATCTAGATAAGTTGTTGGGTGCACCGGGTTGATGGGTAGATAAGTTGATGGGTGCACTGGGTGGATGGGTAGATAAGTTGTTGGGTGCACCGGGTGGATGGGTAGATAAGTTGTTGGGTGCACTGGGTGGATGGGTAGATAAGTTTATGGGTGCACCGGGTTGATGGGTAGATAAGTTGAGTGTGCACTGGGTGGATGGGTTGATCAATGGTTCGGTGCACAGGGTGGATAAGTAGATAAGTTGTTGGGTGCACTGGGTGGATGGGTAGATAAGTTGTTGGGTGCACTGGGTGGATGGGTAGATAAGTTGTTGGGTGCACCGGGTGGATGGGTAGATAAGTTGTTGGGTGCATTGGGTGGGTGGGTAGATAAGTTGTTGGGTGCATTGGGTGGATGGGTAGATAAGTTGTTGGGTGCACTGGGTGGATGGGTAGATAAGTTGTTGGGTGCATTGGGTGGATGGGTAGATAAGTTGTTGGGTGCACTGGGTGGATGGGTAGATAAGTTGTTGGGTGCACCGGGTGGATGGGTAGATAAGTTGTTGGGTGCACTGGGTTGATGGGTAGATAAGTTGTTGGGTGCACCGGGTTTATGGGTAGATAAGTTGTTGGGTGTACTGGGTGTATGGGTAGATAGGTTGTTGGGTGCACAGGGTGGATGGGTAGATAAGTTGTTGGGTGCACCGGGTTTATGGGTAGATAAGTTGTTGGGTGCACCGGGTGGATGGGTAGATAAGTTGTTGGGTGCACAGGGTTGATGGGTAGATAAGTTGTTTGGTGCACCGGGTGGATGGGTAGATAAGTTGTTGGGTGCATTGGGTTGATGGGTGGATAAGTTGTTGGGTACACTGGGTGGATGGGTAGATCAATGGTTCGGTGCACAGGGTGGATAAGTAGATAAGTTGTTGGGTGCACTGGGTGGATGGTTAGATAAGTTGTTGGGTGCACTGGGTGGATGGTTAGATAAGTTGTTGGGTGCACCAGGTGGATGGGTAGATAAGTTGTTGGGTGCATTGGGTTGATGGGTAGATAAGTTGAGTGTGCACTGGGTGGATGGGTATCTAGTTTCAGTTTCAGTTTCACTTTCTCAAGGAGGCGTCACTGCGTTCGGACAAATCCATACACGCTACACCACATCTGTTGAGCAGATGCCTGACCAGCAGCATGACCCAACGCGCTTAGTCAGGCCTTGAGTGCATGCTTACATATTTGTGTACCTATGAAAGTGGATTTCATTTTACGTAATTTCGCCAGAGGACAACACTCTCGTTGCCATGGGTTCTTTTTCAGTGCGCCAAGTGCGTGCTGCACACGGGACCTCGGTTTATCGTCTCATCCGAAAGACTAGACGCTCAGTTTGATTTTCCAGTCAAACTTAGGAGAAAGGGCGAGAGCGGGATTCGAACCCACACCCTCACGGACTCTCTGTATTGGCAGCTGAGCGTCTTAACCATTCTGCCACCTTCCTCCTGGGTATCTAGATAAATTGTTGGGTGCACCGGGTTGATGGGTAGATAAGTTGTTGGGTGCATTGGGTGGGTGGGTAGTTAAGTTGTTGGGTGCATTGGGTGGATGGGTATCTAGATAAGTTGTTGGGTGCACTGGGTGGATGGGTAGATAAGTTGTTGGGTGCACTGGGTTGATGGGTAGATAAGTTGTTGGGTGCACTGGGTGGATGGGTAGATAAGTTGTTGGGTGCACTGGGTGGATGGGTAGATAAGTTGTTGGGTGCACCGGGTGGATGGGTAGATAAGTTGTTGGGTACACTGGGTTGATGGGTAGATAAGTTGTTGGGTGCACCGGGTTGATGGTTAGATAAGTTGTTGGGTACACTGGGTGGATGGGTAGATAAGTTGTTGGGTGCACTGGGTGGATGGGTAGATTAGTTGTTGGGTGCATTGGGTGGATGGATAGATAAGTTGTTGGGTGCACTGGGTGGATAGTTAGATAAGTTGAGTGTGCACTGGGTGGATGGGTGGAGGGTAACTACCTACATGGATGGAGGAAGGGACAATTACGTGGCAGGTTACGCCCACTTGCAAGCTGGCTGGCTGGCTGGTTGGTTGGTTGGTTGATTAGTTGGTAGGCTGGTTGGATAGTAGGTTGGTGAGTTGGTTGGTTGAAGGGAGCATGGATGTATGTCTGAATGACTTGTTGAGTGGGAGGGTTAGTTGGTTGGCAGGAGGGTGAGTTAGTGAGTAAGTGACGGGCTGGTGGAAAGATGGATGAGTGAGGAGGTCGGAAGGACGAACGTTTGAACGGTGGGTGTCGTATTACTTTATCTGACCCACCGCCCGACTGGCTGACTGAGCGAGCGAGCGACTGACCAATTGACTGACTTACTGACAGACAGACAGACAGACAGTCCGACCGACCGACCGAACGACTGACTGGCCGACTGACTGACTGAACTGACGGACGAACGGACCGACGGACCGAATGACTACAGACTGACCGACAGACTGATTGACTTACTGACAGACAGACAGACAGACAGACAGACCAATTTATCAACTGACTGACTGACTGACTGAAGAACGGACGGACGGACTGACGAACGAACGAACGAACGGACTGACTGACTGACTGACTGACGGACGGACTGACGGACTGACTGGCGAACGAACGGACGGACGGACTGACTGACGAACGAACGGACGGACTGACTGACTGACGAACGGACGGACGGACGGACTAACTGGCTGACCGGCTGACCGGCTCGCTGGCTTACAGACCGACCGACCTACCGACGGACGGACCGACCGACTGAGTGAGTGACTGACTGACTGACTGAGGGGTACGGTGTTGGCCCTGCAGAACCCTCCAGTGCTGAACTGTCCATCCGGGGGCCCGGCCTGGGGGTCAGCTTCCTGCTGGACAACGTGACGCTGCACGAGGTTCCGGAGAACCCCAACTGGATGGCTGAGGCCCACACCAACATTGAGGCCCACAGGAAGTCCAACGTCAACTTCCGGTCAGCACACTTCTCTGCTCACTTTTTGCCGCTTTTTTTTTCCCCTGTCTGTGACTCTATTTTTTCTGACTGTGTCTACGTTTCTCTGCCTGTGTCTGTTTCTCTTTCTGGGTCTCTGTTTTCATTTCTGTGTCTCTTTCTATTTTCATTTTCTTGCGTATGTCTCTGTTTCTCACTCTGTGCCTCTGTTTCTCTTTCTGTATCTCTGTTTCTCTCTCTGTACCTCTGTTTCTCTTTCTGTCCCTCTGTTTCTCTCTCTGTGTCTCTGTTTCTCACTCTGTACCTCTGTTTCTCTCTCTGTACCTCTGTTTCTCTCTCTGTGTCTCTGTTTCTCTCTCTGTGTCTCTGTTTCTCTCTCTGTACCTCTGTTTCTCACTCTGTGTCTCTGTTTCTCTCTCTGTATCTCTGTTTCTCTCTCTGTACCTCTGTTTCTACTTCCGTGTACCTGTTTCTATGTGCCTCTTTCTTTGCCTGTGTCTCTGTTTCTTTGCCTGTATCTCTGTTCCTCTTTCTGTCTCTCTGTTTCTCTTTCTGTCTCTTCGTTTCTCTGTCTGTATCTCTGTTTTCCTTCTTGTATCTCCTTTTTTTTCTGTCTGTGTCTTTGTTTCCATTTCAGTGTCTCTGTTTCTCTCTCTCTGTATCTGTTTCCCTTTTCACGTTTCTGTTTCCTTTTTCGATCTGTCTGTTTCTCTTTCTGTGCCTCTGTCTTTCGATCTTTCTGTTTCCTCTCTGTCTTTCTGTTTCTCTGTTCGTGTCTCTGTTTCTCTGCCTGTGTCTGTTTATCTTTCTGGGTCTCTGTTTTCATTTCTGTGTCTCTTTCTATTTTCATTTTCTTGCGTATGTCTCTGTTTCTCACTCTGTGCCTCTGTTTCTCTTTCTGTGTCTCTGTTTCTCTTTCTGTCTCTCTGTTTCTCTTTCTGTCTCTCTGTTTTCCTTCTTGTATCTCCTTTTTTTCTGTCTGTGTCTTTGTTTCCATTTCAGTGTCTCTGTTTCTCTCTCTGTATCTGTTTCCCTTTTCACGTTTCTGTTTCCTTTTTCGATCTGTCTGTTTCTTTTTCTGTGCCTCTGTCTTTCGATCTTTCTGTTTCCTCTCTGTCTTTCTGTTTCTCTGTTCGTGTCTCTGTTTCTCTTTCTGTCTCTCTGTTTCTCTTTCTACCTCCCCATTTCTATATTTTCTTTCTCTTTCTCTTTTTTTTCTTTTATTGTGTCTTTTGATGTTGTTCGTCATTCTGTACTTATGTGCTTGTGAACGGCGCCAAACTATCACTGTCTATATATATATGATAGTCAGTCGTGTCTGACTATGACCATCAGAACAGCAGAGGAGGCAACTGCTGTTCCGACTATCTGGGCTAGAATTTGATTATAGTGGAGAGTGTCTCTCCCAAGTTACATCCCCGCTCTCTCGGCCAAGAGGGTTTTAGGACAGTCGGCGGTGGTATTGTTCCCAAAGGCCAACCAGCCCACAAGGCTGCAGCACTAAGAGCCAGTGCAATTTTGCCTCCTATTTTAAGTCATAGTCCTTCACAAAAGACTAAGCTGTAAATGATTTCCCATTGACTGGAGAAACCATTGATAATACAGCTCTCACTTTGCTGTAGGCCCAAATGTCAATCACACACACAGTCACTGTCTAATTTCTGTGTGAATCACACACTGTCATTGTCTATGCTCTGTGTCAACCACACACACTGTCACTGTCAATTACCTTGTGTGAATCACACACACCGTCACTTGCAAGTTCTCTAACTAATTTTGGCTGGATGTTTAACAAAAGTTCTCTCTCTCTCTCTCTCTCTCTCTCTCTCTCTCTCTCTCTCTCTCTCTCTCTCTCTCTCTCTCTCTCTCTCTGTATGTGTGTGTGTGTGTGTGTGTGTGTGTGTGTGTGTGTGTGTGTGTGTGTGTGTGTGTGTGTGTGTGTGTGTGTGTGTGTGTTTAAACAAATTCATTGAACAAATCTATTTATCTCTCCCTGATTAATATCTTGCGTCGCATTCGATTTATTTCAACACAGTTTGAAGTTACATATGACTAGAAATGTTTCATCAAACACATAATTATTTTGACACACCTTAAATTCATATATGACGAAAAACTTTTCTCGTCAAATGCATATTACATATATTTATTTTGACACACCTTAAAGTTATGTATGACGAAATTATTTCTTTTTCAACAAATATAGATATATATTTTTGCACAGCATGAAGTTATCCATGACGGAACATGTTTTTATTCCATCAAACAGCATAAAGTTATAAATGACAAAAAACAACAAACAAGCAAACAAACGAAAAAAGAAAAGGAAAAAAAAGACAAAAAAGGACTTTGTTTCTCATCATAGATTATTTTGACACAGCATGAAGTTATGTTTATTTTTAAGTTTATTTTTCATCAAACATAGAAATATGGATAACTATTGTGTGTAATGCTTTCTTTTCAGCTTGATTCTACCACCCGGATTGAGTAAAAAGGCTCTTACCCTGGAGGTAATAACTGAATTCTGATGATGATGAAAATGAATACAGTAAAATAAATCATGGATGAACAATGACATAATTTAACACTAATGCCATTGACTCAACGGAAACATGGATGGACAATGGCATGATATGACACTAATGCCAATGACTTAACGGAAACATGGACGAACAATGGCATGATATGACACTAATGCCAATGACTTAACGGAAACATGGACGAACAATGGCATGGTATGACACAAATGCTAATGACTTAACGGAAAAGTGGATGGACAATGGCATGATATGACACAAATGCCAATGACTTAACGGAAACATGGACGAACAATGGCATGATATGACACAAATGCCAATGACTTAACGGAAACATGGACGAACAATGGCATGATATGACACAAATGCTAATGGTTAAGATGAAGCATGATTGAACAAAAGAAACGACTTGACACTAATGCTAATGAAACAAAACGGTGCACGGTGACCAAAATCAATTACTAGACACTGACGTTAATGACTAAAATGACGCATGATGACCAAAGGGGATGACTAAACACCCATGTTAATGACTAAAATGACGCATTATGTCCAAAGGAAATGACAAAACACTGACGTTAATGACTATAAAGATACATGATGACCAAAGGGAATGACTAAACACTCATGTTAATGACTAAAATGACGCATGGTGACCAAATGAAATGAATAACATTCATGTTAATGACTAAAATGACGCATGATGACCAAAGAAAATGACTAAACACTGACGTTGATGACTAAAGTGACGCATTATGTCCAAAGGAAATGACAAAACACTGACGTTAATGACTAAAAAGATACATGATGACCAAAGGGAATGACTAAACACTCATGTTAATGACTAAAATGACGCATGATGACCAAAGGAAACGACTAAACACTCACGTTAATGACTAAAATGACGCACGATGACCAAAGGAAATGACTAAACACTCACGTTAATGACTAAAATGACGCATGATGACCAAAGGGAATGACTAAACACTCATGTTAATGACTAAAATGACGCATGATGACCAAAGGAAACGACTAAACACTGACGTTGATGGCTAAAATGACGCATGGTGACCAAATGAAATGAATAACATTCATGTTAATGACTAAAATGACGCATGATGACCAAAGGAAATGACTAAACACTGACGTTGATGACTAAAGTGACGCATTATGTCCAAAGGAAATGACAAAACACTGATGTTAATGACTAAAAAGATACATGATGACCAAAGGATATGACTAAACATTCATGTTAATGACTAAAATGACGCATGATGACCAAATGAAATGAATAACATCCATGTTAATGACTAAAATGACGCATGATGACCAAAGGAAATGACTAAACACTGACGTTGATGACTAAAATGACGCATGATGACCAAAGGAAATGACTAAACACCCTCGTTAATGACTAAAATGACGCACGATAACCAAAGGAAATAACTAAACACTGACGTTGATGGCTAAAATGATGCATGAGGACCACATGAAATGACTAGACACAGATGTTAATGACTAAAATCATGCATGATGACCAAAGGGAATGAACATTCACTGATGTTAATGACTACAGTGAGGCATGGACAGATCAAGGAGTGATGATGATGATGATGATGATGATGATGATGATGATGATGACTACAATGAGGTATGGATAGATCAAGGTGTGATGATGATGATGATGATGATGATGATGATGATGATTACAATGAGGCATGGACAGATCAAGGTGTGATGATGATGATGATGATGATGATGATGATGATGATGATGGTGACTACAATGAGGCATGGACAGATCAAGGAGTGATGATGATGATGATGATGATGATGATGATGATGATGATGATGATGATGACTACAGTGAGGTATGGACAGATCAAGGTGTGATGATGATGATGATGATGATGATGATGATGATGATGACTACAGTGAGGTATGGACAGATCAAGGTGTGATGATGATGATGATGATGATGATGATGATGGTGACTACAATGAGGTATGGACAGATCAAGGTGTGATGATGATGATGATGATGATGATGATGATGGAAACTACAATGAGGTATGGACAGATCAAGGTGTGATGATGATGATGATGATGATGATGATGATGATGACTACAATGAGGTATGGACAGATCAAGGTGTGATGATGATGATGATGATGATGATGATGGTGGTCACTACAATGAGGTATGGACAGATCAAGGTGTGATGATGGTGATGATGATGACTACAGTGAAGTATGGACAGATCAAGGAGTGATGATGATGATGATGATGATGATGATGGTGATGATGATGACTACAGTGAAGTATGGACAGATCAAGGAGTGATGATGATGATGATGATGATGACTACAGTGAGGTATGGACAGATCAAGGTGTGATGATGATGATGATGATGATGATGATGGTGACTACAATGAGGCATGGACAGATCAAGGTGTGATGATGATGATGATGATGATGATGACTACAATGAGGTATGGACAGATCAAGGTGTGATGATGATGATGATGATGGTGACTACAATGAGGCATGGACAGATCAAGGTGTGATGATGATGATGATGATGGTGACTACAGTGAGGTATGGACAGATCAAGGTGTGATGATGATGATGATGATGATGATGGTGACTACAGTGAGGTATGGACAGATCAAGGTGTGATGATGATGATGATGGTGACTACAGTGAGGTATGGACAGATCAAGGTGTGATGATGATGATGATGGTGACTACAGTGAGGTATGGACAGATCAAGGTGTGATGATGATGATGATGATGATGATGATGATGGTGACTACAGTGAGGTATGGACAGATCAAGGTGTGATGATGATGATGATGATGATGATGATGATGATGATGATGATGATGATGACTACAATGAGGTATGGACAGATCAAGGTGTGATGATGATGATGATGATGATGACTACAATGAGGCATGGACAGATCAAGGTGTGATGATGATGATGATGATGATGATGACTACAGTGAGGTATGGACAGATCAAGGAGTGATGATAATGACTACAGTGAGGTATGGACAGATCAAGGTGTGAATATGATGATGATGATGATGATGATGATGATGATGATGACTACAATGAGGTATGGACAGATCAAGGAGTGATGATAATGACTACAGTGAGGTATGGACTGATCAAGGTGTGATGATAATTGCTACAATGAGGTATGGATAGACCAAGGAGTTATGATGATGACTACAGTGAGGTATGGACAGATCAAGGAGGTGTGATGGTGATGATAATGACAATGAAACATGGACAGATCAAGGAAGAGTGATGGTGATGACTACAATGAGGATTGGACAGATCAAGGAGGTATCAATTCGTGCAGACTGATCCAAATTCGCTACATTACATTTGATTAGAATTTTGTGTCATATTACCTCTTCCACTGTGCATACACACGCACACCCGCGCACTAGCAAACGCACAGACACACAGAAACACTGACAAAACACACTATCGCAACCCCCTCGCACATATGCACATGTACGCGCATACACATACAGACACTCACAGACACACACAGACACAGACAGAGACACACACGCACTCACACACACACACACACACACACACACACACACACACACACACACACACACACACACACACACACACACACACACACACACACACACACACAGAGTACCTACTGAAATCATATGAGACAAGTATACTCTCAAACTCAGTTGGACTTACTCACACACATACGTTCTCGTTCCTCAGATTTCTTTGAAGAAACATTTGTTCGCCTTTGGTGCCAAGATAGAGGAATATGAGCTAGTCGAAGAACCAAGGAATTTGTACACAGACCTTGTGTACAACTTGTTCAATTGGGCAACCGTTCAAGCTTACAAGTGGAAGTTTAACCTTGGAGGAAGGGTAAGGATCCACCTGTGAGTGTGCGTGTTATGTACCTGAATGTGTGAGTGTGCGTGTTATGTACATGAATGTGCGAGTGTGCGTGTCTATGTACATGAATGTGTGAGTGTGCGTGTCTATGTACATGAATGTGTGAGTGTGCTTGTTTACGTACATGAATATGTGAGTGTGCGTGTTTATGTTCATGAATAATGTGAGTGTGCGTGTTTATGCACATGAATGTGCGAGTGTACGTGTTTATGAACATTAAAGTGTGAGTTTGCGTGTTTATGTACATGCATGTGTAAGTGTGCGTGTCTATTTACATGAATGTGTGAGTGTGCGTGTTTATGTACATGAATGTGTGAATGTACGTGTTTATGAACATGAAAGTGCGAGTGTACGTGTTTATGTACATGCATGTGTGAGTGTGCGTGTTATGTACATGAATGTGTGAATGTGCGTGTCAATGTACATGAATGTGTGAGTGTGGTTGCTTACGTACATGAATGTGTGAGTGTACGTGTTTATTTACATGAATGTGTGAGTTTGCGTGTCTATGTACATGAATGTGTGAGCGTGCGTGTCTATGTACATGAACAGGTGAGTGTGCTTGTTTACGTGCATGAATAGGTGAGTGTGCGTGTCTACGTACGTACATGAATATGTGAGTGTGCGTGTTATCTACATGAATGTGCGAGTGTGCGTGTCTGTTTGCATGAATGTGCGAGTGTGCGTGTCTACGTTCATGAATGTGTGAGTGTGCGTGTTATGTACGTGAATGTGCGAGTGTGCGTGTCTATGTACATGAATGTGTGAGCGTGCTTGTCTATATACATGAATGTGTGAGTGTGCTTGTTTACGTACATGAATGTGGGAGTGTCCGCGTTTATGTACATGAATGTATGAGTGTGCGTGTTTATGTGCATGAATGTGCGAGTGTGTGTGTGTGTTTGTGTAAATGAATGTGTGAGTATGCGTGTTCTCATTCATGAATGTATGGATGTGCATGTATAAGTGCATAAATATATGAGTGTGCGTGCTTATGAACATGAATTTGTGGACTGTGCGTGTCTGTGTTCATGAATGTGTGAATGTGTGTACATGAATGAGTTCGCTAGCATCCCCTTTTTTGTATGTCCGGCGAGCAGAGTCAGGCAAAATCCACAGACATCCGCACCGTACATCAGTATTGTCAAGATCTTCCATTCAAAAGCATCTTTAAAAAAAGAGACTAATTCTACATCCCCGAGCCTGGAAATGCATCTTAATGTACCTACTGTGCTTAAGCTGCTTGCTCACTAGTCGCCCGAGCAAGTGAAAACTTGCTAGTGACATTTAGCCCTTAATATTTATGTGTTCACCACCTCGATGAAGTCATCACCATGTTTCCACAGCTCACACTCGACCAGGAATCCTCCTTTGCGAAAAACAGCACAGTTAAGTTTGGATAAGTTTTCGTCCATGTCACAATCACCAGCGAAAGAAATTCAAAACGTTTATCGGTTTTGGAATCCAGCAGTTGGGTCAGAGGTCAGGTCTACATAATATGCAACAAAATCAACAGAAATGTTAACAATATCTGGTGATAGCTGGACGCCATGTATACTTTTTGTGTGTGCAAAGGGTCCATTCAATAATTACGAATATAGATAAAATGGGTGAAAGCACGCATCCATGTCTTACCCCACTGGGACACTCGAAAAACTATGCAATACTGTCACACTCAAGAACACACATATTTGTAGATACTGGTCAAAATATGGAGCAAAATTTTCCACTAGTGCCTGCCTTACGTAAAACTGTACACAAAAGTGCTCTCAAAAGCTTTTCTTAATTCTACAAAACAATCATACACCTTCAATGAATTTTTCAAGAAATATTTCTGAACAGCTGTTTGCAAAACCTAAATGTTAGATTAGTAGAATAACCCGCGGGAAAAGAAAACGAAAACACCTAGTACCTCATCAGCCTTAGGCTGACATCAGCCCAGCTAGAACATGGTTATTTAGATTACGAGAGAACAAATTTCCGGTAGTGCTCTAGAGCCAACCTGTACGGTAGATGTCAGGATTTTCTGGATCACACACTCTATGAAGTGGCACAACAATGACTCATGACCAAGCACTTTGGTAAGTACCAGAATCAGAAATACAGTTAAACAACTGAACAATGACTATAAGTACCTATGTTTAACTCTCTCCATACGAACGACGAAAGAGACGACGCTAACAGCGTTTCACCCCAATTACCATCATCAAAATATTGCAAGCGGAAGGCTCTTATACTGAAGAGGTGAATGTTGACAAAGAATACCACAATTCTGACGACGGAAGCTAAAGGTTGGGTCATTCAGACACCCACTGGACATCCGAGGGGTCTGTGTAGAGGAGAAGAGAGGACTGGCCGTACTGAGTGAGTTAACAGTTTTTCAACATGCCCGCGAATACACCATCAGGCCCTGGGGAGTTATTCACATTTAAAGCATTCGTTGCGGACAGGGTTTCCTGTGCACTGACTGGTTTGTCTGTCGGTTGCGGATAGGACTTTCTATGCACTGACTGGTTTGTCAAGACAGAGGTGTTGCAGAATTTCATCAACAAATTAGTGAAATTGTTCCTGGTCTCTGACATTGAAAGCAGGTTTAAAATGGTTGAACTGGTGTTCACTGCTAATGTCAGGCCATCTGTGGAAAGAGCAGCGAAGTGATTTCACTTCACCAAAGCCCATTTTACAGTCTGCAGCTTTTGACTGCAAGCTGGCAATTTGTCTCTTTATTTTCTTCATAAATCTGTACTCTTTTCTACACTAGACAAACTAATCTTTGTAAAGCTCTGGTGTGAACACTTTTGTATCTTCTAAACAGTGTTTTCCACTTTATTGTATTTTCATGTTAGCTATTCTACACTCTGCGTCAAACCTCGGCCCAGTTCTTGTGTTCATGCAAGCTGCTACTTGGAGAAGGCCAATACAAAAACAGACGACATCTGCGTACCCAGTCATACAAGAGTACAGTGGCTTCTGTCACGGCTAATTCAACCTGTGTATTGTTTATGGCTTCACAAAACAAAGACGCCTTTGTTTCGTTCCACGGTAGCTTTTCAACACAACTGCTTGCCAGACCGACACTTTCACTCACCGCACTCTGAAACTACCTAAGGTCGTCTGGCAAGCACTTGGATTGAAACCTTTCTTCACCACCAGGCGGGCACCAGTAGGAAGATCACTTTATGCTACAATATAGTCTATAGTGCTACATCCTGATCATCTCACATTGCTACACAGTAGTCTATAATGCTACAGCCTGAATAGTCTACAGTGTTACCACCTGATCAGCTCACAATGCTACACAGTAGTCTATTATGCTACAGCTTGAGTGGCACACCTGAAGCTACATACTAATCCGTAGTGCTACACCATGATTGGCTCACTTGAAGTTACGTAATAGTCTATAGTGCTGCAGCCTGATGAACATACTCGATGCTACACAACAGTCTATAGTGCTGCAGCCTGATCAGCTCACCTGATGCTACAAAATAATCTATATGCTACAGCCTGATTGGCAAACTTAAGGCTACACAATAGTCTACAGTGTCACAACCTCGTGAGCTCACTTGATACTACATAATAGTCTACAGTACTACAGCCTGATCGGCTAACTTAAATGCTACAGAATAGTTTACAGTGCTACAGATTGATTGGCTAACTTAATGTTACACAATAGTCTATAGTGCTACAGCCTACTCAGCTCACTAATTATTTTTGTATGGTGACTGGTGTGTGTGGTGTTTGAGGTGTGTGTGGTGTGGTGTTTGAGGTGTGTATGGTGTTTGAGGTGTTTGAGGTGTGTGTGGTGTGGTGTTTGAGGTGTGTGTGGTGTGGTTTTTGAGGTGTGTGTGGTATGGTTTTTGAGGTGTGTGTGGTGTGGTGTTTGAGGTGTGTGGTGTGTGTGTTGTGTGTTGTGTGTGGTGTGTGGTGTGTTGTGTGTGGTGTGTGGTATGTGTGGTGTGTGTTGTGTGTGGTGTGTGGCGTGTGTTGTGTGTGGTGTGTGTGGTGTGTGTTGTGTGTGGTGTCTGGTATGTGTGGTGTGTGTGGTGTGTGTGCGGTGTGGTGTTTGAAGTGTGTGCTGTGTGTGGTGTGGTGTGGTGTTTGTGGTGTGTGTGGTGTTTTGAGGTGTGTGTGTGTGTGGTGTTTGAAGTGTGTGGTGTGTGTGGTGTGGGGTGTGGGGTGTGTGTGTAGTGTGTGTGGTGACTGGTGTGCATTGTGACTATTGTGTGTGTGCAGTTCGATCCAGACTTCAGCCGGGCCACTAACGCCACGAGAGTTCTTCGGGAAAATGGGTTTGTTACACTGATACAGAGATTCAAAGACTGAAAGAATCTAATGTTAGACCTCCGGCCTGTACACATGATTTATTAGGTGCACACACATGACCACAAAAAGAAAAGACAATGAGTAAATAAATCAAATAATACCAGAAGTTTAAACACAGCACATTTGCTGAAATAAAAATAAGGGTTATTTGTCCAAACTTAACATCCTTCTACAAGTTCTTCCCTTCTCTTGAACGCATAGAATATGTACATCGCAACATCTCTGGTTATGTTCACAACTTCGTTGGGTTTTTGGAGGGTTTTTTGTTTGTTTGTTTGTTTGTTTGTTTTTTACATGACGATCTCTACTAAACTGCCAAGGTTTAAAGATACATTTCTCTCTCAGCGGTCTGTAGACATCACAGCGTGGCAGAAAATGAAATTCATCCTCTATTTGGTCACAGAAAGGACATGTCTTTACGTTATCGCAGTAACGTTTATTATCTTTCAGATCATTTATTCCAAGTCTTAACTTTACAAAGTTTACCTTGAACTTGTTTATTGTTAACCGTATAAAGTAAGGTTCTGACTGTAACCACACTGATTTATATATATATATATATATATATATATATATATATATATATATATATATATATATATGTCTAGACTAAGGGATAAGGTGAAAGTGTAGGTGTGTGTGGTTAGGGTAAGGTGTAGGTGTACATGAGACCACTGCAGTTAAAAGTAGGGCTGCTCACTAAAACAGCAAAAGTAAGTGGAGAATTGTTGATTTAATCAGTCAAACATAGCTTCGTTTTCAAGCTTCCAGAATCCATAAGTGGCTCAGTTAAGAACGCCAGCTGTACCAAGCAAGAATAAACGAAATCAGAATAGTGTATCGGTTCCAGAAGACTCGTACCGTACCAGATCCACAGAGGAAGTAATCGTGGTACGAGTCAAATCGTACCTGGAGTAGAATGTGTTAAATGGGTGAAGATCACTACTGTTAGTGTCTTGATAACAGTGTCTAGAGTTAGGGCTAAGGTGTAGCTGTCTGTGATTAGGTTTTGATATTGGTGGTGAGGTGTAAATGTCTGTGATTAGGTTTTGATATCGGTGTCTAGAGTTGGGGATGAGGGGTAGGTGTTTGTGATTAGGGTTTTGATATTGGTGGTGAGGTGTAAATGTCTGTGATTAGGTTTTGATATTGGTGTCTAGAGTTGGGGATGAGGGGTAGCTGTCTGTGATTAGGTTTTGATATTGGTGGTGAGGTGTAAATGTCTGTGATTAGGTTTTGATATTGGTGTCTAGAGTTGGGGATGAGGGGTAGGTGTTTGTGATTAGGGTTTTGATATTGGTGTCTAGAGTTGGGGATGAGGGGTTGTGATTAGGGTTTTGATATTGGTGTCTAGAGTTGGGGATGAGGGGTTGTGATTAGGGTTTTGATATCGGTGTCTAGAGTTGGGGATGAGGGGTTGTGATTAGGGTTTTGATATTGGTGTCTAGAGTTGGGGATGAGGGGTTGTGATTAGGGTTTTGATATTGGTGGTGAGGTGTAAATGTCTGTGATTAGGTTTTGATATTGGTTTCTAGAGTTCCTGATGAGGGGTAGGTGTTTGTGATTAGGGTTTTGATATCGGTGTCTAGAGCTGGGGATGAGGGGTAGGTGTTTGTGATTAGGGTTTTGATATTGGTGTCTAGAGTTGGGGATGAGGGGTTGTGATTAGGGTTTTGATATCGGTGTCTTGAGTTGGGGATGAGGGGTTGTGATTAGGGTTTTGATATCGGTGTCTTGAGTTGGGGATGAGGGGTTGTGATTAGGGTTTTGATATTGGTGTCTAGAGTTAGGGATGAGGGGTTGTGATTAGGGTTTTGATATCGGTGTCTTGAGTTGGGGATGAGGGGTTGTGATTAGGGTTTTGATATTGGTGTCTAGAGTTGGGGATGAGGGGTTGTGATTAGGGTTTTGATATTGGTGTCTAGAGTTGGGGATGAGGAGTTGTGATTAGGATTTTGATATTGGTGTCTAGAGTTGGGGATGAGGAGTTGTGATTAGGGTTTTGATATTGGTGGTGAGGTGTAAATGTCTGTGATTAGGTTTTGATATTGGTTTCTAGAGTTGGGGATGAGGGCTAGGTGTTTGTGATTAGGGTTTTGATATCGGTGTCTAGAGTTGGGGATGAGGGGTTGTGATTAGGGTTTTGATATCGGTGTCTAGAGTTGGGAATAAGGTGGAGATGGATCTTGTGTCTTTGAGCCTCAACACCCAAGGTGTCACAAAATCATACAACCCCCCTGAAAATTATACAAAATAAAACTATAAAATTAAGCTGATTAATTTAGATTGCAAAAAAAAAACAAAAAAAACTCTCCCAACTTCTCATAGTGTTTGAGAATACTGGTGATGATCGTGACAATAATGATGACGACGATGACGATGACGATGATAACGATGACAATGATGATGGTAATGATGGTGCTGGTGATGACGGTGATTATGATGATGATGATGCCGATGATACTACTACTACAAACAATAAGCAGACTTGTATAGCGCAGTACCCCCAATCCAAATGGGCTCACCGCGCTTTACAACAAAATATGCAATTTTAAGACTAAGTGACGTGAAGATATGTACAGAAAATAAAATGAGATAAAATAAAACAAAAATATGTACAGAAAATAAAATGAGATAAAATAAAACAAAGTAAATGAATAGTTGAATAGACATAGTCTCACATAACATTTTCTAAGATATACGTATCATTTCAGACTCTCATCACACTGGCTTCAAACTAAGTGACATAAGAATATGTAAATCATCACATGCAATATCACAGTCTCACGTCACATTAGTCCAAATCACAGCAAGATAAAAACATGTCACATTCACCCTTGTCAAAACATGCACCAGGAAATACGCCTCACAGAACCACACCAAAAATCATCACAAATGCACACAAATCGACTCCAAGAGGACGCCCAGCAATCAAATCACAGCAGAAACGCTCTACTTAGAAAAATACAACTTCAACAGATGTGTTTTGAGTGCTCTCTTGAATGCGGGTGTTGGGTTATGACGAATATGCGAGGGCAGTGAACTCCACTGTTTTGGTGCAACAAAAGAAAAGTACCGTTCACTGTAAGTTCTTGTGCGAATTCTTGGAATAGACTGTGTGCGCTTGTCATTTGAAGAACAGAGTTGTCTGGGTGGTGAATAGACAGAAAATAAATCTGAAAGATAGACGGGACAAGAATCAGTGAATAAATTGTAACAAAGGACTGAGAGGTTGTATTGTATCTGTGGCTGAATGGGGAGCCAGTGAAGGGAAGCGAGTAGAGGGGATTGGTGGGGAGGTGAGGGGGGGGTGACGTTTTGTAGCCTTGAGTGTGAGTCGTGCTGCAGAGTTTTGACCCTTTTTTTTTTTTTAACTTTGTCAACACAGTGTTTGGGGCAGCCAGCAAGAAGAGCGTTTCCATAATCAAATCTAGATAGGACAAAAGAAGAAACCAATGATGATGATGACGTCGATGACGATGACGACGACGACGATGACGACGACGATGATCATCATGACGACTATGATGATGATCATGACCACTGATGACGACGATGAGGACCACGACGACGACAACGACGACGACGACGACGCTGCTGCTGCTGCTGCTGCTGCTGCTGATGATGATGATGACGACGACGACGAAGATGATGATGATGACGTTGACGACGACGAGGATGACGATGGCGACGAGGATGATTGTGTTGATGATGATGACGACGACGAAGATGATGATGGTAATGATGATGATAAATGGTGACGACGACGATGATGACGGTGCCAGGTTGAAGGTGCGGGGACACAGCATCCTGTGGGACATGAAGAAGAACGTGCCTCTCTGGGTCCAGAAGCTGCCTGTGGAAGAGCTTTACGCCGAACTGTTTCGTCACGTGCATTACATGATGACCCTGACCAACGGAACGTCAGTGTCAATGCCTTGTCCTCTGTTTCTTCACACACATACATTGTGACTCGTCCGTTACATGGTGACTGACCAACGGAACGTCAGTGTCGCTCTCTTGTCCTCTGATTTCTCACATACATACATTCTGACTCGTCTGTTACATGGCGACAGATTAACTGAGCATCAGTGTTCCTGTCTTGTCTGTTTCTTCACACACATACATTCTGACTCGTCCGTTACATGATGACTGGCCAGCTGACCGTCAGTATCCCTCTATAGTCTAGTCTAGTCTAGTCTAGTCTAGTCTAGTCTAGTCTAGTCTCTATGCCTGATCCATAGCAGTCCAAGCCAAGTGTATCATTTCTATAACTGTTTAAAGCCCAGCAATACCTTTTCCATACCCCAACCAAGTGTATGATTTATATAATTACTTAAAGCCCAACAATGTCTTTTTCCATATCCCTACCATGTGTATTGTTTCTATAATTGTTTAAGCCCAGCGATGCCTTTTTTTTTCATATACCACCCAAATTAAGTCTTACGTTGTTTTTGTTGTTGTTTTTTTGTAGCCAAGCTTTTCATTATCTGTTCTAAAAACACATAGTCTTACATCAGTGGTTGATCATCATCATCATCATCATCATTATTATTATTATTATTATTATTATTATTATTATTATTGTTGTTGTTGTTGTTGTTGTTGTTGTTGTTGTTGTTAACAGTAGTAGTAGTAGTAGTAGTAGTAGTAGTAGTAGTGGTAGTGGTAGTAGTAGGTTTTTGCCAGGTATTCCCGTACTCCTCTCTAAAGGATATATATACTCCTGCATTAACGGTGCATTAGTTTTAATCATGTTTAAAGCCCAACAGTCTTTTACCCTCTTCAGAGGCAAGCAGTCCCTTACCCTCTCCAGAGTCCATGAAGCCAAGGAATCCCTTACCCTCTCCAGAGTCCATGAAGCCAAGGAATCCCTTACCCTCTCCAGAGTCCATGAAGCCAAGGAATCCCTTACCCTCTCCAAAGCCCAGCAATCCCTCACTCTCTCCAAATCCCAGAAAACCCAGAAATCCTTCACCCTCTGCAAAGCCCAGCAGTTTCGTACTCTCTCCGAAGCCCAGAATACCCAGAAATCCCTTATCTAGAGGTGATTTAAATCAGTAATTAAATTTCGGTTTGATTCTGTTGTCAGTGAGCACGCCTCAAGGTGACTAAAATCAATAACTGAATGTGGAAAAGACCTTGTCGGCCTGGCAGGCTGATTGATTGATTGATTGATTGATTAGCTGACTGACTGGTTGATTGATTGACTGATTGAGTGAATGAGTGAGTGGGTGAGTGACGTGAGCGAATCAACAGATGACTCCCATTCTGTGCAAACTGATCATAACGCTGTGTTGAACGTGCTGTGTGGTGGCGTCAGCCTGGAGCAGTTCGACGTGCAGAACGAGCACATCCACGGCCACTACTACGAGGAGCGCCTGCAGAACCCAAACGTCACCAAGGACGTCTTCCGACAGACCCGGCGGCTGGCCCCTCACGGCCCAGACCTCTACCTCAACGACTTCACCTGTGTCACCTCGGGAGCCAGCACTGAGGTGGGGTCTTTCAGTACCCCCACGCCCCCTCTTTCTGCCCAGGGGTTCTTTGTTCTCTTTGTTTGTTTTTTCCCCATTTCTTTCTTCCCAGGATTCATTGTTCCCCTTTCTCTGTTTTTTGTTGTTGTTTTTCCTGCCCAGGATCATTTTGTTCTCTTTACACTTCTTTCTGCCCAGGATCACTTTGTTCTCTTTACACTTCTTTCTGCCCGGGATTCTTTGTTCTTTTTACACTTCTTTCTGCCCGGGATTCTTTGTTCTCTTTAAACTTCTTTCTGCCTAGGATTCTTTGTTCTCTTTACACTTCTTTCTGCCCGGGATTCGTTGTTCTCTTTACACTTCTTTCTGCCCAGGTTCACTTTGTTCTCTTTACACTTCTTTCTGCCCGGGATTCTTTGTTCTCTTTACACTTCTTTCTGCCCGGGATTCTTTGTTCTTTTTACACTTCTTTCTGCCCGGGATTCTTTGTTCTCTTTACACTTCTTTCTGCCCAGGTTCACTTTGTTCTCTTTACACTTCTTTCTGCCCGGGATTCTTTGTTCTCTTTACACTTCTTTCTGCCCAGGTTCACTTTGTTCTCTTTACACTTCTTTCTGCCCGGGATTCTTTGTTCTCTTTACACTTCTTTCGGCCCGGGATTCTTTGTTCTCTTAACACTTCTTTCTGCGCGGGATCACTTTGTTCTCTTTACACTTCTTTCTGCCCGGGATCACTTTGTTCTCTTTACACTTCTTTCTGCCCGGGATCACTTTGTTCTCTTTACACTTCTTTCTGCGCGGGATCACTTTGTTCTCTTTACACTTCTTTCTGCCTGGGACTTCTTTCTTCTTTTTACACTTCTTTCTGCCCAGGATTCTTTGTTCTCTTTACACTTCTTTCTGCCCGGGATCACTTTGTTCTCTTTACACTTCTTTCTGCCCGGGATCACTTTGTTCTCTTTACACTTCTTTCTGCTCGGGATCACTTTGTTCTCTTTACACTTCTTTCTGCCCGGGATCACTTTGTTCTCTTTACACTTCTTTCTGCCCGGGATCACTTTGTTCTCTTTACACTTCTTTCTGCGCGGGATCACTTTGTTCTCTTTACACTTCTTTCTGCCCGGGATTCTTTGTTCTCTTTACACTTCTTTCTGCCCGGGATTCTTTGTTCTCTTTACACTTCTTTCTGCCCAGGTTCACTTTGTTCTCTTTACACTTCTTTCTGCCCGGGATTCTTTGTTCTCTTTACACTTCTTTCTGCCCAGGTTCACTTTGTTCTCTTTACACTTCTTTCTGCCCGGGATTCTTTGTTCTCTTTACACTTCTTTCGGCCCGGGATTCTTTGTTCTCTTAACACTTCTTTCTGCGCGGGATCACTTTGTTCTCTTTACACTTCTTTCTGCCCGGGATCACTTTGTTCTCTTTACACTTCTTTCTGCCCGGGATAACTTTGTTCTCTTTACACTTCTTTCTGCCCGGGATCACTTTGTTCTCTTTACACTTCTTTCTGCCCGGGATCACTTTGTTCTCTTTACACTTCTTTCTGCCCGGGATCACTTTGTTCTCTTTACACTTCTTTCTGCCTGGGACTTCTTTGTTCCATTTTCTGTCCGTTCTACCTAGGATTCTTTGTTCCCCTTTCTCCCCTTTCTGATTTGGATTCTTTGTTTCCTTTTTCTCCCTGTTGCTCCTAGGAATATTTTGTTCCGTTTCCCATCCCTTAAACCCATGATTCTTCTATTAATTTCCCTCCCCCTCCCTCCCCCCTTTCTGTTTACAATTCCTCTTTCCTTCCTTCAGTCCCTCCTTCTGTTTGTGTCTTGTGCCCTGTGTCTACAGGAACGTCAATAGCATTTTGTGTCTTGTGCCCTGTGTCTGCAGGAACGTCAATAGCATTTTGTGTCTTGTGCCCTGTGTCTACAGGAACGTCAGTAGCATTTTGTGTCTTGTGCCCTGTCTGCAGGAACGTCAACAGCATAGCATTTTATGTCATGTGCCCTGTGTCTGCAGGAACGTCAGTAGCATTTTGTGTCTTGTGCCCTGTGTCTGCAGGAACGTCAATAGCATTTTGTGTCTTGTGCCCTGTGTCTGCAGGAACGTCAATAGCATTTTGTGTCATGTGCCCTGTGTCTACAGGAACGTCAATAGCATTTTGTGTCTTGTGCCCTGTGTCTGCAGGAACGTCAACAGCATAGCATTTTGTGTCTTGTGCCCTGTGTCTGCAGGAACGTCAACAGCATAGCATTTTGTGTCTTGTGCCCTGTGTCTGCAGGAACGTCAACAGCATAGCATTTTGTGTCTTGTGCCCTGTGTCTGCAGGAACGTCAACAGCATTTTGTGTCATGTGCCCTGTGTCTACAGGAACGTCAATAGCATTTTGTGTCATGTGCCCTGTGTCTACAGGAACGTCAATAGCATAGCATTTTGTGTCTTGTGCCCTGTGTCTGCAGGAACGTCAGTAGCATTTTGTGTCTTGTGCCCTGTGTCTACAGGAACGTCAGTAGCATTTTGTGTCTTGTGCCCTGTGTCTGCAGGAACGTCAATAGCATTTTGTGTCTTGTGCCCTGTGTCTGCAGGAACGTCAATAGCATTCTGTGTCTTGTGCCCTGTGTCTACAGGAACGTCAATAGCATTTTGTGTCTTGTGCCCTGTGTCTACAGGAACGTCAATAGCATTTTGTGTCATGTGCCCTGTGTCTGCAGGAACGTCAATAGCATTTTGTGTCATGTGCCATGAATGTCATTGTGTCGTGTGCGAGGACTGTCATTGTATCATGCGCGATGACTTTCGTTGTGTCATGTGCGATGACTTTCATTGTGTCATGTGCCATGAATGGCATTGTGTCATGTGCGATTATGATCGTTGCGTCATGTACAATGAGTGTCATTGTGTCGCGTGCGATGAATGCCATTGTGTCGTGTGCGATGAATATCACGTGTGTGACTCCACTCGACTCGACTTAATTTATTGTCATAAAATCCTTAAGGATTAATAGACACAACAAAAGAACATTATGAACTAAAAAAGAAACGGTCAGCTGAGACGCATGTAATGATAAATATAGTTGGCGAATGTTTTCTGACAGCCGTCGCAATTGAATACATCACTTGGGTTCAGGATATTGTCTTGTATCTTTCTATTGATCACATCCGATAGATTATTATATTGTTGTACGTTCGTAATTAGAAGGTTTCGCAAATTATAAAATAAAAGAAATGGAATTCATCTTCAAGAACTTTACATACATTACATGATCTCTCTTCTCTTGGAATGTTTTCAAATCTTCCTCGTTCAATTTTCAAATCGTATAAGCTAAATCTGACTTTATAGAGAGCTTGTTTGTGAGCAGGACCGATTTTATCAGGTAAATAATTCTCAGTTCGATAATCGTTTCTCTTAATTTTGTTGTAGAAATCAAATCTAACAACTAGTTAAGGAACGAAAATGATTAATTATATTTTGCCATTGCCTTATTCAAGTGTCTTCTCACAAGAATGATCTCTAACTGATACATTGAGGACGAAAGATTTAGTTATTTATTTATTCATTTATTTATTTTTCTGTCTGTTATTTATCTACTTATTTGTGTGCCTTACGTAGGTTTCTTTGTGCATATTATGTTTGCAACGGGTCACAGGCCTATACGCAATTAAAACATTTGTTCTTGTTCTCTCTCTCTCTCTCTCTCTCTCTCTGTATATATAATATATATATATATATATATATATATATATATATATGTGTGTGTGTGTGTGTGTGTGTGTGTGTGTGTGTGTGTGTGTGTGTGTGTGTGTGTGTGTGCAGGATCTGTATGACTTGGGCATGCAGTACCTGCGGGAGGGAGTGCCCATTGACGGACTGGGCATTCAGGGCCACACCAAGGACTTTGTCAAACCAGACCCCACGGCTATGTGGGTGCGTGCGTGCGTCCGTGCATGTGTGCGCGCGCGCGCGTGTGTGTGTATGTGTGTGTGTGTGTGTGCGCGCGTGTGTGTGTGTGCGCACACACACACACGTGCATATGAGTTTTATTCTTCTAGTATTTATACTAATGTCTATATTTAATGTTTTGATGGTCAGGTAAAAAAAAAAAAAAAAAGAAAAGAAAAAAAAACCACTGTGACCTTATTCCTTTCCATTGAAAAAAAATCCATTTCGATTTCGATTGTTGTTGGTGACAGCAATGGTGGTACAGCACAGTACAGTACAGTACAGTACAGTATAGTACAGTACATTACAGTTCAGCACGACACAGCACACCATAGCACAGCACAGGACAGCACACGGTACAGCATATTACATCACATCACATCACATCACAGTGCAGCACAGCACAGCACAGCACAGCACAGTACAGCACAGCACAGCCCAGCACAGCACAGCACAACACAACACAGGACAGCACAGCACAATACAGTACAGCACAGCACAACACAGCACAACACAACACAGGACAGCACAGCACAATACAGTACAGCACAGCACAACACAGGACAGCACAGCACAACACAATACAGGACAGTACAGCACAGCACAGCACAGCACAGCACAGCACAGCACAACACAGCACAGTACAGCACAGCACAGCGCAGCGCAGTTCAGAACACCACTTGTGTGTCCAGCGAAGACTGGATCGTCTGGCGGAGACAGGACTGGACCTGATGATGACGGAGTTTGACATCGGCTGGCATGATGAGGTGGAGCGCGCTGATTGGTTGGAAGACTCCATCCGGGCCTTTTTCGGCCACCCAGCCCTGAAGGGGGTAATTCTTTGGGGCTTCTGGAACGGTTCCATGAGATATCCTGACCATGAGCTGGTGACTGGGCCCTCTGCCAATAATCTGACCGTGAGTGGGGGTTGGTGGGAGGACTGGGGTGTGTGGGGCTTGGGGGGCTTGGGGGGTGTGGGGGGAGCTTGTAAGGGGTGGGGTGGGGTCTGAGAACCGGGTGGGAGTTGACTGCCAGTGTACCCAGTTCAGTCTCACAGTGTGTATGTCGGTGACATAGCTCAGTCTGACAGTGTACATGTTTGTGACATAGTACAGGTTGACGGTGTACATGTCAGTAACAGAGTTGACAGTGTACGTGTCAGAGACAAAGTTCAGACTGTCAGTGTACATATCTGTGATAAAGTTCAGTCTGACTGCACATGCCTGTGACATTGTTCAATCTGACAGTGTACATGTCTGTGACAGAGCTGAGACTGATAGAGTATATGTGGCAGAGTATAGACTGACAGTCTACATGTCTGTTACAGAGTTTAGTCTGACAGTGTGGAAAATATGAATCCTAAGAAAAGTAAAAGAGTTAGAAAAAAAAACAACTAAAAATAAAAACCAACAACAACAACAACAAGATAAGATAAGAATAACTTTATTATCTCCAACTGGAGAAATTTGGTCAGGTGCATTATCACAACATAGACAAGTAAACAACATGGGGACCATAACTGTAAAAGTCAACAACAGC
Organism: Babylonia areolata; assembly: GCF_041734735.1. NCBI lineage: Eukaryota > Metazoa > Mollusca > Gastropoda > Neogastropoda > Buccinidae > Babylonia > Babylonia areolata. Next base: position 5,812,465 of record NC_134880.1, on the reverse strand, counting down.
TTTTACGAATATTACGAAGATACAAATGTAAAAAAAATTATCACATACACCGTTTCATACATACATCCACACACTGCAGGTAATAACTAGTATTCTTAATGTAAAAACAGAAAGAATTAAGAAACATTATTTGAATATAATTATAAACATAGCCTACAAAACTTGTACATTGATTATAATAGATAAGATAAGAAAGAATAAAGATAAATTGCGGAAAACCGCAACCAGATAATCAGCACACACACCCGCCCCCCCCCCCCCCCCCCCCCCCCCCCCTCCGCACCCCCCACCCCACACACGCGGATTACTTGATTAAACAAGAGTAATAAACATATAAAATAATGTAAATGGCCACCAAATTCTTAATTGCCCCACATAAAGAACAAGGGAGGGAGCGGCTGTAGGTCTAGCATAAAAGGTAGAACACGATCTTTTTTGCAAATCGGAAGAATATTGGCATCATTTTCAAACTAACAATGGAACTGTTCCTCTGGGCTTTTCCAGATACACTAAAATGAACAACACGCTAGATGCCATGTCTGGGAGACTGCATTATGTAGTAGTAGTAGTTGTTGTTGTTGTTGTTGTTGTGTTGTAATTGCCCAGGCTCTTGGAACTTATGACATAACGATAGTGGGGTTAACATTGTAGTATCATTTTCTTTTTCTATTTTATACATATGGGTTCAGTAGTAAAGACATAACTATACTGACTTGTGTTGTTTCTGTCTTTCTTCCTTTCCTCCCTTCTTTCCCTCTGCCTTCATTCCTTCCTCCCTTCCCTTCTCCCTTCTTCCTTCCTCCCTTCCTTCCTTCCTCCCTTCCTTCTTACCTCCCTTCCTTCTTTCCTCCCTTCCTTCCTCCCTCCCTTCCTTCTTACCTCCCTTCTTTCCTTCCTTCCTTCCTTCCTTCCTTCCTTCCTCCCTTCTTTCCTTCCTTCCTTCCTTCTTACCTCCCTCCCTCCCTCCCTTCCTTCCTTCCTTCCTTCCTTCCTTCCTTCCTCCCTTCCCTTCTCACTTCCTTCCTTCCTCCCTTCCTTCCTCCCTTCCTTCTTTCCTCTCTTCCTTCCTTCCTCCCTTCCCTTCTCACTTCATTCCTTCCTCCCTTCATTCCTCTCTTCCATTCTCCCTTCCTTCCTTCCTTCCTTCCTTCCTTCCTTCCTTCCTTCCTTCATTCCTCTCTTCCATTCTCCCTTCCTTCCTTCCTTCCTTCCTTCCTTCGTTCTTTCCTCCCTTCCCTTCTCTCTTCGTTTCTTCCTCCCTTCATTCCTCTCTTCCATTCTCCCTTCCTTCCTTTCTCCCTTCCTTATTACCTTCCTTCCTTCCTTCATTCCTCCCTTCGTTCTTTCCTCCCTTCCCTTCTCTCTTCGTTTCTTCCTCCCTTCTTTCCTCCCTTCCTTCTTTCCTCTCTTCCCTTCTCCCTTCGTTCCTTCCTCCCTTCGTTCCTTCCTCTCTTCCTTCTTTCCTCCCTTCCCTTCCCCCTTCCTTCCTTTCTCCCTTCCTTCTCTCCTCCCTTCGTTCCTTTCTTCATTCCTCCCTTCATTCATTCCATCCTTCCTTTTTTCCTTCCTTCCTTCCTTCCTTCCTCCCTTCCTTCTTTCCTTCTATCCTCCCTTCCCTTGTCCCGTCGTTCCTTCCTCCCTTCCTTCTTTCCTCTCTTCCCTTCTCCCGTCGTTCCTCTCTTCATCGCTTCTTCCTGTCTTCGGTACCCTGCAGATCCTGGAGCCTGGAGAGAGATGGGCATGTCTGACCCAGAAGGAGTGGACCACAAAGGTGACGAGGAAGATGAGGAACAGTGCCCTGAACTTTGACATCCGAGGTTTCCAGGGGGAATATGAGGTTATCGTCAGAAACAGAGGGGTGGCGGTGCAGAGGGAGACTTTCACCCTGGGGAAAGAGGACACCAAGGTGAAAATCCGCATCACCAACAGCAGAGGTAGGGTGCAGGAACATTGCTGTTTCTGTCCGATTGTTTGTTTCTCTGTCTGTGTGTCTGTCTGTCTGTCTGTTTCTCTGCATGTCTGTCGTTTCGTTTATCTTTCTGTGTGTCTGTTTGTTTGTTGTTGTTTTTTGTTTTGTTTTGTTGTTTGTTTGTTGTTGTTTTTGTTGTTGTTGTTGTTGTTGTTGTTGTTTTTCTTCTGTTTGTGTGCCAGTGTGTTTCGTCTGACTTTCTATCTATCTGTCACGTAGACAGTTTAAGCGCATGTCATATTGTTAAGAAAAATGTAATTCAAAATATCAAGAAAATTCAAATTTACTCCTAGAACCAATCGAAATACCGGAAGAAGTGGACTACGTCCCACAATGCATCAGTCACCGCGCTGAAAGGACCCTGGGATGGAGCAATACGTCATCCAGCAACGCCGCACTCTCCTGTCGCACAGTAACGTCATCACCATCAGGCAGACGGGTGAATGACGCAGTGTCTGTGACCTGTGACTCACAAGAAGTGATGACCAGCTGCAGCAGTTACCACAAGGTAAGGACAACAGTTAGACAAGGTAAAGGCAGCAGTTACCACAAGGTAAGGGCAGCAGTTACCACAAGGTAAAGGCAGCAGTTACTACAAGGTAGAGGCTGAAGGTACAGCAAGGTAAGGGCAGCAGTTACCACAAAATAGAAGTTACCACAAGGTAAGGGCAGAAATTACCATAAGGTAATTGCAGAAGTTACCACATGGTAAGGACAGCAGTTACCACAAAGTAAGGACAGAGGTTCCCACAAGGTATGAATCATTAACATACCGTGACACCACAGGGTAACTTGTCATCCATACTAATCATCAACATACCGTTACACCACAGGGTAATTTGACATCTGTACTAATCATCAATATACCGATATACCACAGGGTGATTTGACATCTGTACTAATCATCAACGTACCATTATGCCGCAGGGTAACATGTCATCTTTGCTAATCATCAACGTACGGTGACACCACCCATACCGATATACCACAGAGTAATTTGACGTCTGTACTAATTACCAACACACCGCTACCTACACCACAGGGTTGTACTAACCATCAACACACCGTTTTACCACAGGGTAACATGGCATTTGTACTAATCGTCAACATATCGTTACATCACAGGGTAATTTGACGTATGTACTAATCATCAATATACCGATATACCACAGGGTAATTTGACATCTGTACTACTCGTTAACATAACATTACACCATAGGGTAACTTGACATCTGTACTAATCGTCAAAATATCGTTATACCACACGGTAATTTGACATCTATGCTAATCGTCAACATATCGTTACACCACAGAGTAATTTGACATCTGTACTAATCGTCAGTATACCATTACACCAGAGTAATTTGACATCTGTACTAATCGTCAACATACCGTCACACCACAGGGTAACTTGACACCTGTACTAATTACCAACATACCGTCACACCACAGGGTAACTTGACATCTGTACTAATTACCAACATACCGTCACACCACAGGGTAACTTGACATCTGTACTAATTACCAACATACCGTCACACCACAGAGTAACTTGACATCTGTACTAATTACCAACATACCGTCACACCACAGAGTAACTTGACATCTGTACTAATTACCAACATAATGTCACACCACAGAGTAACTTGACATCTGTAATAATTACCAACACACCGCTACACCACAGGGTAACTTGACATCTGCATTAATTACCAGCATACCGTCACACCACAGGGTAACTTGACATCTGTACTAATCGTCAACATACCGTCACACCACAGAGTAACTTGACATCTGTATCAATTACCAGCATACCGTCACAACACAGAGTAACTTGACATCTGCATTAATTACCAGCATACCGTCACACCACAGGGTAACTTGACATCTGTACTAATCGTCAACATACCGTCACACCACAGGGTAACTTGACATCTGTACTAATGACCAACATACCGTCACACCACAGGGTAACTTGACATCTGTACTAATCGTCAACATGCCGTCACACCACAGAGTAACTTGACATCTGTATCAATTACCAGCATACCGTCACAACACAGAGTAACTTGACATCTGTACTAATTACCAACATACCGTCACACCACAGGGTAACTTGACATCTGTACTAATTACCAACATACCGTCACACCACAGAGTAACTTGACATCTGTCCTAATTACCAACATACCGTCACATTAAAGGGTAACTTGACATCTGTATTAATTACCAGCATACGGTCACAACACAGAGTAACTTGACATCTGTCATAATTACCAACATACCACCACACCACAGAGTAACCTGACATCTGTCCTAATTAACAACATACCGTCACACCACAGGGTAACTTGACATCTGTACTAATGACCAACATACCGTCACACCACAGGGCAAGAAATGGAGGCGGAACGGAGAGAGGGTTGAAATGAACGCTGACGGTCGGCCCCAGTGCACTGCTTTCAATGGACGGAATTCCCGTCAGGGTAAGTCGAGTGACCACAAAGACCCAAACACGCGTTTATAGATAGATAGATAGATAGATAGATAGATAGATACATAGATACATAGATAGATATTTTTCTTTCTTTTTTAAGGTCACAAAAACACGACTGTCATAGAGGTCCCAAACACACTATGTTCTTAAAGGTCCAAAGCATACGTTTTCTTAAAGGTCCCAAACACACCAAACACACTACGTTCTTAAAGGTCCCAACCATACGTATTCTTAAAGGTCCCGAACACATAACTTTTTTAAAGGTCACAAAAACATGTTTTCAAAGGTGTCTATTAAGTTTTAAAGGTCCTAAACACATGACTTCAAGGTCCCAGCCACACGATTTTCTTCAAAGTCTTAAACGTATACTTCCTTAAAGGTCCCAAACCAAAGGCTCTTCAACACGTTTTTCTGTGCAAAAACCTTTGGGAACACATCGGAGCATCCTTGTAGTACATATTTTGGTAACACATACAAACTTTTCTGTCATCAACTGCTTTTTGAGGCATGTTTTTATGAGATGTAAGCAGAAACACTCATATTCGAAAAAAAAAACCCAAACAAACAAACAAACAACAGCAACAAACAAACAAAACAAAAAAAAATGTTGAATTGGCACTTTCTGAGCTTCGGATTAGCTGCCATTTCTCAAGATTGACTGTTAAACCTCTTAGCTGTATCATCTGAACGATTAGTTTTAACCGTCAATCTTGAGAAATCCAAAGGGATCATGTTCAGGAAAGGTGGACATCTTCAAACGAAAAATGGCTATTGAAAAAACAATAAGCTAGAAGTTGTGAATAGTTACAGATATTTAGGACTGACATTCTCTACACGAAATAGTTTAGTAGCGGCTCTTGAAGAAACATCGATAAAAGCAAAGAAGAAGACATTAATAATATTTAGAACGTTACGTAGAATCCACTGTAACTCGCCAGATGTGATTTTAAGTTGTTTGATTCTCAAGTAGTTCCACCTTTAATATACGCAGCACAGACATAGGGATATATGCAATATGCACAGATAGAAAGAGTTCATCTCTTTGCTTATAAGAAATGTCTTCATGTCCCAATTAAAACAGCAAATGGTATTGTTTATGGGGAACTTGGTCGCTATCCATTGTTCATTAACACCATCATAAAAGTAATAAGATTTTAGTTTCGTATATTAAGACAACCCGATAACTTGTATTAAAAAATCAAAGAAAGATTTTAACATGCTCCTATCATTGCACGAAAAGGGCACAGTGACATGGGTGTCGCAGGTGAGGAAAACCTTATGTGAGAATGTGTGGTTGTTTGGTTGTGAGAGAGAGAAAGGTGTTTCTTTTTTGAATTGCGTGAAAGATTATTTAGTTCTTTTTGTCACCGCTGGAAAAACCACATTGATGAAAGCGAAATGTTGAGTAGTTTGGGGAATGTGGAAAGAAGGGTACCGGAACGCTCTCGCACAACACAGAATAGGTGTGTCTCAATTAAAGATGCATCGCTATCGGTTTGGTATGACAAATGAAAACATTCTTTGCCCTGTGTGTACTAAGGAGCCAGAATCAGTAACTCACTTTTTGTTTGATTGCCAAGGTTACTCTGATATCCGTAGGAAGCATTTCCCTTGTTTCACCCTTTATATTGGCACAGATAAATTATTTAATGTTGACTCCTCAGATCAGTTAGTTTGTCAAAATTCGTTTTTCAGGCCTTTAGGAAAAAAAATATTAGCAGAAAAGCTCTAGAATGATTTCACGGCGTCATGAACAGACGCAAACAGTGTGTGACCCACTTCAAACAGCATGCAAATTGATCGTTTCCATTCGCGTTAACGTATGTGTTTATTTTACATGCGTTGATAGGCATGCGTGCAAGTGTGCACACGTAGAGTATGTGTCTGTGGGAGTGCGTGGGTGGGTATGGGAGTGTATATGCGGGCATGTGTGATTCGAGTGTGTGTGTGTGTGTGTGTGTGTGTGTGTGTGTGTGTGCGTGCGTGCGTGCGTTATGGTGTGTGTGTGAGAGCGTGAATATGATTGTGTGTAAGGGTGTGCGTGTGGGGTAGGTAGGTATTAGAACGTGAGTGTGTGAATGGATGAGAATGACAAAGTGTATGTTTGGATTGTTGTTTGTTGTGTGAAGGGTGAGTGTTTGTGCCTCTGTCTGTATGAAGGCTGAATATAATTGACATGTGGCATTTTTGAATGAAATCTTTTTTTTCTTCTTTTTTTTTTTTTTTTTTTTTTGAATGTATATTCTCACAAATGTCATGATAGGAGCTTTTAGCCTGAGTCATTACAGTAGTTCAGGGTTCTCTCTCTCTCTCTCTCTCTCTCTCTCTCTCTCTCTGTTTGTCTGTGTGTGTGTGTGTGTGTGTGTGTGTGTGTGTGTGTGTGTGTGTGTGTGTGTGTGAGTCTGTATGTCTGTGTGTGTGTGTGTGTGTGTGTGTGTGTGCGTGTGTGTGTATGTCTGTGTGTGTGTCTGTCTGTGTGTGTGTGTCATGTGTGTATGTGTGTGTCTGTGTCTGTGTATATCATGTGTGTCTGTGTGTATTATGTGTGTGTCTGTGTGTGTCTGTGTGTGTGCGTGATTCGACTCCACACCTCTCCACTTCATTTATTGTCATAAGATCCCTAAGGATTAACAGACACAACAAAGAACACAAGAACGAAGAAAGAAACGGCCAATCTGATACGCATGCAATGAAGTCCGTATTGTATTTGGCGTGTGTTCGTGTGCGCGCGGGCGCGCGCGCGCGCGCGCGCGCGCGCGCGTGTGTGTGTGTGTGTGTGTGTGTGTGTGTGTGTGTGTGTGTGTGTGTGTATATATATATATATCTGTGTGTGTGTGTGTGTGTGTGTGTGTGTGTGTGTCCAGGTGTGGTGGCGCAGGCCAGGTGTTGCCAGATGACAGGTCTGAGGTGTAGCTACAGGGCAGCAGGTCCCTCCTTTCCCTTTGATGGCGCTAAGGCGGAGGCCAGGTGTGCTCCTGGGGACCTGGCTTTGGGTAATGACACTTCTTCTGTTGACGGTGCTTCTGTAGGTGTGTTGTGTTGATTGTCTGGTGTGACCGTGGAGATTAGCACTTGACTTACAGGTGTGATACAAAGTGTGTGACCATAGTGAAGCATGGCACGTGACTTCGGATGAAACGATAAACCGAGGTCTCGTGTGCAGCATGCACTTAGCGCACGTAAAAGAGCCCACGGCAAAAAAAAAAAAAAAGAAAAAAAAAAGGTTGTTCCTGGAAAAATCCTGTAGAAAAATTCACTTGGATAGGAAAAACAAATAAAACTGCATGAAGGAAAAAAAAAAAAAAAAAAGGGGGGGTGGGGGGTGGCGCTGTAGTATTGCGACGAAATCACCCTGGGGAGAGCAGCCCGAATTTCACAAAGAGAAATATGTTGTGATAAAAAGAAATACAAATGCAAATACTTACAGGTGTGATACAAAGTGTGTGACAATTAAGCAGGGCACGTGTCTTGCAGATGTGATATACAGTGTGTGTGGTGATATACAGTGTGTGAGGTGATATACGGTGTGTGACCATGAAGTAGGGCACGTGACATACAGGTGTGATATACAGTGTGCGACCATTAAGCAGGGCATGTGTCTTGCAGGTGTGATTTACAGTGTGTGTGGTGATATACAGTGTGTGAGGTGATATACGGTGTGTGACCATGAAGTAGGGCACGTGACATACAGGTGTGATATACAGTGTGCGACCATTAAGCAGGGCACGTGTCTTGCAGGTGTGATTTACAGTGTGTGTGGTGATATACAGTGTGTGAGGTGATATACGGTGTGTGACCATGAAGTAGGGCACGTGACATACAGGTGTGATATACAGTGTGCGACCATTAAGCAGGGCACGTGTCTTGCAGGTGTGATTTACAGTGTGTGTGGTGATATACAGTGTGTGAGGTGATATACGGTGTGTGACCATGAAGTAGGGCACGTGACATACAGGTGTGATATACAGTGTGCGACCATTAAGCAGGGCATGTGTCTTGCAGGTGTGATTTACAGTGTGTGTGGTGATATACAGTGTGTGAGGTGATATACGGTGTGTGACCATGAAGTAGGGCACGTGACATACAGGTGTGATATACAGTGTGCGACCATTAAGCAGGGCACGTGTCTTGCAGGTGTGATTTACAGTGTGTGTGGTGATATACAGTGTGTGAGGTGATATACGGTGTGTGACCATGAAGTAGGGCACGTGACATACAGGTGTGATATACAGTGTGCGACCATTAAGCAGGGCATGTGTCTTGCAGGTGTGATTTACAGTGTGTGTGGTGATATACAGTGTGTGAGGTGATATACGGTGTGTGACCATTAAGTAGGGCACATGACATGCAGGTGTAATATACAGTGTGTGACCATTAAGTAGGGCACATGACATGCAGGTGTGATATACAGTGTGTGTGGTGATATACAGTGTGTGAGGTGATATACGGTGTGTGACCATGAAGTAGGGCACATGACATGCAGGTGTGATATACAGTGTGTGACCATTAAGTAGGGCACATGACATGCAGGTGTGATATACAGTGTGTGGCCATTAAGTAGGGCACATGACATGCAGGTGTGATATACAGTGTGTGACCATGAATCAGGGCACGTGTTTTGCACGTGTGATATACAGTGTGTGACCATGAATCAGGGCACGTGTTTTGCACGTGCGATGTACAGTGTGTGACCATGAATCAGGGCACGTGTTTTGCACGTGTGATATACAGCGTGCAACCATTAAGCAGGGCCCGTGACTTGCAGGTTGCTCGGTGCACCAGCCATTCCCGGACAGCGACGGGGTGAAGCCAGGACCTGACCTGGGCAGCTGTGTGGCCCAGAGCGGACCTCCTGCCTCCGATTGCCCTGAACGGCGCTCTGGTCAGTGCTGCACAGGAACGCCTGACACCGCCAGACACGATGTCACATGACCAGGCAGAACACCACACCATGTGACACCATGAGACACTACGAGACACCATGAGACAAACCACCACTCCATGAGACACCACACGACACCATGAGACACCACGAGACACCATGACACACCTTGAGACAAAACACCACACCATGAGACACCATGACACACCATGAGACAACATGACACACCATGACACACCTTGAGACAAAACACCACACCATGAGACACCATGACACACCATGAGACAAAACACCACACCATGAGACACCATGACACACCATGAGACAAAACACCACACCATGAGACACCATGAGACACCATGACACACCATGAGACACCACAACACGACACCATGAGACACCATGACACACCTATAAGACACCACAACACGACACCATGAGACACCATGACACACCATGAGACACCATGAGACACAATGACACACCAATAGACACCACAACACGACACCATGAGACACCATGAGACACCATGAGACACCATGAGACACCACAACACGACACCATGAGACACCATGAGACACCATGGCACACCATGACACACCATGAGACACCACAACACGACACCATGAGACACCATGAGACACCATGACACACCATGAGACAAAACACCACACCACGAGACACCACGAGACAGCATGAAACACCACGAAACACCACGAGACACCACGAGACACCATGAAACACCACGAAACACCATGAAACACCACGAAACACCATGAAACACCACGAGACAGCATGAAACACTACGAAACACCACGAGACACCACGAGACAGCAAGAAACACCACGAAACACCATGAAACACCACGAGACACCATGAAACACCACGAAACACCATGAAACACCACGAGACACCATGAAACAATAGGCGAGACATGATGAGATGCCACCCATCCGCATGACACCCAACACCAACACCAGCATCAAACACCAACACCAACACCAACACCAACATGAACCCCGAGACCAGCACTAACATCAACACCAACTTCAATACCAACACTAGCATCAACACCAACACCAACACCAGCACTAACATCAACACCAATATCAACACCAACACCAATACCAGCTCCAACATCAACATCAACATCAACACCAACATCAATACCAACACGAACAACAACAACAATATAAATACCAACATCAACACCAACACCAGCACCAATATCAGTTCCAACATCAACATCAACATCAACACCAACATCAATACCAACACGAACAACAACAACAACATCAATATAAATACCAACACCAACATCAACACCAACACCAGCACCAATATCAGTTCCAACATCAACACCAACACCAACATCAATATCAACACCAGCACCAACACCAGCACCAAGATCAGTTCCAACATTAACGCCAACACCAGCATCAACACCAACATCAACATCAACACCAACATCAACATCAACACCAACATCAACACCAGCACCAGCACTAGCACCATTACCAATGCAAGGACCAAACTTACCTAACCCAACCACACCGCATCACACAACGCCACATCACACCACACCATTCCATACCAGCACACCACACCACACTACACCACACCACACCACTCCACACCACACCACACTACACCACACCTAACCACTCCACACCACACCACACCACTCCACACCACAACACTCCACACCAGCACACCACACCACACTACACCACACCTAACCACTCCACACCACACCACACAATGCACCGGAGAGATGCACACATTTTTTTCCTGCTGGTCTTCCAGGAGCCTTCGTGTTCTCCTCCTGCTGCCGAGCGATGGTGGCCCTGGACTGTCACAAACCTCTTAACCCATCCACCAAACACTGCACCACACCATATCCCTCCACACCACTCCACACCACACCACACCATACCCCTCCAATCCACAACACCACACAACACCACTCCACACCACACCATACCCCTCCACTCCAAAACACCACACAACACCACTCCACACCACACCACCCCACACCTAACCACACCACACCACACCACCCACACCACACCACCCCACACCTAACCACACCACCCCACCCCACACCACACCACACCACACCACACCACACCACTCCACACCACATCACACCACCCCACACCGCTCCACCAGACCCCAACCCACCCCACACCACACCACACCTAACCACTCCACACCACCCCACATCACTCCACACCACACCACACAACGCACCGGAGAGATGCACACATTTTTTTTCTGCTGGTCTTCCAGGAGCCTGCGTGTTCTCCTGCTGCCGAGCGACGGTGGTCCTGGACTGTCACAAACACTCTTAACCCATCCACCAAACACTGCACCACACCACACCACACCACACCACACCACACCCTCTACTCCACACCACCACACCACTCCACACCACACCCTCCACTCCACACCACTACACCACACCACACCACACCAGACACCACACCACACCACACCACACCAGACACCACACCACACCACACCATACCCCTCCACTCCAAAACACCACACAACACCACTCCACACCACACCACACCACGCCAGACACCACACCAAACCACACCACTCCACACCACACCAGACACTACACCACACCACACCACCCCACCCCACACCGTTCCACCAGACCCCAACCCACCCCACTCCACACCACACCTAACCACTCCACACCACCCCACATCACTCCACACCACACCACACAACGCACCGGAGAGATGCACACATTTTTTTTTCTGTTGGTCTTCCAGGAGCCCACGTGTTCTCCTGCTGCCGAGCGACGGTGGCCCTGAACTGTCACAAACACTCTTAACCCATCCACCAAACACTGCACCACACCATACCCCTCCACTCCACAACACCACTCCACACCACCACACCACACCCTTCACTCCACACCACCACACCACACCACACCATACCCCTCCAATCCACAACACCACACAACACCACTCCACACCACAGCACACCACACCATATCCCTCCACTCCACAACACCACACAACACCACACCACACCACACCAGACACCACACCACACCACTCCACACCACACCAGACACTACACCACATCACACCACACCACTCCACACCACACCACTCCACACCACTCCACACCACACCAGCACACCACACCACTCCACCCCACCCCACACCACACCAGACACCACATCAGACACCACCCCACCCCACACCACACCACACTACACCATCCCACCCCACACCACACTTCTCCACACCACACCACACTACACCACACCACACCCCACCCCACCACCCACACCACACCACACCTAACCACACCACACCACCCCACTCCACACCACCTCACCCCACACCACACCACACCACACCAGCACACCACACCACTCCAGACCACACCACACCACACCTAACCACTCCACACCACATCACATCACACCACCCCACACCACTCCACCAGACCCCAACCCACCCCACACTACACCACACCTAACCACTCCACACCACCCCACATCACTCCACACCACACCACACAACGCACCGGAGAGATGCACACATTTTTTTTTCTGCTGGTCTTCCAGGAGCCCACGTGTTCTCCTGCTGCCGAGCGACGGTGGTCCTGGACTGTCACAAACACTCTTAACCCATCCACCAAACACTGCACCACACCACACCACACCACACCACACCACACCCTCTACTCCACACCACCACACCACTCCACACCACACCCTCCACTCCACACCACTACACCACACCACACCACACCAGACACCACACCACACCACACCATACCCCTCCACTCCAAAACACCACACAACACCACTCCACACCACACCACACCACACCAGACACCACACCAAACCACACCACTCCACACCACACCAGACACTACACCACACCACACCACCCCACCCCACACCGTTCCACCAGACCCCAACCCACCCCACTCCACACCACACCTAACCACTCCACACCACCCCACATCACTCCACACCACACCACACAACGCACCGGAGAGATGCACACATTTTTTTTTCTGTTGGTCTTCCAGGAGCCCACGTGTTCTCCTCTTGCTGCCGAGCGATGGTGGCCCTGAACTGTCACAAACCTCTTAACCCATCCACCAAACACTGCACCACACCATACCCCTCCACACCACTCCACACCACACCACACCATACCCCTCCACTCCACAACACCACTCCACACCACCACACCACACCCTTCACTCCACACCACCACACCACACCACACCACACCATACCCCTCCAATCCACAACACCACACAACACCACTCCACACCACAGCACACCACACCATATCCCTCCACTCCACAACACCACACAACACCACACCACACCACACCAGACACCACACCACACCACACCAGACACTACACCACATCACACCACACCACTCCACACCACACCACTCCACACCACTCCACACCACTCCAGCACACCACACCACTCCACACCACCCCACACCACACCAGACACCACATCAGACACCACCCCACCCCACACCACACCACACTACACCATCCCACCCCACACCACACTTCTCCACACCACACCACCCTACACCTAACCACACCCCACCCCACCACCCACACCACACCACACCTAACCACACCACACCACCCCACTCCACACCACCTCACCCCACACCACACCACACCACACCAGCACACCACACCACTCCAGACCACACCACACCACACCACTCCACACCACACCACACCACATCACACCACCCCACACCGCTCCACCAGACCCCAACCAACCCCACACCACACCACACCACACCATCCACACCACACCACACAACGCACCGGAGAGATGCACACATTTTTTTTTCTGTTGGTCTTCCAGGAGCCCACGTGTTCTCCTCTTGCTGCCGAGCGACGGTGGCCCTGAACTGCCAGACAAAGAGGTCACGGCGGACAGGGCGGAAAGAGCGGGATCACCAGTGGGTCACCTGCCCGACTGACCACACCATGACCGGCTGTAACGCCTTCGGGGAGCTGGGACGAACGGCCGGGGTTGTCATCAGCGGTAAGAGCTGTGCTGCCGTTCCCCTGTCAGTGCACTGGTTCGTGGAGGGTCTGCTAAAATAGGGCGCACGTCCTTGTATCTTTTTTCTTCAAAGCAGGTGCGAGAATGAATTTGAATTGCGTCGATATGGCGTTTCGCTCTCCCACAGAAAGAAAAGACAATCATGAAAGACGTAGAAATATATGGATGGGGCAAGGAGAAGACTCCATACAGCGTATGTGCAAGCTACGAGATCTGAAACAAGCACAATAATGACACGAACACCCAGATCACTTCAAACATTATCTACGACACGCTCATATCTCCAATTCTTATCGGACAATGTTATGAATGGCCCCAGGACAGAACTGTTGCAAATAATGGGGGTTCCAATAGGAAACAAAGCACAAAAGAGGACATTATCATATATATAAACGGTTCAGCCACCACAGATCAGTCCGGTTTGGGATGAACTGAAGAGCAAAAAAAGTGAAATTTATCTTGGAAGATAATGCTGTGTACAAAGTCACATCCTTCAGTCTAACGACGGAAGCTGAAGCAGTGACAAATGCTGGCCAGTGGCTGACAGTTATACGTATGCCTGTAAATCTACATGCCATGATTCTTTGACTCTTTGAACCCGCTACAGAAAATGTACAGAAAGATAAACATGCGCACATTATCACATGTTGGGAACAGACATTGTATAGAAATACAAACATAAACACAATATCAATTATAGTGAACAGACATTGTACAGAGAGACAAACACGCACACGATACAATGTATAGTGAACAGACATTGTTTTGAAAGACAAACACGCACACAATACCACATATCGTGAACAGACATTGAATAGAAAGACAAACACGCACACAATATCACGTACAATGAACAGACATTGTACGGAATGACAAACACACACATGATATCACGTACAATGAACAGACATTGTATAGAAAGACAAACACGCACACAATATCACGTACAATGAACAGACATTGTACGGAATGACAAACACACACATGATATCACGCAAAGTGAACAGGCATTGTGCTGAAATACAAACATGCACACGATATCACGTTTGGTGAACAGACGTTGTGTAGAAAGACAAATGTGCACACGGGCACGTGCGCAATGCAAACACATACATCCTTTTCTTCTTATGTTTTTTTTTTTTTTTTGTTTTTTTTACTGAAAGTGTAGCAAAATTATAACATATTACTGGAATTCAGGTAGAATTAAAGCAACCACCCATTCGTTGGTTTAGTCATTTGCTTATCCATCCATCCATCCATCCATCCATCTGTACAAACACCCATCCCTTCATCTACAATTTCATACATCAACACACCAGTTTTCCCACTCATTTATCGATCCATCCATCTAACCAATCGATCCATCCACCCAACCAATCATCCATTCATCCATCCCTCTGCCAACGCACCCACCCATCCGTCTTTTCAATCAACCATCCACCCGTTCGTCCATCCACCCGTTCCTTCATTCATCCAGTCTTCCTTCCGTCCTTTACTGTCTCCATAGGCCGTTCCTTCATTCATCCTTTCTTTCTTCCTTCCTTCATTCTCTCCACAGGCCGTTCCTTCATTCATCCGGTCTTCCTTCCTTCCCTGTCTCCACAGGCCGTTCCTTCATTCATCCGGTCTTCCTTCCTTCACTGTCTCCACAATCCGTTCATTCATTCATCCTGTCTTTCTTCCTTCCTTCACTGTCTCCACAGGCCGTTCCTTCATTCATCCAGTCTTCCTTCCTTCCTTCCATGTCTCCGCAGTCCGTTCCTTCATTCATCCTTTCTTCCTTCCTTCCCTCCCTCCACAGGCCATTCCTTCATTCATCCTGTCTTTCTTTCTTCATTCTCTCCACAGTCCGTTCCTTTATTCATCCAGTCTTCCTTCCTTCCTTCCCTGCCTTCACAGGCCGTTCCTTCATTCATCCAGTCTTCCTTCCTTCCTTCCCTGTCTCCACAGGCCGTTCCTTCATTCATCCAGTCTTCCTTCCTTCCTTCACTCTGTCCACAGGCCGTTCTTTCATTCATCCAGTCTTTCTTTCTTCATTCTCTCCACAGTCCGCTCCTTTATTCATCTTTTCTTCCTTCCTTCCTTCCCTGTCTCCACAGGCCGTTCCTTCATTCATCCAGTCTTCCTTCCTTCACTCTGTCCACAGGCCAGGGCGAGCTGACCCGATGCCGGGTCACCCAAGGTCACACCCTGCCCAAAAATAGCAGAGGTGCCCGTGCTTACGCCACATGCTGCCGCCCTGAAAACACTGTGCTCTCTCGGACGCCATAGTCTGCATGACGTCATCGTCCGTGTGACGTCTGCCTGTGACAACAGGACATCAGTCGGCTTGGGCAACTTGAAGTGTTTGAATCGTTGTTAAACTGAGAGCGCCGAAAAGAAATGTCTGAAGCTGTCAATGGTTCTTCCATCTTTTTTCGTTGTGCTTGATGATGTGCGTGGTCTGTGAAATATTGTCACCATCATTGTGTTATCGATGTGTGTGTGTTGTGAAATATTGTCACCATCATTGTGTTATCGATGTGTGTGTTGTGAAATATTGTCACCATCATTGTGTTATCGATGTGTGTGTTGTGAAATATTGTCACCATCATTGTGTTATCGATGTGTGTGTTGTGAAATGATATTGTGACCATCATTGTGTTATCGATGTGTGTGTTGTGAAATGATATTGTCACCATCATTGTGTTATCGATGTGTGTGTTGTGAAATATTGTCACCATCATTGTGTTATCGATGTATGTGTAGTGAAATATTGTCACCATCATTGTGTTATCGATGTGTGTGTTGTGAAATATTGTCACCATCATTGTGTTATCGATGTGTGTGTTGTGAAATGATATTGTCACCATCATTGTGTTATCGATGTGTGTGTTGTGAAATGATATTGTCACCATCATTGTGTTATCGATGTGTGTGTGTGTGTGTGTGTGTTGTGAAATATTGTCACCATCATTGTGTTATCGATGTGTGTGTTGTGAAATGATATTGTCACCATCATTGTGTTATCGATGTGTGTGTGTGTTGTGAAATATTGTCACCATCATTGTGTTATCGATGTGTGTGCTGTGAAATATTGTCACCATGATTGTGTTATCGATGTGTGTGTTGTGAAATATTGTCACCATCATTGTGTTATCGATGTGTGTGTTGTGAAATATTGTCATCATCATTGTGTTATCGATGTGTGTAATGTGAAAGATATTGTCACCATCATTATCTTGTTGATGTGTGTGTTGCGTGTTACGTCAATAAAGGTTTCTACTAAGTCGTTCAGTCTGGCTTACTTGTCTACATCAGCATATGTCTCCACTAATTCATTCAGTCTGGCTTAGTATATTGTAATCATCATTGTCTTGTTGATGTGTGTAATGTGAAACGGTATTGTCATCATCATTGTGTTGTTGGTGTGTGAATTGTGAATTGATATTGTCACCATCATTGTGTTGTTGGTGTGTGTATTGTGAATTGATATTTTCATCATTATTGTGTTGCTGGTGTGTGTATTGTGAATTGATATTTTCATCATTATTGTGTTGTTAATGTGTGAATTGTGAAATGATAGTTTCACCATCATTGTATTGTTGATGTGTGTAATGTGAAATTATATTCTCGTCATCATGTCGTATCGTTATGTTATATCATTGTACTGTTAGTCACAACATATCTCTGTGACATTCGGGCCAGCGCTTCGCAACAAAGCAGCGCCACCGTATTGTGTTTACTTCTTTTTTTTTCTATCTGCTAGTATGATGTTTTACGATAGAAAGAAGAAGAAGAAGAAGAATGATAACAGACACCTTCAGTCACTTCATGGTGTTATTTGCCCAACAACATATTGTCATATTTCCTGATGATTATGAAGACACTTTCGGGCCACTGGGCCGTGTGTGTACAATGACAGGTGGTGCGGGGGCAATGGAGGCAATGAAGAGACCAACTCATTCAGTGTGGCTTAGTTGTCTACGTCAGTAAAGGTTTCCACTAACTCATTCAGCCTGGCTTAGCTGTCTATGCCAGCAAATGCCTCCACTGACTCATTTAGTCTGGCTTACTTGTCTATGCCAGCAAATGCCTCCACTAACTCATTTAGTCTGGCTTAGTTGTCTGTATCAGTAAATGTCTCCACTAATTCATCAGTCTGGCTTAGTTGTCTACATCAGTAAATGGCTCCACTAACTCATCAGGCTGGCTTAGTTGTCTGTATCAGTAAATGTCTCCACTAACTCATCAGGCTGGCTTAGTTGTCTGTATCAGTAAATGTCTCCACTAACTCATCAGGCTGGCTTAGTTGTCTGTATCAGTAAATGTCTCCACTAACTCATCAGGCTGGCTTAGTTGTCTCTGTCAGAAAATAGTGTCCACCAACTCATTCAGTCTGGCTTACTTGTCTATACCAGTAAATGCCTCCACTAAGTCATTCTGTCAAGCCTAGCTGTCTATGCCAGCAAATGCCTCCACTAACTCATTTAGTCTGGCTTAGTTGTCTACGTCATTAGGTGTTTCCACTAAATCATTCAGTCTGGCTTAGTTGTGTACGTCAGTGAATGTCTCTGCTAAATCATTCATTCTGGATTAGTTGTCTATATCAGTAAATGTCTCCACCAACTCAGTTAGTCTGGCTTAGTTGTCTACGTCAGTATTTTTTTTTCCTCTAAGTCATTCAGTCTGCCTTAGTTGTCTATACCAGTAAATGTCTCCACTAAGTCATCAGGCTGGCTTAGTTGTCTGTATCAGTAAATGTCTCCACTAACTCATTCAGTCTGGCTTACTTGTCTATACCAGTAAATGTCTCCACTAAGTCATTCATTCTGGCTAAGTTGTCTATACCAGTAAATGTCTCCACTAAGTCATTCAGTCTGGCTTAGTTGTCTATACCAGTAAAATGTGTCTCCACTAAGTCATTCAGTCTGGCTAAGTTGTCTGTGTCAGTAATGTTCCCATTAACTCATTCAGTCTGGCTTAGCTGTAAATGCCTTCACGGAGTCTACAGTCTGGCTTTAGTCTAGTCATTCACTGGTTCAGATGATGATAAAGGTTCAGTGTGCTACATGTCCTGGGCGCACTGAAAAAGGAAGCTTTTGCAACAAACATGTCCTCGGGCAAAATTCTGTACAATAATTTCACTCTGATAGGTACACAAGTATATGCATACACTCATATTCAGTGTTGTTGACGTCTGTCGTAATGGCTATGTCAGCTTCAGTGTTGTTGACGTCTGTCGTCATGGCTGCGTCAGCTTCAGAGTTGTTGACGTCTGTCGTAATGGCTGCGTCAGCTTCAGTGTTGTTGACGTCTGTCGTCATGGCTGTGTCAGCTTCAGTGTTGTTGACGTCTGTCGTAATGGCTGCGTCATCTTCAGTGTTGTTGACGTCTGTCGTAATGGCTGTGTCAGCTTCAGTGTTGTTGACGTCTGTCGTCATGGCTGTGTCAGCTTCAGTGTTGTTGACGTCTGTCGTCATGGCTATGTCAGCTTCAGTGCTGTCGACGTCTGCCCACATGGCTGTGTCAGCTTCAGTGTTGTTGACAACTGTCGTCATGGCCGTGTCAGCTTCAGTGTTCTTGGGGCTGCCGCAGCGTCGTCATGGTAGTGGTTTGGGTCTGGAGATAAGGCTGTGGTTGTGGGTATGAAATCATGGGTGATTGTGGATAGAGAAAATGTGTGGTTGTGGATACAGGATCATAGGGAGTTGTGGATAGGGAATCATGGTGTGGTTGTGGATAGGGAATCATGGGGTGACTGTGGATAGGGAATCATGGGTGGTTTTGGATGGGAAATCATGATGTGATTGTGGATAAGGAACCATGGGGTGATTTTGGATAGGGAATTATGTGGTATTTGTGGATAGGGAATTATGGGAAGTTCTGGATACGGAATCATGGATAATTGTGGATGTGGAATCATGGGGTGATTGTGGAAAGGGAATCATGGGAGATTGTGGATAGGGAATCACGTGTGTTTATTGATATGGAATCATTGATAGTTAAGGAATGGGAATTATAGGATGGTTGTGGATCGTGGATAGGGAATCATGGGTGGTTATGGATGGGGATTCATGGGTGATTGAGGATGGGGAATCATGGGGTGATTGAGGATAGGGAATCATGGGGTGATTGTGGATAGGGAATCATTGGTGGTTTTGGATGGTGAATCATGATGGTGTTGTGGATAAGGAACCATGGGGTGATTTTGGATAGGGAATCATGGGTGGTTTTGGATGGGGAATCACGGGTGATTGAGGATGGGGAATCATGGGGTGATTGAGGATGGGGAATCAGGGGTGATTGTGGATGGGGAATCATGGGGTGATTGTGGATAGGGAATCATGGGTGGATTTGGATAGGGAATCATGGGTGATTGTGGATAGGGAATCACGTGTGGTTGTTGATATGGAATCACTGGTAGTTAAGGAAAGGGTATTATTGTATGGTTGTGGATCGTGGATAGGAAATCATGCGTGGTTGTGGATAACAACACTGGATGTGGTTGTGGAAAACGACACAGAATGTGGTTGTGGATAATTACACTGGATGTGGTGGTTGTTCTGAACAGGCACTCGCTGAAATGTGTATGTGGTGGATATAAACACTGAGGACAAGGTATGCATTTTCATGCAAGCAAAAGAAAAGAAACATATTCAAGTGTCTTACGTGTTGATACAAAAATAGCAACTGATATAAAAACTGATGGCAGGGTATTCAGTTTTATGCAAGCAAACAAAACGAAACGTATTTATGTGTCTTTTGTGTGGATAAAAAACCCACTGATATAAAAACTAATGGCAGGGTGTTCAATTTTATGCAAACAAACGAAAAGAAATGTATTTGTGTGTCTTTTGTGTGGATATAAAAAACAACAACTGATATAGTACTGATGACAGGGTATTCATTTTTATGCAAGCAAATGAAAAAGAAACGTATTTGTTAATGAGTTTTATGCGTGTGGGGTATAAAAACTGATGACAGGGTATTCCTTTTTATGCAAGAAGGAAAAAAAAAAGAAGGAAAGAAAAACGTATTTGTTGTTGTGTCTTATATGTAAGGGATATAAAAAAAACTGATGGTAGGGTATTCGTTTTCTTTGCAAGCAAAAGAAAAGAAACCTAGTTGTGTCTTATGTGTGGGGAATATAAAGACTGATAGCAAGATATTCAGCAAAGGGAATGAGCATGCTGTCTCTGTGCATTGGAACCATTAGTCCTTATAAAGAATGTGCGCTTTTTGTTGTAAACTGATGTTTCAGTCTTTCAACAAATTCGACTTTTTTTATTGGTTCGAGTCTTTCTGTCTCTGTCTCTGTCTCTCTTTCTGTGCGTGCACACGCGCATGTGTGTGTATGGGGGTGGGAGGGTGCGTGTGTTTCGGTTACGGTTATGATTAGGGTTACGGTTAGGGTTAGCTCCCCAGAACCCAATCATCGACTGCACGGCCCAAGCTAAAGCAGTGACCCAGGTTGTAGGAGACTGGTGTAAATCCACATCAGTGTATGTGGTGACCCAAGGTACAGGAATGACTGGTGTAAACCCATATCAGTTTATGTGGTGACCCAAGGTGTAGGAGTGACTGATGTAAAGTCCACATCAGTTTATGTGGTGACCCAAGGTGTAGGAGTGACTGATGTAAAGTCCACATCAGTTTATGTGGTGACCCAAGGTGTAGGAGTGACTGGTGTAAACCCACATCAGTTTATATGGTGACCCAAGGTACAGGAATGACTGGTGTAAACCCACATCAGTTTATATGGTGACCGAAGGTACAGGAATGACTGGTGTAAAGTCCACATCAGTTTATGTGGTGACCCAAGGTGTAGGAATGACTGGTGTAAAACCCACATCAGTTTATATGGTGACCCAAGGTACAGGAATGACTGTTGTAAGGTCCACATCAGTTTTTATGGTGACCTAAGGTATAGGAATGACTGGTGTAAAACCCACATCAGTTTATATGGTGACCCAAGGTACAGAAATGACTGGTGTAAAACCCACATCAGTTTACATGGGGGCCCAGGGCGTGGGAGTGACTAGTGTAAACCCCACAGTCCGCAGAGTGACACAGGTGGCATCAAGCGGGCGGGCTGTGTAGGAGACAATTGATGACTGAA
This sequence comes from Babylonia areolata, assembly GCF_041734735.1. Lineage (NCBI taxonomy): Eukaryota > Metazoa > Mollusca > Gastropoda > Neogastropoda > Buccinidae > Babylonia > Babylonia areolata. The sequence goes on along the minus strand of NC_134880.1, from coordinate 5,789,912 downwards.
AGAAGAGAAGAAGAAGAACAGAAAAAGACGTAGAAACAAGAACCAGGCCTTCCCGTGGATGGTAGCGTTATCTTCAGAACATCAACTTTGTTTGGCACTGGAACATCCGCCGGAGGAAGTGCGGGAGGAAGGTTGACCAGCAGACAACTAGCTGTTCAACTTTTCATCAACAGTCGTGCAGCCAAGCCGACACCTGGATCCACACACTGACAAGTTCCCATGTTCAGTCTGCACTGCCTCCTGAAGGTACTTCACGCTGCCTGGACAGGGCTGTCAGTTCTACATGTAACAGATTAAAACTGTTTGTCCTCTGTAGAACAATCACTGCTCATGGAACGCTGGTTGGACAGTGTTTAAGTTCTACACGTAACACATTACAACTATCTGGCCTCTTGTAATTATTAATTAATTTATTTATTTACTTATTTGTGCACGCTTATCTATTATTTTTTCACTTTTTTTTTCTCAAGGCCTGACTAAGCGCGTTGGGTTACGCTGCTGGTCAGGCATCTGCTTGGCAGATGTGGTGTAGCGTATATGGATTTGTCCGAACGCAGTGACGCCTCCTTGAGCTACTGAAAACTGAAAACTGGCCTCTGGTGAACAGTCACTGCTCGTGGAGCTGTCAGTAGCGCTACAGATTTCTATTGATGATTTCACGACGCTACAGTATAACTATAGTATAGTGACATTACTTTTTTTTTAAATGCATGGTTTTGATAACTACATTGCATTTCACTAGCAGTGTTGACAACTACACTGCTTTAAATAAACAGTGTTGACAACTACATTGCTTTAAATAAAGTGTTGACAACTACACTACTGTAAACAAAATATTGTTGACAACTACACTGATTTAAACGAGCAGTGTTGACAACTGTACTGTTTTAAACGAGCAGTGTTGACAACTATACTGCTATAAACAAGCAGTGTTGGCAGCTACACTGCTGTAAACAAACAGTGTTGACAATCACACTGCTTTAAACAGTGCTGCTAACTACACTGCTTGAAACAGTGTTGACAACTGAACTAATTTAAACCTGTGTTGACAACTACACTGCTTTAGACAAACAGTATTTACAACTACACTATTTACAACTGCATTTAACAAATAATGTTGACAGTTGACTGCATTAAACGAGCAGTGTGGACTTCTACACTGGTGTAAACAATCAGTGTTGACAACTACACTGCTGTAAACAGTGTTGACGTCACTGCTGTAAACAGTGTTGATAATTACACTGCTGTAAACAGTGTTGACGTCACTGCTGTAAACAGTGTTGACAACTACACTGCTGTAAACAGTGTTGACGTCACTGCTGTAAACAGTGTTGACAACTACACTGCTGTAAACAGTGTTGACGTCACTGCTGTAAACAAACAGTGTTGACAACTGCACTGTTGTAAACAGTGTTGACAAGTACACTGCTGTAAACAGTGGTGACAACGTCACTGCTTTAAACAAGCAGTGTTGACAGCAACGCTGTTGTAAACAAACAGTGTTGACGTCACTGCTGTAAACAGTGTTGACAACTACACTGCTGTAAACAGTGTTGACAATGTCACTGCTGTAAACAAGCAGTGTTGACAACGTCACTGCTTTATACAAGCAGTTTAATCAACCTGATACAGGTCAACTATGTGCACGCCAGCTGCCAGGAGACGACAAAGGCAGAACTGCAAAACAACGACTCGGGCATGATACCCTTCACATGGAACCCAATCTTTGGTAGAGGGAGGTATGGGGTTGTCAGCTGAAAACTTTGAGCACAATATCTTACAAACCGAAGTACTTTTTAACACCCCCCTGTCATCACCTGTGTTGACAATTCTAAGCTTTGAAGGCAAGGTTATTATAGACCTTATCAACAAAATTGTCCACATTGTCACAGTTCTTCCCGTTCGAAGGCCCCAGACCTGAAACAGGTGTGAAATAACACAGCACTGGACACAGCCTGTGACATGACACAGCACTGGACACAGCCCTGCACATGTGTGACATTACACAGCTCTACACAGGTCTTCTTCTTCTTCTGCGTTCACTCGTATGTACACGAGTGGGCTTTTACGTGTATGACCGTTTTTACCCCGCCATGTAGGCAGCCATACTCCGTTTTCGGGGGTGTGCATGCTGGGTATGTTCTTGTTTCCATAACCCACCGAACGCTGACATGGATTACAGGATCTTTAACGTGCGTATTTGATCTTCTGCTTGCATATACACACGAAGGGGGTTCAGGCATTGCAGGTCTGCACATTATGTTGACCTGGGAGATCGTAAGAATCTCCACCCTTTACCCACCAAGCGCCGTCACCGTGATTCGAACCCGGGACCCTCAGATTGACAGTCCAACGCTTTAACCACTTGGCTATTGCGCCCGTCTCTACACAGGTGTGACATGACACAGTTCTACCCAGGTGTTACATAACACAGCCCTACACAGGTGTGACATAACAGAGCCCTACACAGGTGTGGCATGACACAGTTCTACACAGGTGTGACATAACGCAGCACTCGACACAGCTCTACACAGGTGTGACATAACTCAGCACTCGACACAGTTCTACACAGGTGTGACATAACGCAGCACTCGACACAGCTCTACACAGGTATGACATAACTCAGCACTCGACACAGTCCTACACAGGTGTGACATAACTCAGCACTGGACAAAGCCCTACACAGGTGTGACATAACACAGCGCTGGACAAAGCCCTACACAGGTGTGACATAACACAGCGCTGGACAAAGCCCTACACAGGTGTGACATAACTCAGCACTGGACAAAGCCCTACACAGGTGTGACATAACACAGCGCTGGACAAAGCCCTACACAGGTGTGACATAACGCAGCGCTGGACAAAGCCCTACACAGGTGTGACATAATACAGCGCTGGACAAAGCCCTACACAGGTGTGACATAACTCAGCACTGGACATAGCCCTACACAGGTGTGACATAACTCAGCACTGGACATAGCCCTACACAGGTGTGACATAACTCAGCACTGGACATAGCCCTACACAAGTGTGACATAACTCAGCACTGGACAAAGCCCTACACAGGTGTGACATAACACAGCACTGGACATAGCCCTACACAGGTGTGACATAACACAGCACTGGACATAGCCCTACACAGGAGTGACATAACTCAGCACTGGACATAGCCCTACACAGGTGTGACATAACACAGCGCTGGACATAGCCCTACACAGGTGTGACATAACACAGCGCTGGACATAGCCCTACACAGGTGTGACATAACACAGCGCTGGACAAAGCCCTACACAGGTGTGACATAACACAGCGCTGGACAAAGCCCTACACAGGTGTGACATAACACAGCACTGGACAAAGCCCTACACAGGTGTGACATAACACAGCGCTGGACACAGCCCTACACAGGTGTGACATAACACAGCGCTGGACAAAGCCCTACACAGGTGTGACATAACACAGCGCTGGACAAAGCCCTACACAGGTGTGACATAACACAGCGCTGGACAAAGCCCTACACAGGTGTGACATAGCTCAGGACTGGACACAGCTCTACACAGGTGTGACATAACTCAGCATTGGACACAGCTCTACACAGGTGTGACATAACACAGCGCTGGACAAAGCCCTACACAGGTGTGACATAACTCAGCACTGGACATAGCCCTACACAGGTGTGACATAACACAGCACTGGACATAGCCCTACACAGGTGTGACATAACTCAGCACTGGACATAGCCCTACACAGGTGTGACATAACTCAGCACTGGACATAGCCCTACACAGGAGTGACATAACTCAGCACTGGAAACAGCACTACATAAGAGTGACAAAACTCAGCACTGGACAGTATGCCCGCTCGATACACACACACACCAGCACAGTGCGAAAGCGTGGGAAAGAAGCGGCGGGAAGGGAGAAAGAGGCAGTAAGTGGTACAAAGGTCTGGCACAAGCCAGCTTTAGTAGTGCCAGAGAACAATAGAACTTAATCGTCAGATTTGGAAGAAGGTAAACTGCCGTGTATGATATGATATGATAACTGAACATAATCTGCCCCCAAAGACACAAAATCAGTACAAGACTAGATAACTGAATATAATCTGCCCCCAAAGACACAAAATCAGTACAAGACTACACAAAGTCTCACACAAAATGCATTGAACGTTCGTGAAGATTCCCGCGTTTCAAAGCAACGTTCTACAATGCCTGTGTTGACAGCAGAGCCGGTCCCCTTACCACTCCCCCCTGTTCACCCCGCCCTTCACACAAATTATCTCGAGCAAAGTTATCTCGTTGCCTCGAGAGCGCGATACGCCAACAGCAAGGACTTGGGCAGCACAAGTCACTGAACTACCTAGCAGTCGTTGTGTTGGAAGCTGTTTTCAGCAGTAATGAACTTTCTTTACAAATTAATCAAACTGCGGTCTGCGCTGTGTGAATTTCAGTGGAAACGAAAACGGAATCCTGCCCTTGGTTTTTGATGATTTTCTTTTGAGGTAAGCATCTTTAACAGTGCTAGGAATTGCATTTTGATTTAAGTCTATGTTTCAGTATCGATAGGAAATGAACGAAGGTGGTTATTGTTGTCACACTGAGCAAAAGATGTGTTTGTTCTGTTATTTTTCTTTTTCTGGTTCTCGGAATTTTATACAGCTAGACCATTGTTTTTCAGCACTGGGAAGATGAATTGTCATCTCTTTAAAAAAAAAAAAATATATATATATATATATATATATATATACATATATATATATATATATATATATATATATATATATATATATATATATATATAGTTATAATTGGTGCATTCCGCACGTGTGCTTGCTGCTGTATTCGTGATGCAGGGAAGTAACTGTGTTCAGGGTAGTCAATGTCGTGTTTGTGGAGTATCCTTACGTTTACAACCTGCTTCACCTGGAAGGTAAAGCTTTTGTTTTATTGAGCAGTCCGCATTGGACCAACCGACTGCTTCGAATGATTTTGTCTGTGACCTTTGTCTTTCATGTGGTGATGTGGTGCCAAAAAGTGGATTTTCGGTGCACAAAGAGTGATTGACGTCAAATCAATGGGAATTGCAATGGATATTGACGTCATCCATGCAGAGTTTGTCGTAGGGGATCAGCGACGTTGGTTTTCGTTTTGTTCCATGTCGTGTTCATGTGTTGCTGTTAGTCTTCATATCAGTCTGAGTGTTTTCTTTTTCTTCAGCTGAAGGGTCAGGGCCATCGACTAGCGAGTCGAGTAGTTTTTTTTGTTGTTGTTGTTTTTTTTTTGTTTAATCTTCTTTCTCGAATAGTCATTCTTGTGGACCTACTGTCCTTAATGACAAATTTCGTGTAGCTGAGTGCCTAGCCATCTGGTCAACCATGACATTGGCAAGTTTGTGTTGGTGCTGATTCTATGTGCTGGTTTGATCAAGTCCAGGTTTTCTTTATTCTTTCGTTCGGAAGTGTCTCCTGCCTCTCGATGAGGTAGCTGCTGTGCTGTCATCACTTGTGTTTGTGTTTTGTTGAGGCCAGGAACGTCACCTATTTGTGACCCTCCACCACGAAATGAGTCGCTTTGCACCAGAGGTCGATTTTTAGTTATTGGTATAGCATAAATCTGCAATAAATGACCTTTACAGCGAAAAAAAAAGTTTGTAAATCGGATGATTCTGTGAAAAGTTATTGTGATTTGAAGTTCTAAAGTCGCGAAAGTAACGAACTGAGAAATCAAGGCCGAAAAGTTTTGGAACATGTTCATAGCAACCACATACTTCTAAGCAAGATATGTTCATGAAATTTGGCACACACATACTTAGTGGCAATATCCACAATTGCACAAAGTTTGAAAGAAAAATATTGAGTTTATTTGATTTATTCAAATAAGAATTTTCTAATTTTTTTGGAAAGAATTGCAACTGAAGTATTAGTATACTTACTTTTTAATCAGCTAAACATGACTAAAAACCTTCCAGTTTTAAGATCAGTTTTGTTGTGGTGTTGTTTGTGGTCCAATTACTATGAAACTTTTGCTCTGTATAGTATGTGTACTAAAATTTATGCCAGATTAGAGGTAAAAAATGCTAAATCATGATGCCGAATCATGTAATTGTAATTCAATGTGCTCACTGGCTTAGTGTGCTTGTGATATTACCATAATCCATACAACAAGCACAACAAAATAACAAAAAAGATCCACACAACAAAACTGCTCATACAAAAGGTACAAGTTCATGTGTGTTTTATCCCAGCATAGCATCAAATGAAATACATTTCATAATCCAAATGAACACTTCAAACACTTCATCTGCAAAGAAAACCTACTTGTCAAACCCATACTTCACACAATAAAGACACACAACCTCATCAAACAAACACTCAATCTGCTAAAAAAAAAAAAATAATAATAAAAATAAATAAATAAAAATGTGCAGATATGTGGCACAGGTAATCAATTCTTGTGGTACAAAGTGTCATCAGGGTGGATGGTGTTGATATTGAACCTTCTTCCTCCACTCTTTTTTCTCCACCGGTGGTGTCAGTATGTTCCAAAAATGCATGGTTTATCCTGAAACAGTTTGTTATGTAATACTTCTTTATCTCTTTTCATTTCCTTTGTTTTGAATTATTTTCTATATGTTCTAAAGTTTATTCATCAATGCTAATAATATTAGATTAAATATCAACAGTAATTTCAGTTTTGTACATTTACATCACAGCTTTCATTCTTTACACAGGACTTTACAAAATGCTTTACTTTTAGTTCTATGTATTTTATCAGAAAATAAAAAAAGAATACACTTATGATATATATATATATATATATATATATATATATATATATATATATATATATATATATATATATATCATAATATAATCAGACAAAGCAGTTTACTGATAATAAAAGTATGAAATAGTGATTATTAATGCTGTATCACTATGAGTATCAGTGTGCATATCAGTGTGCATGTGCATGACATGCTGCAATCCATTAAGTTACTTTATGCATAGTGGCATGTCAAGCACATGCACACTTATATCATTTATGTAAATGTCTGTGCAAAAGTTTACAATTCCATACATGTACATCCAGACAAAGTTTGTAAAAAGAAACTAAGTTTGCACACTTCATGGTAAATTTATACTATAAATCATAGTACATTAACAGTTGACTCACTCACTCATAGATTGTTCACCAGCAGACAGTTCTTTAGTTGACAGTGTAGTTAGTTTGGTGGTGTTGCCTCTCCTTCTGATGACATGACTTGCCAGCAGTGATATCAGAATTATTCATTGGTGTACAGGCAGGCATATAAAGTACCATCATATCTTTCAGGGCTGAAAAAGAAATTGAACTATTAGTAATACTCTTAGTATTTACTGTTGACACAAGTCTATATCTATTTAAAACAACACACACACACACACACACACACACACACACACACACACACACACACACACACCAACCTGACACACATTCACATAAAATATCCATTGAAGCAAATTCTGTGAAACTGAAAACTGTTCATAATGTCATGCCCCTGAACCTCCCCTTGCTCAGTTAAATGGTTAAACTGTGAAGGGAGAGTGTGTGAGTGAGTGTGTGTGTGTGTGTGTGTGTGTGTGTGTGTGTGTGTGTGTGAGTATGTGACTCACTGTGTGACACACATTGTGTATGTGTGTGTGTGTGTGTGTGTGTGTGTGTGTGTGTGTGTGTGTGTGTGTGTGTGAGATCTTTTAATTTACATTCTGTTAATTTCCTCAGATTCACTTTATTCTTTTAATCATTTTTATTCCACATGTCAAACAGTGAATTCCTGTTCCAATGTAAGACAATAAATCAGTCTTGAGTCAATCATTGTTAAATAAATTATTATCAAATGATTATACCATCATTACATTTCAGTATTTGTCAATGTGGGTAAAATACGAAAGCTTACCTTCAGACACTTCAGCTATATCCAGTCCCCCAGTCACTTTGCTTGCATATTCCTTGTGTGAGCTGTGAGAAACCCAGTTCTATCACTTCAGTGCAGCAAGTCAGTTTCACTTGTTTCCATGTCAGTCGCAACACTGATGGCACCTGGTGCATGTGATTTCGGCAATTACAGGCGAAGCTTTCCAATCTTTCTGTATATAGTGCAAATGTTGATTCGTCATCTACATCAAAATTAATATTATTGTTGATGAAAACTGAACGACAATCCTGCGTCGTCTGCTTTCGAAATCAGCGTTGCCTTCGTGTTCACTGAGATCGATTTCATGAACGGTCAGTTCCATCAATGAAGTACTGGGTTAGAAACTCACAAATGTCGTCTTCTTCACTGAATGGCAAAATGTGTGCAACGCAAGTGTATCTTGTCAGGAAATCGCCAAGTCACTCTTGAAAACGTGCTTCCGAACCCTGCGACCATGTTTATTTGAGCTAGCGTGCTGAATGGCTGGTTTCGTCACGTGGCCTCTCTCGGCCAATGACAGAGGGGATTTTCCTTCATAGTGACGCATTGTTTACGTAGTGTATCCTTATTTTGAAAGCGACGATTCGCTCGTAGTTAAGAGACGGACTTGACCTTTAAAACAATGTATGATTCGACCGGTCGATTCCAAGAGATGACGGAGGGCAAGCTTGTCAAAGTTGATCGATTTCGCGAAGTGATAGGCGATCAGAATGACGGGTTAGGCATTTTAAGCACACTTTTAAGGCAAAAGAAGACACAGTTATGCCTAGATACTTCAATATGAGATAAAAGAAAGCCTAAAGTTTACTATGAAGTCAAAATCTGAAAATCGACAACCTGACCCCCACCCGCCTAAAATCGCCGCTAGCGGGAAAGTTGGTCAGGGACAAAGCGACTCATTCCGTGATGGAGGGTCACATTTGTGCACCCTCCTTGTCAACACAGAGCGTGTGTAGTGTGTTGTGTGCACGTTGTCTGGGGCGTGTTTTGCAGGCGTGTTTCATCATCTGTTGCTGCTGTCATCCTAGCCTGCGGCCCTGCTGCCGTCGTCGTCGTCGTCGTCGTTGTCTTCACTTCGTCGTCGCTGTCGTCGTTGTCTATGGTTGTTGTCGTCGTTGCTTTCTCTTCATCATCATCGGCGTCTTCGCTGCATCTTCGTCCTTGTTGTCTTCACTTCAGTCTTCATTGACGTCGTCAGCTATTCTACCATCGTTGATGTCAACACCATGGCTGACTTTATTTCGTGATTTGTGTGTGTGTGTGCAAGGGCGTGCGTGTGTGTATCAATAGTTTATATATATATATATGTAAGTGTATTTTCTTTGCTTTCATTACAATTGGCTGTTTGAGTATAAAAACATTTGTTTCTTTTATCTGTGGCTTCATATTATCTTGTTTTTTGTTAGTGTCATTGTGTGGGAGTGTCATCAGTTAGGAGGGGTTGGGAAAGGGAAATAAGTTTCGGCTTAGCGACCGTGACAATTGTATTGTATTGTATTGTATTGTATTGTATCACTCTTTTTTGTCACAACAGATTTCTCTGTGTGAAATTCTGGCTGCTTTCCCCAAGAAGAGTGCGTCGCTACACTGGGAGCACCACCCGTTGTTTTGTTTGTTTTTTGTTGTTGTTGTTTTTTTGTTTGTTTGTTGTTGTTGTTTTTTTGGGGGGGTGATTTTTCTTGTCTGCAATTTTGTTTGTTTTTTTCCTTTGAAAGTGGATTTTCTGTGGGTTCTTTTACGTGCGCTAAGTGCATGTCGCACACGGAACCTCGGTTTATCGTCTCATCCGAATGACTGTAGGTGGCTGGGGGGGTGGGGGGGGGGGGGGGGGTTGTGGGTTTTCTGTACCGCTTATGTGACTGTGAATTCCTTTGCTACACGCATTCCACAGTGCCTTCACGTTGCTGGGGAGGATCAGGGACCACATAGCTCAGACGGTCACTACATGTAGCATACACAAGGCGCAAGCAAAAGAATCCACCACAGCAAAATGTTTGCCCCTGTCAAAATTGTGTTGAAAAATCCACTTTTACTGTTAGCAAGATAAATGCGCGCGCACACACACTCACACACACACACACACACACACACACACACACACACACACACACACATGTGTATATTATATAACACACCCACTGGCTAGGTTCTTCAATTCGTCCACTTCAAAACAGATTTGAAGTCAACCAGGATCAGATAGTTTCTTCCTGCAAATTCAAACACGTCCGCTGACACTTCAGCAAATGGGTAGTCCGGTGTTATTGTTGGCAATAAAGATTCTGCTGTGTTTTGCTTCTTTAATAAACAAAAAAAAAATCGTTGCAGTAATCGTAAACTGCAGATCGAATTAGGAAGGAGAGAAGGCGAAAAGAGAGAAAACAGAAATTGCAAGGAGTGTTGAATGGAAAGTGTTTGGGATGTATTTCATTTTGTTTTAGAATGTCCTAAAATATTGCAATTCGAAACAAATTGATACCACGCAAATATCAGTCGCATATGTTAATGTTCGGTTTATGCAATATATTTCGCTCTGGGAAGAAAACACAACTGAATTTCAGCAAATTCATAAAACTTGGAAAGGGTGTGTAGCTTTAAGTTACATCCAAAACGTACTTGCCAATATGTTGAAGTACGCACGCACGGTGTGTGTGTGTGTGTGTGTGTGTGTGTGTGTGTGTGTGTGTGTTGCTTGTTTTAGTAACATTGTTGGACTGAAGTTGTAAATCACTATGTATAGTAATTGTATCCTCCACATCTTTTGGGTTGTTTTATCCTTCAGGGGTTGTGCTCTGAGTGGGAGATTTTTTTTTCTCTCCTTTTTCCTTTCCATCACTTGCAAGTAGATAATTTATGGCAGGATAATCGGAAACTAACACCTTCTACAATCCCACATATCTTTGTAATGCAACTGCTTGCAAGTGTTTTCTTCTGTTACGTACACCCTAGGTCACTTCAAGTGAGTTGAAAATATTGACTGTTAATAAATGATGATGCATAATGGTAAATGATATATACATAATTCGATAGATAAGCAAGTACATTAATGAATGAATGAATAAACAGGGGGGGCGGGGGGTGAAGAGATGGAAAGAGATACACCGGTATAGATAGACAGAGAGATATTTAGATGGACAGATACGTAGATATAATAATAATAATAATAATAATAATAATAATAATGGATACTTATATAGCACACTATCCAGAAATCTGCTCTAGGTGCTTTACAAAAACGCTTCTGTTAACATAAAACATTACATCAATGTAACACACACACACACACACACACACACACACCAAAATGTGACCACACACACACACACACACACACACACTGCACACATACATTTTAACATACAAGTGTATCTAAGAGTTACCCTAACACATACGCACACATAGGCAGGCACAAACTTATATAAACACACACACATTCACACACACTTCACACACACACACACACAGAGTATCATTATATAGCTAGATATATATAGACAGAGAGATAGATTAACTGACAAAAATTAATAGATAGATAGACAGATAGATGGATGAATGGATGGGTGGATAGTTAAGCAAAAACAAACAAAAGGATTTCATTCTCCGTCATCGCAGGGCCGGTCGCAGTCCTGTAATACCCAGGGGGCGTCGCTAGCAGTCGGTGACGTCATATCAAGGCCTGCCACGCTCCTCACTGACGTCATGACCCAGTTCTCCGCGTGGTGGTGGTCGCTGCTAAGAACCTCGTCGCCATGGAAACCGTTCCTGGCCTTGCTTCTTGTGGTCCTGTGTGTGAACGCGGCCGTGTGGTGGTCTCTGCTGCGGACCAGGGACGGCTGGACACTGGCCACCGTGAAGCCTCTGTCAGGTATAGGCTACCCACTCAAGTTTAGTTCTTTCTGTTTGTTGGGTTGTGTTTGTGTATGTGTGTGTGTTCCGACATTTTTTTTTTTTTTTTTTTTTTTTTTTTTTTTTGCAAGCCTGCATGCACAAAAAACACGCACGTACACACATACACACAGACATAAGTACACACACACACACACACACACACACACACACACAAGAGAGAGAGACAGAGAGAGGGCGGGGTGTTACAACCTGGTATGGAAGTTATTTTTGGACCTTAACAGCATGCATCTGATGTGGAGGAGCGGGGTGAGGGTTAGGAGGGAACATCTTCCCAGTGTTACCCCCCAAGGAAACACTGAAAGAGATGAGAACGCTATATTTGGACTTAAAACAATGTGTATGGGACTGCAAAAACCTGCGCTGTTTTACCAAACTGCCAAAATGACACCTCTTCTTAGTGAGATCTTTGCGCACGTGTTGGGACATTTACTGGCACATAACACCAAGAAACAAAAGACAAAGCCTTTATGGCTCACTTGTGATTCCTGCTGAAAAATAAAAAAACCGAGAGAGCCGTTGGGGTAGGAAGGGAGGGGAGGTGGGGTTCAGCTTACCAACCGGTACTTTTTCATATTGGTCCAAATCACATTTTTTGATCACCACCAAACATAAGTTGTGGTTCCTGGCCTTTGTTCTGGTGGACCTGTGTGTGTACATGGCCGTGTGATGGTCTGTCAACTGACCCAGTCATGGCCAGATACTGGCCACCATGAAGCTTCTGTCTGGTATAGACTGTTAGTCAAGATTGGTTGTTTTTGTTTGTTTGTTTGTTTTATTGGTTTGTTTTCAGATCATTTTTTTAGCAAGCCTGCACATACACATAATAACACATTATGACAGTTATTGTCTCAACAGGAACAGGAGCGGAAAAGGAACAACAGTTATACTAGTAATGATAGTTTAATGATATCATTGTGTTCATGTCAGACGTGGTAATAACAGAGTAAAAAGTATCATGTGCTCATGTCAGAAACACTTTCATAATGTCACAATACTGTGCTCTTGTGTGCCAGATAACCCTGCATACTATGGTGGGCATGATAAATGGATCGTCGCTGATGTTCGGTCCGGACATTGTGAACAAGACCTTCAAGCGCCGCCTGGCTGGGGCATCCTGCACGTGGGAGCGGCAGCAGAACCGAGAGAGACGGAACAGTGGTTCACCAAGCCAACTTTTGTCAAGGACGCAAAGGGAGAAACTCTTCACGCATGGAAGAAGAACGTGGCCTGTCTGAAAGCCATCGCTGAAGGGGCTGTGCAGATCCTGGAGACAGACTGCTCTGTGCCTTTGACTGAGGCAGTTCACATGATGCAGGCCCAGAACACAAACCACGGCCTCATGTACAACGACACCCCCCTCTTCAACCCCTACGCTCACTTCGGGGCCTGGGCCCTGGCCCCTAGGGCTGCCCTCCAGACCGGGCTGTGGAACAACTCCAGACTGTACTACGTGAGAGACTTCAGCAAAGTCCTCATCCAGCATGCTGTCTCCGATCAGTCCACAGATGTTGTGGTCGTGCTTCAAACCAGAGATGGTCATGGAAATGGTGTAGGGGTGAGGTTCGATCCCTCGTCTCCTCCCGTGTATGTGGGCCAGAGAAGCCTTTCCCCTGTGGTGCCTGGCTGCAGTGTATACCGCCGTGAAGCCTTCTGGGCCCTGGTGGACCCTTGCCTGTCCTCCAGTCCGCACTGCCCAGTCCTCCGGGTGTTGCTTCAGCAAAGACTGCTCTGGGAGCTGGACGCCTTCTCCAGCTACTACCAGATCAGCAGTGCTCTGAATGTACACCGGTCTCGTTCAAAGGTGACAACGAATTCGTCAGGAAGTGCTAATCTAACAGAACTGGTTATGTTTCTAAACAGTTGGAAGTGTCCATCAAACCTTTCATTTTACACATGTTTCAGACACCTAGCTGAGAACCTTGGCAGCAAGGGGTTTATAAAGCAGACTGAGGAGAGGATGATGACCACATGGATAACATTACTTGAGGTACTGGGTGTTGAAGAGGCGGTCAGAGTGAAGTCTATCTGGCGAGGGGTGCGGACAGTCAGCGAAGTCCGGGTGACTTTAGGCTCTGTCCAAACACGACTCGAGCGTGGAGGTTCTGAAGAAAAAAGAATCATGTCGCAAATATTCCTTGCCCCTGTTCTGCATTGCTGTAAACGTCACCCTAGCACTGCACACACAGTTCCTGACATCAGTCAGTGGGAGACACCTTTGATTGATGACTTGGTTCTCATCGTCGTCTTCAACGATAATAAGTTCTTCTGGAACGCCCTTCCTATCCTGGAGGCCGAGCATCGCCCATACTTCAAGCACATCGTTTACTGTGTGTCCAGCATAGACGAGCTTCTGCGTGAGGATAATCATGGAGCCTTAAAGCATGTGGTTTTGCTTGAGGGCTTAAGTGACGGCTGGTTTCTGTTTTATGGCTGTGTGACTCAGGTGATGCTCCTGAAAATCAGAGGTGTACGGGGCTATGTTCAGATCGGGGACGACGTTCTGCTCAACAGCTGGAAGCTCATCAACAGCTCACGGGATGTCTTTCTGTCACATGAGCTCGGAGTTGTGAGACCGATCTACAAGCACTACCAGCCTTGGTTCCACTGGGCCAAGCCCCGTGGGCGATGCAATGTGCTGAGAACGTTGGCAGCCCTGGAGGCGATCAGTGGGCTGCACAAATACCAGCTGCTTCAGCAAGATGTCATTTCCAATGGAACCTTCCTGATGACCTTCACTGACGTTCTCCAGGCTGAGCAGCGTATGAAAAGTTATCAGCCGTGTACCATGTTGCCACATTCTCAGGTAATAGCTCCCACACTGTCAATAAAAAAGATAGCGGTAATGATAAAATAACAAGAATGATTATACTACAACTACTATTACTCCTCCTCCTCCTCCTCCTCCTCCTACTACTACTACTACTACTACTACTATTGCACATTTATATAGCGCTTACCATGCAGTTATAAAAGCATTAAACAGTACATGTGATATGAAAACGCGCGCGCACACACACACACACACACACACACACATTCACACACACTTCGACATGCACACTCTGACAAAGACGGTTGGGGAAAAAATCAAAAGTTAAAAATATTAATTGAACAACAACAAACAACAACAACACACCCTCCCCCGCCCCCACGCCCCCCTCTCTCCCCCCCTCCCCCCCTGAAACAAAGCAACAAAAACAACAACAAACAAACACGAAAAACAACAGATTTGAGTTGAAACAGTGTACGGTGTCTGATATTTTGTGGAAGAAATTTCAAGAAACAAGGACTGCAACTGCAAATGTTTGGAAAGAATGAATTACGTCAGTATCTCGGGACTTGAAGCATGTTTGTCAAATGAAGAACACAAACCGGGGTCGGGATGGACTGTAAATCTTTTCAGAATCGGAAAGGTTACAAGGGGCAGGTCCAGTCAATAAATTGAAAAAAATATAGAAACTATTTTGAAGATTATTCTCTACAATATTGGAAGCCAGTTTACTTCAGTAGAAGCGGAGTACACAGTTATTTACTAGAGGCTTTCAGTTTCACGGTTGGTTTTAACTTTCCTTAACCCTTTCACCGCCAGTCAATCCACAGTGCAAAATTCCCTTGTGCTATAAACACAGCAAATATGTGGATTCCCTCTGTGATGGGTAGAAAATATTGACTTATCCTACCATCGAACATTAAGAGCAATAGGTTCATGGATAATAGGCCCATGATCTGGTCACCCTTCAGTGACATGGGTCCTCTACCTAGCTTGTGCATAAATGCGAGTTTGGCGGTGAAAGGGTTAAAGGATCTGTGATAGAAGAAGACAAACCTATTCATGGAGAATGTTAATAGTAACGTGTAATGTTGTTGGCGACTGTGTCATCGTCAGAATCGGTTACTCTGTTTTCATGGTATATTTCCCCCACGCCAGCTTGTCTTTTTCCTTCAAAAAAAAAAAAAAAAAGTAGTGTTCCTCATCTTTGGACTTACTCTACTTCTAGTTCTCTCGTTTCTTCGTTTATTTTCTTTGTCCTTACGCTACCCGTACGCTTACAAAACAGAAAAAAAGGACATATGTTTTTTGGGGATGTTTTCCCCCCTGAACATGACTTTCTGCAGTTGTGGTGTTTGGTTTGCATGTTTTGCAATAGGATGTTTCATCTGTTTTCATTACTGACTTTTATACATGATAGTCGTGTAAGAGTTACAATACCTTTGACTATTATGTACTGGATTCGATAAAGGGACACAACTCCAGGGGCACGCCGTCGGGCGCTTAATTTGTTTCTCCCCCTTGAGGCAAGGCAAACTGCCTGAGGGGAAGTAGTGTCTGGTGTTCAGGAACACTTGAGTTTATCCGCTGGTCTTCAAACTCATAGTACCTTGTGAATGGAGAGAGTTACCACTCTTTACTATTTGTTAATCATTTCATCTCCTGGCCTCATTGTTTGTTAATTTCCAGTTGAAAAACCACCAAGGCAACCATGTGTTTGTTCTGTATTGTCCATGTGTTCTGTGTTCAGGATTAAAGAGGCTATGCCAGTCTTGAATGAAAGCTAATTTGTGTTTGCACATTTCTTCTGTCTTTGCTGCTGTGTGCACATGTCAAATGATGGGTATAAGGACAGGCCCGGCGCTTCCCCCCCCCCCCCCCATCCCCCCCCCCCCCCCCTTTTTTTTTTAATCTTTATTTTGGAAGTATCTGGGTTTGTTACAATGTACCTTTTTATTTCCCTGCGTGCTAGCTGAATGGGTAGCGTAAGCAGCACTGACTTGAAGATGTGTACCTTGTGAATGTAGAGAGTTACCACTCTTTACTATTTGTTAATCATAGGCCAATAGATTTGCCCTGGCTACCTGCCAAGGGTGACTGCCCAAGTAGCAGAGGTAAACATGGTGGATTATTTTGTGGCATGGTATGGTAGTTGTTGGGGGAAAAGAGGCGTGTTTTGCGGACAGCCCGTGTTTTGCTAACACTCTCGACAATGCTCTGAACTGTGCTGCAGCGAGAAGTGAAAGAGCATGTGCAGAGGGGAATCACCGGAATTTTTAATTATAAACGATGGGTTAACTCACTCAGTACGGCCAGTCCTCTCTTCTCCTGTACACAGACCCTTCGGATGTCCAGTGGGTGTCTGAATGACCCAACCTTTAGCTTCCGTCGTCAGAATTGTGGTATTCTTTGTCAACATTCACCTCTTCAGTATAAGAGCCTTCCGCTTGCAATATTTTGATGATGGTAACTGGGGTGAAACGCTGTTAACGTCGTCTCTTTCGCCGTTCGTATGGAGAGAGTTAAATGACTGAGTGCACCGCTCTTGTCGTGAATACGATGATAACTTCACCTACAAAGTAAACCCGGGGGTCCCCTACCATGATTCAGGTAACTTGCCTTGAGGGAAAATGTCTTGAAAGGGGCCCGTGGAGTGATCATCACCACCTTGAGAATCACACTTTGTCGAGGCACGAAACAGTAGTTTCGACCTTTTTTTTCAGTTTGATGGACACAGCTATAGGTCGGAGCAAGCCTGCTCTGAAACTTAATACTTCTCTTCACACTTCAGCACTATTTGGAGCCTTCGGACTCCCGGTTGGGACATATTCGACGACTGCATAGATCACGGTATCATTTCAAAACTGTATCCACATTCCGTCCAAACACCATTATTGACTTTTGCCAACCACTGAGTTCCCACCAGTCAGAGGAGTGCACACAACGATCTGCATAGACTATTGATCACCAGCACGCTGCAACAGTCCTTTTCTTCTTCTGGTTTCATTAAGTCCTTAACCTGCCAGACTCTAAGAGGGTGGGGGTTAGGGGGGCGGCGGGTGAGTGGAATGATGGCCTGGAGGTAACGCGTCCGCCTTGGAAGCGAGAGAATCTGAGCGCACTGGTTCGAATCACGGCTCAGCCGCCAGTATTTTCTCCCCCTCCACTAGACCTTGAGTGGTGGTCTGGACGCTAGTCATTCTGATGAGACGATAAACCGAGGTGCCGTGTACAGCATGCACTTAGCGCACGTAAAAGAACCCACGGCATCAAAAGGGTTGTTCCTTGCAAAAATCTGTAGAAAAGTCCACTTTGATAGGAAAAACAAATAAAACTGCACGTAGAAACAAATACAAAAAAATGGGTGGCGCTGTAGTGTTGCGACGCGCTCTCACTGGGGAGAGCAGCAGAGAAATTTGTTGTGATAAAAAGAAATACAAATGCAAATACGGAGAGGGAGACTGAGCGTCCTATCCTGAGCTTATCTATTATTTATTCACCTTTTTTTTTTTTCTTTCTTTTTTTCTCAAGGCCTGACTAAGCGCGTTGGGTTACGCTGCTGGTCAGGCATCTGCTTGGCAGATGTCGTGTAGCGTATATGGAATTGGCCGAACGCAGTGACGCCTCCTTGAGCTACTGAAACTGAAACTGTGTGTGTGTGTGCCGTGGAAGCTGAGATATGTAGCCTAGAAATGAGTGTGTGGAGGAGGGGATAGAGGAGGTGCAGGGTAATGTGTGTGTGTGTGTGTGTGTGTGTGTGTGTGTGTGTGTGTTGGGACTCATGTACGTTTATGTGTATTTGACTGTGCTTTCATATCTGTGAAACTGCATGTTTGGTGCATATCTGTTATGCCTATGTGGGTGTATATGTGAATGTGTCTCCATGTTTTACATGTATTTGCTTATTTATTATCATTGTGGTCTTTTTATTTATTTAATTTTTTTTTTATTATTATTATTATTACTTTTTTTGGTTTATATTATAATCATTATTTATTTATTTATTTATTTATGTACGCTAATAGTTGACTTCATCACGTTTTTGCGCATTATACCTATTATTAGTAGTGGTAGTAGTTTGTTTTTTTTAATGTATTTATCTATTATTTATTCACCCCCTTTTTTTTCTCAAGGCCTGACTAAGCGCGTTGGGTTACGCTGCTGGTCAGGTATCTGCTTGGCAGACGTGGTGTAGCGTATATGGATTTATCTGAACGCAGTGACGCCTCCTTGAGCTACTGAAACTGAACTGAACCCTCTCTGAAGCGATGATTGTCGCTGTCTACATCCGATAACGACCAGTATAAATCTGCCAACATTAAAACACCGACATGAACTTGTCAAAAATGTGCGGAAATGGAATCGATGCGGAGTTAATGTTATGGGGAAATTCATGAAGGACAACCACCTATTTCATTCACAATCTGTACATTGATCAGCTTCGATAATACAATGGAAATCCATTTTGGCTTGAGACTTAGCGACAGAGCCATGTGTTATGCTTTCTTTCATAATGTAACAAGGCCCTTGAGAGACATTCACTTGCAGTGTTGGTAGGTCGGGAAACTTGAGCAGTGCCATCTAAGATGCAGTCGTGATGTGGATGCCTCTCAAATGTGTTCCCAGTTTCCCATCTGAGCCCATATAGTACTATACATAGGAGTGAGGAATGACTGTCAGAGTTAGCACTGACACCTTGTTGCAGGCTTATTTTACACTTCATATAAGATACAATTTCAGTTTTAACTAAGGCCAGACACTACAGTCAAATAACAACTGTTTTTTTCTCTGCGACTCTCTCTCTCTCTCTCTCTCTCTCTCTCTCTCTCTCTCGTCTACTATGTGTATCATCACTTGTGGATCACAAAAAAGTGTTCTTAGATTTCTGTGAATACCCGTTGCTATGGAAACAAATCAAAATGGCCGCCAAACAATGTATCAAAGAAATCGGGTTTGTGGTCCATGTGGTGCATGAAGATATTTTTGTTACGTGGAATTGATACACAATGACATTATCTTCATTTTCACGTGAGATTGTGTTGATTCTTTAATTATTGTACTTTATGAATTTTTGAAATTTTGGGTATTGCGAAATCCTGAAAATTTACAATGGGTAAAAAGATTGGAACTGCTATGAATTAAAACCCAGAGAATATTTTCGTACATACTCGTTACAAAACTTCAAGAACATGTCATAAAACAATCATGCAAAGTCTCATGGTTGTAAGTTTACTCATCATTGAGCAAGTCCAAGGTATGTTGTCAAGGCCAGAAACTTGACAACTTGCGTCGAAACTGAACAAAATAAACACTTTCGTGATTCAGCAAGCAATCTTTATTATCAATTTTTTTCATTGTTAAAGACACTTTTACAGTGGAAAAACTTATGCATATGATAGAAGAGATATTCAAGATTCAAAATCCATCAAAACCCCAAATCATGAAAAGTCATCATTTTGGTCTGTGTATGGGCTCATCCATATACGCTACACCATCGGCTTTAGAGGGGGAAAGGAACAGACGCCTGACCTTCACATAAACCCAACTGCTACAAAAAAGACAGTGCTGGAGTGGTTGTCTGGTTCCTATTATTCTTTAACCTTCAACATGAGGTTTTGACAAACAGATTCTATCAACACCACTGAAAATGCCGAACAAAAACTGCTGAAAACATTTGAGCATCTTGCGTTAGAACAAATTCTCTCGTTGTTATTGGTGTCGCCGTTGTTGATATTATAATTGGTCTTATTGCTCTGTGTGTGTGTGTGTGTGTGTGTGTGTGTGTGTGTGTGTGTGTGTGTGTGCGTACGTGCGTGCGTGCGTGTGTGTGTAAGAATGTAGGTAGCTAGATGCGAGAGTGTTTGTACATAGATATTTGTGGTTCTTACGTTTCATTTTTTATATAGTATATCTTAACCTGTATTACTGAAAGGCAGACTGAATGTACAGTATGATATGCTTATCAATTCGTTTTGATTTTACAGGCAAGATGAAGTCTATGCAACGTGTGGAATGATTCTGTTAAACGATGCATGCAGTCC
>NC_134880.1:5741561-5769140 GCF_041734735.1 Babylonia areolata | reverse complement strand
TGTGTGTGTGTGTGTGTGTGTGTGTGTGTGTGTGTGTGTGTGTGCATAAGTGTATGTGTGTGTGAGTGTGTGTGTGTGTATGTATATATATATATATATATATATATGTGTGTGTGTGTGTGTGTGTGTGTGTGTGTGTTTATCGAGGGGTACCTGTCTAAGTGCCTAATCAACAAACCAACCAATTTTACAGAAGAGCAAACTGAAAGTTGTCAATGCACTTACAATATTTTAAAACCATTAACGTTTTCATGTTTGCTACCAGTCGAAAAAATCATTCCATTTCTGTTAAGTAATTAATGAGGTTTTATTCAGTCTGCATCTTAATAGTTGTATAATTAGAAATCATGTAAACTATATTGAGATAAAGTTCTTTATGCATTCCCGTTGAGATACAGAGGCGCACATGTTGTCCTGCATAAAGGCCGTCGCCAGCATTCCACGCTTATTCCCAGGCAGCAAGAAAGGTCAGGGTACACACACAATCTTCCTGATAGCCGTAAAAAACCATGTTGCAGGTGGCTTGAGGCAGAAGCAGCCACCAATCGCTGTAGCGAAAAAGCCGTATCTCAAATTAAGGCCCAGGCAATAGCAAAGATTCCCCAGCAGTCACGGACTGAACAACCTTCTGTCCTTGACGTTGGATGGCCTCGTTGGCAAACGTTCTCACAACACGTGCATAAATATGGTATAATGAGAAACGGTTCTGCAGCAGTGAGGAAATACTGGTCATTAGGGCCACATCATTTGCTTCCACTGAGTTCCATCTCCACAGGAGGGTAGACCATCTAGCTCTACTTCATATAGTCACATTACAGTTGTATATATCATATTTAGGTTAAAAAAATGTAAACGATTGATTTTCACGTAAATATAAACAAAACAAAATCCAATAGTGCAGTTATGTGTTTTGATGTCCATATACAGCACTTATAATGTAAAACAAATGTTGTCATTGAACAGAACTGATACAAATTAGTCGCAAAAGTAGTGCATTCTCATTCTCTCTCTCTCTCTCTCTCTCTCTCTCTCTCTCTCTCTCTCTCTCTCTCTCTCTCCACGTGTGTGTATGTGTGTGCGTGCGTGCGTGCCAGTGCGTGTGTGTGTGTGTGAGAGAGAGAGAGAGAGAGAGAGAGAGAGTGCAGGAGACGCAGAATCCAAATACAACAATCAGCAAAAAAAAATTCTTGTAATTTAACAGAACGAAAAGACAAACGAATCAGTCATTAAAAAAAAAGCATGCAGCAATGTGGTTAGTGTGTATGTGAGGGTGGTAAGTGGGCCGGGCGAATGTGTGTGCGTGTGTGTGTGTGTGTGTGTGTGTGCGTGCGTGCGTGCGTGTGTGTGTGTGTGTGTGTGTGTGTGTGTGTGTGTGTGTGTGTGTGTGTGTGTGTGTGTGTTTAATTGAAAAAAAAAATCAACCAAACAAGTCAGTCTAAACAATCACGCAGTTGTGAACTCTGCCCCTGTCCCTCTGTCTCTGTCTCTCTATCTGTGTGTGTGTGTGTGTGTGTGTGTGTGTGTGTGTGTGTGTGTGTGTGTGCACGCGCGTGTGTGTGTGTGTGTGTGTGTGTGTATGAGAGATACGGATACGGATACGGATGTTTTATTCATATAAAGGCCATTGCCCCTCATGAAGGGGTACAATACATAAACAAGCACAGTCACTGAAGAAAATCATGAAGTTGCAACAGATCTGAAATGCAATGCCTTGTACAAGTATATTGACAGATTCCTTATGACGCTTTCTTTTTCAGATGCTAGAAGTAGACTTAAACGAAATTGACTGGGATATCTATAAAAAGCAGGTGGGATATATCGTACTCTCAAACTGGTTAAAGCAGGACAACATAAAACAAAATGCAACTCATCTTCATTTCCACTTTTGCACAACGGACACATTAAATCAACTGCAGAATGTTTCCTGTAACGATAATAATGCTGAGAAATTTCTGAAATACCAAAACGAAATCTTGTCATAATAAATTTTAAGTGTCTGTCTAAGCTCATACGCAGGTAAATCTTAACGTCATGACCAGTACAAAATGTCCTATATACGCAAAACCTATCACTATTATTCACATGAAAATTCCACTCTTGCCATCTGCACGCAATCAGTCTATCTTTAAGGTCACACAAAAATAATCTGACATCTTGCACACCTTGATTTTCCCATACAAAACCGAAACCAAACTGATACAACTTACAACGAACTTTTGAAACCCAATTTCTTTTACCTTTTGCATCCAAGTCAGTTAACATTGCATAAGCTTTCCGTGGCAACCTGCAATCATTCATTTTTGTTAATTTAATCCAGTAACGAATACAAATAAGTACAGAGTTAATATAAATTGGGTATCTATCAGTTTCTCCGTAAACAAGGTCATTTGGTGTTTTTAAATCAACCCCTAACATTTTCTTCAATGAAAACAAATGAACTTTCTCACAGTGACGTGCAGCATCATCAAGGCCCCAAAGTTCAGCCCCATACTGTGCAATAGGCTGGACCTGGGAATCAAATAATTTCAAAAATATAGACAAACTATTATTACTCAAAGTACGTAGTTTTCGCATTACGCATAACGCAGCATTCTTTGCTTTTCCTGTCAGGTCAACACATGCTGAGGTAAAACTAAGTTTGGTGGAAAACAAAATACCTAAATATTTATATGCATTTACCACTGGCATTTCTACATTGTTGTAAGTCCATTTTTCTCTTGCAGATAAAAACCCACCCTTTCTAAATACAACTATATTACTTTTGTTTAAATTTACCTTTAAATCAAGAGAAAAAGCTGCCCGCTGTAAACTATTTAACTGTGTTTGCAGTCCAACGACTGTTTCAGATAAGAGCGCTACATCATCAGCTAGTAACAAAATAAAAAGCTCAAAGTAATCGATTGTAAATAGAGCGCCATGTTTTCCATTTTGAATAACTTCAATAGCTAGTTCATTTATAAAAAGTGAAAATAAGATAGGACTGCATACATCACCTTGTTTTACGCCATACGTGCACCTGATAGAGTCAGTTAATCTGGCTCCACTCCTTATCTTAACTATAACATTATTATACATACTCTTTATACAGTGGTATAACTTACCATTTATTTCGTTTTTTAAAAGGATAGACCAGAGAATTCGTCTATTTATAGAATCGAATGCTTTCTCAAAATCTATAAATGCAACATATAATTTTCGGTCCAAAGAAAACTGTTTTTGAATTAAAGCTAGCAAGGTAAACATGTGGTCAATTGTAGAGTAGTTTCTTTTAAATCCAGCTTGATGTTCCCCGGTTATATCATTTTCTTCAACCCACTCTTGTAGACGACGATTAATAACTGTACTGTATACTTTACTACTGATATCACATAACGTAATGCCTCTGTAATTGTTGGGATTATTAACATCCCCTTTTTTGTACAAAGGAAGTACAATACCTTCAGACCAGCTCTCCGGGAAAATACCTTTCTGAAACAAAGCATTGAAAAACACAACAAAGAAATCTACAATAAAGTCACCCGCATTTTTATATAACTCTCCAATAATCCGATCTGGGCCAGCCGCTTTCTTATTCTTTATTTTTCTAAATGCAAACAACACTTCTTCTTTAGAAATGGGACGATTAAAATAACTGTCAGTATCATCGGTCTCTAATTCTTCTTCTGGCAGGGTTTCTTTCTCATATAAATTCCTGAAGTGTTCAAACCAATCATCTAAACTAATACTATTGCTAACATATTTTTTCTTCAATGATACTGAATGCACAGTTTCCCAGAATTGTTTTTGATTACTTATAGAGGATACTAATTTATCTAATATAGCATTCTGATATTCTTTCTCTTTCCATTTAATCAAGTGTTTATATTCTCTGCGTGCAATACAAAATGCATTTTGGTCACTGACATCACCTGTACGACGTGCTGTTCTGTACAACTTTCGTAAGTTCGTTCTTGTTGCTCTACATTCCTTGTCGTACCAGTCGTCTGTATTTTTATCTGATCCTATACTACATTGTTTATTCATACATGCGGCATTTTCTGTGATACATTTGTTAAAGATTTCCAAAGCTTCATTAATGTTATGGTCGATTAAACTAACAGCCAATTCTAACATTTTATGTGTTCTGTCAGATTTCATTGATTTAGTAAATGTTTCAGCTAGCTCATCTTTCCACACAAACTTATTAATAATTTGTTTCTCTTTACGGATTTTTGGGCTGTTGTGTTTGTCTGAGAATTGTACACATAATTCAAGTGGCATATGGTCTGAGTCAAATCTATCCTTAACATTAAGTAGACAGCGTGAAGACCAAGAAGCAAACATGTCATGTGACATAAGAAAATAGTCATTCACACTGCTGCCAGAATCAGTGATGAATGTGTAGCAACCTTGGCGGTCGCCATTACACGCACCATTCAATATTGATAGACCAAATGTAGTACACAAGTTTAGTAAGCGTTTTCCATAATTATTTAAACATTTGTCTTGAGAATTTCTATTGACACTGACTGGGTAACTTCTGTGTAATGAACTAAAAGTATCATCCTCAATAACATCAGGGGTAATGTTGGAAGTTCTACAATTCAAATCACCAGAGATGATAATGTAAACATCATTGAATTTAAGTAAACAGTCTGATAAACAATCTTCCAATAAATCAATGCCATTGTCAACATCAAAATAGGAATAAAAAGGTGATCCTTCAGGTGGAACATACACACATACATACAATATATCCTTTAAAGTGTCCAACATAGCTTTGTCAATCAGAAATATCAGAACATTAGCATATTCATTATCAATACAACGAATAGAAGGGGCGAATGCTTTTTTGATAAGACAGATAACGCCACCTGAAGATCGACCATGTTTAGAAAACTTAATTGCGGACTTATGAAAACACAAATAATCAGTAAATAAATCGGACTGGAAGTTCTCCAGAAACGTTTCAACCAAACAAATCAAGTCAAAAGAACGAATGTATGACAAGAAATTTCTGTCTCTTAATTTAGAAAACAAGCCATTGATATTCCAATGCAAAATGTATAAAGGTTTATTTACAAACACACCAAAACGAGAAAAAGTTTGCTCAAAATCAAACCCGGCCCCCGTGTTTACACGTTCAGCGTCATTCATGTTCCTCTCAGTTGCACACACGTCGCTGACACTGTCACTGTCACGAATTTCAGACATATTTGCACGTGCAACCGAGCTGCCAAACACAGGGCTCACTACCGGTGTCGTTTTTTCAACTGTTCCCTTTGACATCACATGAAAAGGACTATTTACATGTTTTTTGAAAACATTATCATGGGAGGAGCGGCCAATGTCCTATCTTATTTCTTTCAGATTATCGTCATTGTCCACAGTGAACCTCTTACCATCGATAATAAGATGGTCAAATACCATTGATGCCCTTTTGTTCGCATTTCTGGCACTCTTCAAATGTGGCAACAACCTTCTTCTAATTTCCCGCACCCTCAGAGAAAAATCTTCCCCAATAAACAGTCCACTGCCCCGCAATTTACCTTTGGCACGCAGTACCTCAAGCTTGTCCTTGTAGAAGGTGCAGCAGCCGATCACAGGGGAGTTGGGCTTGTTGCTCAGGCGGTGAAGTCGGTCGAAGGGGACGTCGTTGGCCAGCTCCAGCTTGTCCGTGAAGAACTCTCTGACCGTAGCCTCGAGGTCTTCTGCCGTTTCACCCTCAGCTCGCTGGAGTCCATGGATGATCAGGTTGTTCCGCTTGGACCTGCATTCCATGTCATCTGCCTTCTTCTCCATGTTCTCCATCCTCTTCTCAAGGTCAGAGTTTTTCCCTTTCAAGTCCGTGTTTTCCTCACGCAGGCAGGCACATTCTTCTCTGAGGTCCTTGATTTCATTTTGTAGCATGGCGCAACTTTCTTTCACTCCTCTCATGTCGTCCTTCAGAGAGTGGAGCATGGACATGACGTCTGTAAGAGTTGGGTCCTTGCTTGGGGTTCCACTCACACTGGCACGAGGAGAAGCTGAAGACTGACTTTCCAGCCGGGTCTGCTTCATAGTAGTTCGATCGCGTGGTCCGGGGTTCGACTCGATGTCACCACACTGAGACAGTAGCAAACTGCCCCAGAACAAAAACGAGAGGAGCAAACCAAACACAGCACCGTGTGTCATGGTCTTCATTCTCAGTCCATGTTGCCGGAATTTTGACCTCGATCGCTTCGTCATGAAAAAAATAAATATAAAAACAAAGAGTCCACATCGTCGTCTAAAGTCAAGACTTTCCGATGGCATGGTTCCTGACGATGACCTATGCAGCCAATGAAGACGCAGGGATGTTTATATCGCTGGCAATTAAAGAATTTAGTGAGAGCTCACATTACATGCTGCTCGTAGGCTGAGCTTCGTTTCTTCCCCCCCAGAGAGAGAGAGAGAGAGAGAGAGAGAGATAGAGAGAGAGAGAGAGAGGGACAATGACAATCATTTCAATGTCCAATCAGCAATGAAGCCCTTCGGACACTGGGGCATTACAAACAATCGTGAGCACAATTCCAGAAACTGGCACACACATCTCTGCACCACCATCTCACCTCTCCGTCTCACCATACATAAACCTGCATTTACCTGCAAGCAAAACATGCATGAACTCGTAAGCACAACATACACATACCCAAGAGCAAACCACGCACGTACTCGCATGCAAAACATGCACGTCTCCGCAAGCTCATACAACGCACTCACACTTCCCCTCCCTCTTTCTCCTCCTCCCCCTCTCCCCCGCCCCCCAACACACACACACACACACACACACACACACACACACACACACACACACACACACACACACCCGCGCGCGCGCGCGCGCGCAAATGCACTTTCTTTTTTTTCTAATTTGTATTGCTTGCAGTGTATTTTGCCAGATCTTGTATAACATGTTCATTGCTACAGGATATAATTTTTATGTACGTGTTTGGTCAGGAATCTGACAAGTTAATTCTAAAATACCACAGTTTTGACAGATATCCTTATATGCTGAGCAGTGGGAAAAAAAAGAATTCCATTTAACCAGGTGGACAAACAGCGTCTAATTCTGTTTCACGTAGGAACAATGCCTTTAGTTCCTTTATCCACTAACCCTTAACCGAAATCTAATTAAGTTATCTCCATGCCATTTGTTTGTAATGAAAGTAAAGTAGTTTTCTGTTTGGATTTCTGTTTCTTTTTTTAAAGAACTTCTGAATGCCAGTTTTGCTTATAACAGGGAGTAAGTCTAGTTATTATTATATTCAGCAAGAAAAGCATTATTCCTAACCAACGCCATAGCTAAGCCACACAATGCCAAGACCATTTCGACACAGAATGGTGTGCACATTTGACACCCACTTGATACGACCAGATTCGCGTTGCATTAGGAGCATTTCATACGCATGTCTGCTCAGTCTTGACACAAGCTGCTTGAGAAGCCTCAACCAGTATCTGATGCATTTAACTGATGTTCTAATGTACAGAGGATATCTACCGATTTCTCCATATACTAATTTATTTGATGCATGTAGGTGAACGCTCAGAAATCATTTAATAGCGAATGTATGAACTGTTTCAGTTTGTTTGCATTCTTCTTCTATGCCCCAGATTTCAGCTGTATACGTCAAGACTGGTTCGATCTCTGTGTCAAAGAAATTTCAAGAACTAGATTCTGTCATGTGTGTGTGCTGGAACACACGTGTTGTGTTGGTTGTGTGTGTCGGAACACTCGTGTTGTGTTGGTTCTGTGTCATGTGTGTGTCGGAACACTCGTGTTGGTTCTGTGTCATGTGTGTGTCGGAACACTCGTGTTGTGTTGGTTCTGTGTCATATTGTGTTGGTTCTGTGTCATGTGTGTGTCGGAACACTCGTGTTGTGTTGGTTCTGTGTCATGTGTGTGTCGGAACACACGTGTTCTGTTGGTTCTGTGTCATGTGTGTGTGCTGAAACACACGTGTTGTGTTGGCTCTGTGTCATGTGTGTGTCGGAACACACGTGTTGTGTTGGTTCTGTGTCATGTGTGTGTGTGCTGAAACACACGTGTTGTGTTGGTTCTGTGTCATGTGTGTGTCGGAACACTCGTGCTGTGTTGGTGCAGAGACCGCACACTGGAGGGACCAGTCCAAAGCATCAACCTGACCAGAGGTCACCATTATGTCTTTGAGGGCTATGCCAAACTCCTCAACGACGTGCCTGGCAAAATTTGGCAGACTTTCAAGGTGGTGGTGCAAATCAATCTGGTCGGAATCGGTAGGTGGTCATCAGCCCGTGGCAGGCTGAAAGACAGTGTTGTGTGTAGTGTGTCGTAAACTTTGAACAGGTCGTTTTTATCAACTCTTTGTGTTGCCTCGCTCTTCTTCATCTCTTCTTCATGGTTGTGTTAACGTTTCGTGTGGTTGTTGGCTTATGTGTTATCATCATCATCATCATCATCATCATCATCATCATCATCATCATCATCATCATCATCATCATCATCATCATCATCATCATCATCATCATCATCATCATGGTGTTGTGGCTGTTATATCATCCTCAGCGAATGTGGTGTAGCATATATGGATTTGTCCGCACGCTCTGACACCTCCTTGAAACTGAAACTGGTTGTAATTGTAATGATAACAACAGCAACGATGATGATGATAATAATAATAATAATAATGATAATGAAAAAACAAATCTTTTTATGCTGTGGTGATGTCCACTTGCAAAGTCTGTCTGTGCATGTTTTTGATTCATTTCTGTCCGTGCATGTGTTTGCGTGTGCACACACTGCTGTTGCAGAGAAGAAACAGAGCTACATCATCGCCTACCGTGCATTTTGCCGTGTTGAGAACGGCTGGATTCGGCTCAAGGGCAGCATTGACGCCCCAATGTTAGGTAATCTCTCCTGATGTACACTACATGCTGCATTGGTTGGGTAATGGTGGGTGGTCGATACATCAGGGTGGTGGTGCACTGGATGGTTGGGTGTATGGGTAGATAAATTGTTGGGTGCACCGGGTTGATGGGTAGATAAGTTGAGCGTGCACTGGGTGGATGGGTATCTAGATAAGTTGTTGGGTGCACCAGGTTGATGGGTAGATAAGTTGATGGGTGCATTGGGTGGATGGGTAGATAAGTTGAGTGTGCACTGGGTGGATGGGTATCTAGATAAGTTGTTGGGTGCACCGGGTGGATGGTTAGATATGTTGTTGGGTGCACTGGGTGGATGGGTAGATAAGTTGTTTGGTGCACCGGGTGGATGGGTAGATAAGTTGTTGGGTACACCGGGTGGATGGGTTGATCAATGGTTCGGTGCACAGGGTGGATAAGTAGATACGTTGTTGGGTGCATTGGGTGGGTGGGTAGTTAAGTTGTTGGGTGCATTGGGTGGGTGGGTAGTTAAGTTGTTGGGTGCATTGGGTGGGTGGGTAGATAAGTTGTTGGGTGCATTGGGTGGGTGGGTAGTTAAGTTGTTGGGTGCATTGGGTGGGTGGGTAGTTAAGTTGTTGGGTGCATTGGGTGGGTGGGTAGATAAGTTGTTGGGTGCACTGGGTGGATGGGTAGATAAGTTGTTGGGTGCACTGGGTGGATGGGTAGATAAGTTGTTGGGTGCACTGGGTTGATGGGTAGATAAGTTGTTGGGTGCACCGGGTTGATGGGTAGATAAGTTGTTGGGTACACTGGGTTGATGGGTAGATAAGTTGTTGGGTACACCGGGTGGATGGGTTGATCAATGGTTCGGTGCACAGGGTGGATGGGTATCTAGATAAGTTGTTGGGTGCACCAGGTTGATGGGTAGATAAGTTGTTGGGTGCACTGGGTGGATGGGTAGATAAGTTGAGTGTGCACCGGGTTGATGGGTAGATAAGTTGTTGGGTGCACCGGGTTGATGGGTAGATAAGGTGTTGGGTGCACTGGGTGGATGGGTAGATAAGTTGAGTGTGCACCGGGTTGATGGGTAGATAAGTTGTTGGGTGCACCGGGTTGATGGGTAGATAAGGTGTTGGGTGCACCGGGTTGATGGGTAGATAAGTTGTTGGGTGCACCGGGTGGATGGGTAGATAAGGTGTTGGGTGCACCGGGTTGATGGGTAGATAAGGTGTTGGGTGCACAGGGTGGATAAGTAGATAAGTTGTTGGGTGCACTGGGTGGATGGGTGGATAAGTTGTTGGGTGCACCGGGTTGATGGGTAGATAAGGTGTTGGGTGCACCGGGTGGATGGGTGGATAAGTTGTTGGGTGCACCGGGTTGATGGGTAGATAAGTTGTTGGGTGCACTGGGTGGATGGGTAGATAAGGTGTTGGGTGCACCGGGTGGATGGGTGGATAAGTTGTTGGGTGCACCGGGTTGATGGGTAGATAAGGTGTTGGGTGCACCGGGTTGATGGGTAGATAAGTTGTTGGGTGCACTGGGTGGATGGGTAGATAAGTTGTTGGGTGCACCGGGTGGATGGGTAGATAAGTTGTTGGGTGCACCGGGTTGATGGGTAGATAAGTTGTTGGGTGCATTGGGTGGGTGGGTAGATTAGTTGTTGGATGCACCGGGTTGATGGGTAGATAAGTTGTTGGGTGCACTGGGTGGATGGGTAGATACGTTGCTGGGTGCACTGGGTGGATGGGTAGATACGTTGCTGGGTGCACTGGGTGGATGGGTGTCTAGATAAATTGTTGGGTGCACCGGGTTGATGGGTAGATATATTGTTGGGTGCATTGGGTGGATGGTTAGATAAGTTGTTGGGTGCATTGGGTGGATGGTTAGATAAGTTGTTGGGTGCACCGGGTTGATGGGTAGATAAGTTGTTGGGTGCATTGGGTGGGTGGGTAGATAAGTTGTTGGGTGCATTGGGTGGATGGGTAGATAAGTTGTTGGGTGCACTGGGTGGATGGTTAGATAAGTTGTTGGGTGCACTGGGTGGATGGGTAGATAAGTTGTTGGGTGCACCGGGTTGATGGGTAGATAAGTTGTTGGGTACACTGGGTGGATGGGTTGATCAATGGTTCGGTGCACAGGGTGGATAAGTAGATAAGTTGTTGGGTGCACTGGGTGGATGGGTAGATAAGTTGTTGGGTGCACCGGGTGGATGGGTAGATAAGTTGTTGGGTGCACCGGGTGGATGGTTAGATAAGTTGTTGGGTGCACCGGGTGGATGGTTAGATAAGTTGTTGGGTACACTGGGTGGATGGGTAGATAAGTTGTTGGGTGCACCGGGTGGATGGGTAGATAAGTTGTTGGGTACACTGGGTGGATGGATAGATAAGTTGTTGGGTGCACTGGGTGGATGGATAGATAAATTGTTGGGTACACTGGGTGGATGGTTAGATAAGTTGTTGGGTGCACTGGGTGGATGGGTGGAGGGTAACTACCTACATGGATGGAGGAAGGGACAATTACGTGGCAGGTTACGCCCACTTCCAAGCTGGCTGGCTGGCTGGCTGGTTGGTTGGTTGATTAGTTGGTAGGCTGGTTGGATAGTAGGTTGGTGAGTTGGTTGGATGGTTGGTTGGTTGAAGGGAGCATGGATGTATGTCTGAATGACTTGTTGAGTGGGAGGGTTAGTTGGTTGGCAGGAGGGTGAGTTAGTGAGTAAGTGACGGGCTGGTGGAAAGATGGATGAGTGAGGAGGTCGGAAGGACGAACGTTTGAACGGTGGGTGTCGTATTACTTTATCTGACCCACCGCCCGACTGGCTGACTGAGCGAGCGAGCGACTGACCAATTGACTGACTTACTGACAGACAGACAGACAGACAGTCCGACCGACCGACCGAACGACTGACTGGCCGACTGACTGACTGAACTGACGGACGAACGGACCGACGGACCGAATGACTACAGACTGACCGACAGACTGATTGACTTACTGACAGACAGACAGACAGACAGACAGACCAATTTATCAACTGACTGACTGACTGACTGAAGAACGGACGGACGGACTGACGAACGAACGAACGAACGGACTGACTGACTGACTGACTGACTGACTGACGGACGGACTGACGGACTGACTGGCGAACGAACGGACGGACGGACTGACTGACGAACGAACGGACGGACTGACTGACTGACGAACGGACGGACGGACGGACTAACTGGCTGACCGGCTGACCGGCTCGCTGGCTTACAGACCGACCGACCTACCGACGGACGGACCGACCGACTGAGTGAGTGACTGACTGACTGACTGAGGGGTACGGTGTTGGCCCTGCAGAACCCTCCAGTGCTGAACTGTCCATCCGGGGGCCCGGCCTGGGGGTCAGCTTCCTGCTGGACAACGTGACGCTGCACGAGGTTCCGGAGAACCCCAACTGGATGGCTGAGGCCCACACCAACATTGAGGCCCACAGGAAGTCCAACGTCAACTTCCGGTCAGCACACTTCTCTGCTCACTTTTTGCCGCTTTTTTTCCCCTGTCTGTGACTCTATTTTTTCTGACTGTGTCTACGTTTCTCTGCCTGTGTCTGTTTCTCTTTCTGGGTCTCTGTTTTCATTTCTGTGTCTCTTTCTATTTTCATTTTCTTGCGTATGTCTCTGTTTCTCACTCTGTGCCTCTGTTTCTCTTTCTGTATCTCTGTTTCTCTCTCTGTACCTCTGTTTCTCTCTCTGTACCTCTGTTTCTCTCTCTGTGTCTCTGTTTCTCACTCTGTACCTCTGTTTCTCTCTCTGTACCTCTGTTTCTCTCTCTGTGTCTCTGTTTCTCTCTCTGTGTCTCTGTTTCTCTCTCTGTACCTCTGTTTCTCACTCTGTGTCTCTGTTTCTCTCTCTGTATCTCTGTTTCTCTCTCTGTACCTCTGTTTCTACTTCCGTGTACCTGTTTCTATGTGCCTCTTTCTTTGCCTGTGTCTCTGTTTCTTTGCCTGTATCTCTGTTCCTCTTTCTGTCTCTCTGTTTCTCTTTCTGTCTCTCTGTTTCTCTTTCTGTCTCTTCGTTTCTCTGTCTGTATCTCTGTTTTCCTTCTTGTATCTCCTTTTTTTTCTGTCTGTGTCTTTGTTTCCATTTCAGTGTCTCTGTTTCTCTCTCTCTGTATCTGTTTCCCTTTTCACGTTTCTGTTTCCTTTTTCGATCTGTCTGTTTCTCTTTCTGTGCCTCTGTCTTTCGATCTTTCTGTTTCCTCTCTGTCTTTCTGTTTCTCTGTTCGTGTCTCTGTTTCTCTGCCTGTGTCTGTTTATCTTTCTGGGTCTCTGTTTTCATTTCTGTGTCTCTTTCTATTTTCATTTTCTTGCGTATGTCTCTGTTTCTCACTCTGTGCCTCTGTTTCTCTTTCTGTGTCTCTGTTTCTCTTTCTGTCTCTCTGTTTCTCTTTCTGTCTCTCTGTTTTCCTTCTTGTATCTCCTTTTTTTCTGTCTGTGTCTTTGTTTCCATTTCAGTGTCTCTGTTTCTCTCTCTGTATCTGTTTCCCTTTTCACGTTTCTGTTTCCTTTTTCGATCTGTCTGTTTCTCTTTCTGTGCCTCTGTCTTTCGATCTTTCTGTTTCCTCTCTGTCTTTCTGTTTCTCTGTTCGTGTCTCTGTTTCTCTTTCTGTCTCTCTGTTTCTCTTTCTACCTCCCCATTTCTATATTTTCTTTCTCTTTCTCTTTTTTTTTCTTTTATTGTGTCTTTTGATGTTGTTCGTCATTCTGTACTTATGTGCTTGTGAACGGCGCCAAACTATCACTGTCTATATATATATGATAGTCAGTCGTGTCTGACTATGACCATCAGAACAGCAGAGGAGGCAACTGCTGTTCCGACTATCTGGGCTAGAATTTGATTATAGTGGAGAGTGTCTCTCCCAAGTTACATCCCCGCTCTCTCGGCCAAGAGGGTTTTAGGACAGTCGGCGGTGGTATTGTTCCCAAAGGCCAACCAGCCCACAAGGCTGCAGCACTAAGAGCCAGTGCAATTTTGCCTCCTATTTTAAGTCATAGTCCTTCACAAAAGACTAAGCTGTAAATGATTTCCCATTGACTGGAGAAACCATTGATAATACAGCTCTCACTTTGCTGTAGGCCCAAATGTCAATCACACACACAGTCACTGTCTAATTTCTGTGTGAATCACACACTGTCATTGTCTATGCTCTGTGTCAACCACACACACTGTCACTGTCAATTACCTTGTGTGAATCACACACACCGTCACTTGCAAGTTCTCTAACTAATTTTGGCTGGATGTTTAACAAAAGTTCTCTCTCTCTCTCTCTCTCTCTCTCTCTCTCTCTCTCTCTCTCTCTCTCTCTCTCTCTCTCTCTCTCTCTCTGTACGTGTGTGTGTGTGTGTGTGTGTGTGTGTGTGTGTGTGTGTGTGTGTGTGTGTGTGTGTGTGTGTGTGTGTGTGTGTGTTTAAACAAATTCATTGAACAAATCTATTTATCTCTCCCTGATTAATATCTTGCGTCGCATTCGATTTATTTCAACACAGTTTGAAGTTACATATGACTAGAAATGTTTCATCAAACACATAATTATTTTGACACACCTTAAATTCATATATGACGAAAAACTTTTCTCGTCAAATGCATATTACATATATTTATTTTGACACACCTTAAAGTTATGTATGACGAAATTATTTCTTTTTCAACAAATATAGATATATATTTTTGCACAGCATGAAGTTATCCATGACGGAACATGTTTTTATTCCATCAAACAGCATAAAGTTATAAATGACAAAAAACAACAAACAAGCAAACAAACGAAAAAAAAAAGACAAAAAAGGACTTTGTTTCTCATCATAGATTATTTTGACACAGCATGAAGTTATGTTTATTTTTAAGTTTATTTTTCATCAAACATAGAAATATGGATAACTATTGTGTGTAATGCTTTCTTTTCAGCTTGATTCTACCACCCGGATTGAGTAAAAAGGCTCTTACCCTGGAGGTAATAACTGAATTCTGATGATGATGAAAATGAATACAGTAAAATAAATCATGGATGAACAATGACATAATTTAACACTAATGCCATTGACTCAACGGAAACATGGATGGACAATGGCATGATATGACACTAATGCCAATGACTTAACGGAAACATGGACGAACAATGGCATGATATGACACTAATGCCAATGACTTAACGGAAACATGGACGAACAATGGCATGGTATGACACAAATGCTAATGACTTAACGGAAACGTGGATGGACAATGGCATGATATGACACAAATGCCAATGACTTAACGGAAACATGGACGAACAATGGCATGATATGACACAAATGCCAATGACTTAACGGAAACATGGACGAACAATGGCATGATATGACACAAATGCTAATGGTTAAGATGAAGCATGATTGAACAAAAGAAACGACTTGACACTAATGCTAATGAAACAAAACGGTGCACGGTGACCAAAATCAATTACTAGACACTGACGTTAATGACTAAAATGACGCATGATGACCAAAGGGGATGACTAAACACCCATGTTAATGACTAAAATGACGCATTATGTCCAAAGGAAATGACAAAACACTGACGTTAATGACTATAAAGATACATGATGACCAAAGGGAATGACTAAACACTCATGTTAATGACTAAAATGACGCATGGTGACCAAATGAAATGAATAACATTCATGTTAATGACTAAAATGACGCATGATGACCAAAGAAAATGACTAAACACTGACGTTGATGACTAAAGTGACGCATTATGTCCAAAGGAAATGACAAAACACTGATGTTAATGACTAAAAAGATACATGATGACCAAAGGGAATGACTAAACACTCATGTTAATGACTAAAATGACGCATGATGACCAAAGGAAACGACTAAACACTCACGTTAATGACTAAAATGACGCACGATAACCAAAGGAAATAACTAAACACTGACGTTAATGACTAAAATGACGCATGATGACCAAAGGGAATGACTAAACACTCATGTTAATGACTAAAATGACGCATGATGACCAAAGGAAACGACTAAACACTGACGTTGATGGCTAAAATGACGCATGGTGACCAAATGAAAT
Source organism: Babylonia areolata (assembly GCF_041734735.1). Taxonomy (NCBI): domain Eukaryota; kingdom Metazoa; phylum Mollusca; class Gastropoda; order Neogastropoda; family Buccinidae; genus Babylonia; species Babylonia areolata. The sequence continues at coordinate 5,753,181 of NC_134880.1, read as the reverse complement.
GAATAACATTCATGTTAATGACTAAAATGACGCATGATGACCAAAGGAAATGACTAAACACTGACGTTGATGACTAAAGTGACGCATTATGTCCAAAGGAAATGACAAAACACTGATGTTAATGACTAAAAAGATACATGATGACCAAAGGATATGACTAAACATTCATGTTAATGACTAAAATGACGCATGATGACCAAATGAAATGAATAACATCCATGTTAATGACTAAAATGACGCATGATGACCAAAGGAAATGACTAAACACTGACGTTGATGACTAAAATGACGCATGATGACCAAAGGAAATGACTAAACACCCTCGTTAATGACTAAAATGACGCACGATAACCAAAGGAAATAACTAAACACTGACGTTGATGGCTAAAATGATGCATGAGGACCACATGAAATGACTAGACACAGATGTTAATGACTAAAATCATGCATGATGACCAAAGGGAATGAACATTCACTGATGTTAATGACTACAGTGAGGCATGGACAGATCAAGGAGTGATGATGATGATGATGATGATGATGATGATGATGATGACTACAATGAGGTATGGATAGATCAAGGTGTGATGATGATGATGATGATGATGATGATGATGATGATTACAATGAGGCATGGACAGATCAAGGTGTGATGATGATGATGATGATGATGATGATGATGATGATGATGGTGACTACAATGAGGCATGGACAGATCAAGGAGTGATGATGATGATGATGATGATGATGATGATGATGATGATGATGATGATGACTACAGTGAGGTATGGACAGATCAAGGTGTGATGATGATGATGATGATGATGATGATGATGACTACAGTGAGGTATGGACAGATCAAGGTGTGATGATGATGATGATGATGATGATGATGATGATGGTGACTACAATGAGGTATGGACAGATCAAGGTGTGATGATGATGATGATGATGATGATGATGATGGAAACTACAATGAGGTATGGACAGATCAAGGTGTGATGATGATGATGATGATGATGATGATGATGATGACTACAATGAGGTATGGACAGATCAAGGTGTGATGATGATGATGATGATGATGATGATGGTGGTCACTACAATGAGGTATGGACAGATCAAGGTGTGATGATGGTGATGATGATGACTACAGTGAAGTATGGACAGATCAAGGAGTGATGATGATGATGATGATGATGATGATGGTGATGATGATGACTACAGTGAAGTATGGACAGATCAAGGAGTGATGATGATGATGATGATGATGACTACAGTGAGGTATGGACAGATCAAGGTGTGATGATGATGATGATGATGATGATGATGATGATGATGATGGTGACTACAATGAGGCATGGACAGATCAAGGTGTGATGATGATGATGATGATGATGATGACTACAATGAGGTATGGACAGATCAAGGTGTGATGATGATGATGATGATGGTGACTACAATGAGGCATGGACAGATCAAGGTGTGATGATGATGATGATGATGGTGACTACAGTGAGGTATGGACAGATCAAGGTGTGATGATGATGATGATGATGATGATGGTGACTACAGTGAGGTATGGACAGATCAAGGTGTGATGATGATGATGATGGTGACTACAGTGAGGTATGGACAGATCAAGGTGTGATGATGATGATGATGGTGACTACAGTGAGGTATGGACAGATCAAGGTGTGATGATGATGATGATGATGATGGTGACTACAGTGAGGTATGGACAGATCAAGGTGTGATGATGATGATGATGATGATGATGATGATGATGATGATGATGATGATGACTACAATGAGGTATGGACAGATCAAGGTGTGATGATGATGATGATGATGGTGACTACAATGAGGCATGGACAGATCAAGGTGTGATGATGATGATGATGATGATGATGACTACAGTGAGGTATGGACAGATCAAGGAGTGATGATGATGATGATAATGACTACAGTGAGGTATGGACAGATCAAGGTGTGAATATGATGATGATGATGATGATGATGATGATGATGATGACTACAATGAGGAATGGACAGATCAAGGAGTGATGATAATGACTACAGTGAGGTATGGACTGATCAAGGTGTGATGATAATTGCTACAATGAGGTATGGATAGACCAAGGAGTTATGATGATGACTACAGTGAGGTATGGACAGATCAAGGAGGTGTGATGGTGATGATAATGACAATGAAACATGGACAGATCAAGGAAGAGTGATGGTGATGACTACAATGAGGATTGGACAGATCAAGGAGGTATCAATTCGTGCAGACTGATCCAAATTCGCTACATTACATTTGATTAGAATTTTGTGTCATATTACCTCTTCCACTGTGCATACACACGCACAAACGCACAGACACACAGAAACACTGACAAAACACACTATCGCAACCCCCTCGCACATATGCACATGTACGCGCATACACATACAGACACTCACAGACACACACAGACACAGACAGAGACACACACGCACTCACACACACACACACACACACACACACACACACACACACACACACACACACACACACACACACACACACACACACACACACACACAGAGTACCTACTGAAATCATATGAGACAAGTATACTCTCAAACTCAGTTGGACTTACTCACACACATACGTTCTCGTTCCTCAGATTTCTTTGAAGAAACATTTGTTCGCCTTTGGTGCCAAGATAGAGGAATATGAGCTAGTCGAAGAACCAAGGAATTTGTACACAGACCTTGTGTACAACTTGTTCAATTGGGCAACCGTTCAAGCTTACAAGTGGAAGTTTAACCTTGGAGGAAGGGTAAGGATCCACCTGTGAGTGTGCGTGTTATGTACCTGAATGTGTGAGTGTGCGTGTTATGTACATGAATGTGCGAGTGTGCGTGTCTATGTACATGAATGTGTGAGTGTGCGTGTCTATGTACATGAATGTGTGAGTGTGCTTGTTTACGTACATGAATATGTGAGTGTGCGTGTTTTTGTTCATGAATAATGTGAGTGTGCGTGTTTATGCACATGAATGTGCGAGTGTACGTGTTTATGAACATTAAAGTGTGAGTTTGCGTGTTTATGTACATGCATGTGTAAGTGTGCGTGTCTATTTACATGATTGTGTGAGTGTGCGTGTTTATGTACATGAATGTGTGAATGTACGTGTTTATGAACATGAAAGTGCGAGTGTACGTGTTTATGTACATGCATGTGTGAGTGTGCGTGTTATGTACATGAATGTGTGAATGTGCGTGTCAATGTACATGAATGTGTGAGTGTGGTTGCTTACGTACATGAATGTGTGAGTGTACGTGTTTATTTACATGAATGTGTGAGTTTGCGTGTCTATGTACATGAATGTGTGAGCGTGCGTGTCTATGTACATGAACAGGTGAGTGTGCTTGTTTACGTGCATGAATAGGTGAGTGTGCGTGTCTACGTACATGAATATGTGAGTGTGCGTGTTATCTACATGAATGTGCGAGTGTGCGTGTCTGTTTGCATGAATGTGCGAGTGTGCGTGTCTACGTTCATGAATGTGTGAGTGTGCGTGTTATGTACGTGAATGTGCGAGTGTGCGTGTCTATGTACATGAATGTGTGAGCGTGCTTGTCTATATACATGAATGTGTGAGTGTGCTTGTTTACGTACATGAATGTGGGAGTGTCCGCGTTTATGTACATGAATGTATGAGTGTGCGTGTTTATGTGCATGAATGTGCGAGTGTGTGTGTGTGTTTGTGTAAATGAATGTGTGAGTATGCGTGTTCTCATTCATGAATGTATGGATGTGCATGTATAAGTGCATAAATATATGAGTGTGCGTGCTTATGAACATGAATTTGTGGACTGTGCGTGTCTGTGTTCATGAATGTGTGAATGTGTGTACATGAATGAGTTCGCTAGCATCCCCTTTTTTGTATGTCCGGCGAGCAGAGTCAGGCAAAATCCACAGACATCCGCACCGTACATCAGTATTGTCAAGATCTTCCATTCAAAAGCATCTTTAAAAAAAGAGACTAATTCTACATCCCCGAGCCTGGAAATGCATCTTAATGTACCTACTGTGCTTAAGCTGCTTGCTCACTAGTCGCCCGAGCAAGTGAAAACTTGCTAGTGACATTTAGCCCTTAATATTTATGTGTTCACCACCTCGATGAAGTCATCACCATGTTTCCACAGCTCACACTCGACCAGGAATCCTCCTTTGCGAAAAACAGCACAGTTAAGTTTGGATAAGTTTTCGTCCATGTCACAATCACCAGCGAAAGAAATTCAAAACGTTTATCGGTTTTGGAATCCAGCAGTTGGGTCAGAGGTCAGGTCTACATAATATGCAACAAAATCAACAGAAATGTTAACAATATCTGGTGATAGCTGGACGCCATGTATACTTTTTGTGTGTGCAAAGGGTCCATTCAATAATTACGAATATAGATAAAATGGGTGAAAGCACGCATCCATGTCTTACCCCACTGGGACACTCGAAAAACTATGCAATACTGTCACACTCAAGAACACACATATTTGTAGATACTGGTCAAAATATGGAGCAAAATTTTCCACTAGTGCCTGCCTTACGTAAAACTGTACACAAAAGTGCTCTCAAAAGCTTTTCTTAATTCTACAAAACAATCATACACCTTCAATGAATTTTTCAAGAAATATTTCTGAACAGCTGTTTGCAAAACCTAAATGTTAGATTAGTAGAATAACCCGCGGGAAAAGAAAACGAAAACACCTAGTACCTCATCAGCCTTAGGCTGACATCAGCCCAGCTAGAACATGGTTATTTAGATTACGAGAGAACAAATTTCCGGTAGTGCTCTAGAGCCAACCTGTACGGTAGATGTCAGGATTTTCTGGATCACACACTCTATGAAGTGGCACAACAATGACTCATGACCAAGCACTTTGGTAAGTACCAGAATCAGAAATACAGTTAAACAACTGAACAATGACTATAAGTACCTATGTTTAACTCTCTCCATACGAACGACGAAAGAGACGACGCTAACAGCGTTTCACCCCAATTACCATCATCAAAATATTGCAAGCGGAAGGCTCTTATACTGAAGAGGTGAATGTTGACAAAGAATACCACAATTCTGACGACGGAAGCTAAAGGTTGGGTCATTCAGACACCCACTGGACATCCGAGGGGTCTGTGTAGAGGAGAAGAGAGGACTGGCCGTACTGAGTGAGTTAACAGTTTTTCAACATGCCCGCGAATACACCATCAGGCCCTGGGGAGTTATTCACATTTAAAGCATTCGTTGCGGACAGGGTTTCCTGTGCACTGACTGGTTTGTCTGTCGGTTGCGGATAGGACTTTCTATGCACTGACTGGTTTGTCAAGACAGAGGTGTTGCAGAATTTCATCAACAAATTAGTGAAATTGTTCCTGGTCTCTGACATTGAAAGCAGGTTTAAAATGGTTGAACTGGTGTTCACTGCTAATGTCAGGCCATCTGTGGAAAGAGCAGCGAAGTGATTTCACTTCACCAAAGCCCATTTTACAGTCTGCAGCTTTTGACTGCAAGCTGGCAATTTGTCTCTTTATTTTCTTCATAAATCTGTACTCTTTTCTACACTAGACAAACTAATCTTTGTAAAGCTCTGGTGTGAACACTTTTGTATCTTCTAAACAGTGTTTTCCACTTTATTGTATTTTCATGTTAGCTATTCTACACTCTGCGTCAAACCTCGGCCCAGTTCTTGTGTTCATGCAAGCTGCTACTTGGAGAAGGCCAATACAAAAACAGACGACATCTGCGTACCCAGTCATACAAGAGTACAGTGGCTTCTGTCACGGCTAATTCAACCTGTGTATTGTTTATGGCTTCACAAAACAAAGACGCCTTTGTTTCGTTCCACGGTAGCTTTTCAACACAACTGCTTGCCAGACCGACACTTTCACTCACCGCACTCTGAAACTACCTAAGGTCGTCTGGCAAGCACTTGGATTGAAACCTTTCTTCACCACCAGGTGGGCACCAGTAGGAAGATCACTTTATGCTACAATATAGTCTATAGTGCTACATCCTGATCATCTCACATTGCTACACAGTAGTCTATAATGCTACAGCCTGAATAGTCTACAGTGTTACCACCTGATCAGCTCACAATGCTACACAGTAGTCTATTATGCTACAGCTTGAGTGGCACACCTGAAGCTACATACTAATCCGTAGTGCTACACCATGATTGGCTCACTTGAAGTTACGTAATAGTCTATAGTGCTGCAGCCTGATGAACATACTCGATGCTACACAACAGTCTATAGTGCTGCAGCCTGATCAGCTCACCTGATGCTACAAAATAATCTATATGCTACAGCCTGATTGGCAAACTTAAGGCTACACAATAGTCTACAGTGTCACAACCTCGTGAGCTCACTTGATACTACATAATAGTCTACAGTACTACAGCCTGATCGGCTAACTTAAATGCTACAGAATAGTTTACAGTGCTACAGATTGATTGGCTAACTTAATGTTACACAATAGTCTATAGTGCTACAGCCTACTCAGCTCACTAATTATTTGTATGGTGACTGGTGTGTGTGGTGTTTGAGGTGTGTGTGGTGTGGTGTTTGAGGTGTGTGTGGTGTTTGAGGTGTGTGTGGTGTTTGAGGTGTTTGAGGTGTGTGTGGTGTGGTGTTTGAGGTGTGTGTGGTGTGGTTTTTGAGGTGTGTGTGGTGTGGTGTTTGAGGTGTGTGTGGTGTGTGTGGTGTTTGAGGTGTGTGTGGTGTGGTGTTTGAGGTGTGTGTGGTGTTTGAGGTGTTTGAGGTGTGTGTGGTGTTTGAGGTGTTTGAGGTGTGTGTGGTGTGGTGTTTGGTGTGTGGTGTGGTGTTTGAGGTGTGTGGTGTGTGTGTGGTGTGGTGTGTGTGGTGTGTGGTGTGGTTTGTGTGTGGTGTGTGGTGTGGTGTGTGTTGTGTGTGTGGTGTGGTGTGTGTGTTGTGTGTGGTGTGGTGTGTGTGTTGTGTGTGGTGTGGTGTGTGTGTTGTGTGTGGTGTGTGGTGTCTGATATGTCTAGTGTGTGTGGTGTGTGTTGTGTGTGTGGTGTGTGGTGTGTGTTGTGTGTGGTGTGTGGTGTGGTGTGTGTGTGGTGTGTGTTGTGTGTGTTGTGTGTGGTGTGTGTTGTGTGTGTGGTGTGTGGTGTGTTGTGTGTGTGGTGTGTGTTGTGTGTGGTGTGTGTGGTGTGTGGTGTGTGGTGTGTGTGGTGTGTGGTGTGTTGTGTGTGGTGTGTGGTGTGTGTGGTGTGTGTGGTGTGTGGTGTGTGTGGTGTGTGTTGTGTGTGTGGTGTGTGGTGTGTGTTGTGTGTGGTGTGTGGTGTGTTGTGTGTGTGGTGTGTGTTGTGTGTGTTGTGTGTGGTGTGTGGTGTGTGTGGTGTGTGTTGTGTGTGGTGTGTGGTGTGTGGTGTGTGTGGTGTGTGTTGTGTGTGGTGTGTGTTGTGTGTGGTGTGTGGTGTGTGTTGTGTGTTGTGTGTGGTGTGTGGTGTGTTGTGTGTGGTGTGTGTGGTGTGTGTTGTGTGTTGTGTGTGGTGTGTGGTGTGTGGTGTGTGTTGTGTGTGGTGTGTGGTGTGTGTGGTGTGTGGTGTGTGGTGTGTGTGTTGTGTGTGGTGTGTGGTGTGTGTGGTGTGTGTTGTGTGGTGTGTGTGTTGTGTGTTGTGTGTGGTGTGTGTGGTGTGTGGTGTGTGTGTTGTGCGTGGTGTGTGGTGTGTGGTGTGTGTGGTGTGTGTTGTGTGTGGTGTGTGTTGTGTGTGGTGTGTGGTGTGTGTTGTGTGTGGTGTGTGGTGTGTGTTGTGTGTGGTGTGTGTGGTGTGTGTTGTGTGTGGTGTGTGGTGTGTGTTGTGTGTGGTGTGTGTGGTGTGTGGTGTGTGGTGTGTGGTGTGTGTGGTGTGTGTGGTGTGTGGTGTGTGTGGTGTGTGGTGTGTGTTGTGTGTGGTGTGTGTTGTGTGTGGTGTGTGTGTTGTGTGTGGTGTGTGTTGTGTGTGGTGTGTGGTGTGTTGTGTGTGTGGTGTGTGGTGTTTGTTGTGTGTGGTGTGTGGTGTGTGTGGTGTGTGTTGTGTGTGGTGTGTGGTGTGTGTTGTGTGTGGTGTGTGGTGTGTTTTGTGTGTGGTGTGTGGTGTGTGTGGTGTGTGGTGTGTGGTGTGTGTTGTGTGTGGTGTGTGGTGTGTGGTGTGTGTGGTGTGTGTTGTGTGTGGTGTGTGGTGTGTGTTGTGTGTGGTGTGTGGTGTGTGTTGTGTGTGGTGTGTGTTGTGTGTGGTGTGTGGTGTGTGGTGTGTGTGGTGTGTGTTGTGTGTGGTGTGTTTTGTGTGTGGTGTGTGTTGTGTGTGGTGTGTGGTGTGTGGTGTGTTTTGTGTGTGGTGTGTGTTGTGTGTTGTGTGTGGTGTGTGTGGTGTGTGGTGTGTGTGGTGTGTGGTGTGTGTGGTGTGTGGTGTGTTGTGTGTGGTGTGTGGTATGTGTGGTGTGTGTTGTGTGTGGTGTGTGTTGTGTGTGTGGTGTGTGGTGTGTGTGGTGTGTTGTGTGTGTTGTGTGTGGTGTGTGGTGTGTGTTGTGTGTGGTGTGTGGTGTGTGTGGTGTGTGTTGTGTGTGGTGTCTGGTATGTGTGGTGTGTGTGGTGTGTGTGCGGTGTGGTGTTTGAAGTGTGTGCTGTGTGTGGTGTGGTGTGGTGTTTGTGGTGTGTGTGGTGTTTTGAGGTGTGTGTGTGTGTGGTGTTTGAAGTGTGTGGTGTGTGTGGTGTGGTGTGTGGTGTGTGTGTGTAGTGTGTGTGGTGACTGGTGTGTATTGTGACTATTGTGTGTGTGCAGTTCGATCCAGACTTCAGCCGGGCCACTAACGCCACGAGAGTTCTTCGGGAAAATGGGTTTGTTACACTGATACAGAGATTCAAAGACTGAAAGAATCTAATGTTAGACCTCCGGCCTGTACACATGATTTATTAGGTGCACACACATGACCGCAAAAAGAAAAGACAATGAGTAAATAAATCAAATAATGCCAGAAGTTTAAACACAGCACATTTGCTGAAATAAAAATAAGGGTTATTTGTCCAAACTTAACATCCTTCTACAAGTTCTTCCCTTCTCTTGAACGCATAGAATATGTCTCTCAGCGGTCTGTAGACATCACAGCGTGGCAGAAAATGAAATTCATCCTCTATTTGGTCACAGAAAGGACATGTCTTTACGTTATCGCAGTAACGTTTATTATCTTTCAGATCATTTATTCCAAGTCTTAACTTTACAAAGTTTACCTTGAACTTGTTTATTGTTAACCGTATAAAGTAAGGTTCTGACTGTAACCACACTGATTTATATATATATATATATATATATATATATATATATATATAAAGAGAGAAAGAGAGAGGGAGACAGACAGACAGGGAGAGACACAGAGAGACAGACAGAGAGAGAGAGAGAGAGAGAGAGAGAGAGAGAGAGAGACAAAGAAAACCAACTGTGTATTTGGCTGTGGTAAAGATTATATATATATATATATATATATATATGTCTAGACTAAGGGATAAGGTGAAAGTGTAGGTGTGTGTGGTTAGGGTAAGGTGTAGGTGTACATGAGACCACTGCAGTTAAAAGTAGGGCTGCTCACTAAAACAGCAAAAGTAAGTGGAGAATTGTTGATTTAATCAGTCAAACATAGCTTCGTTTTCAAGCTTCCAGAATCCATAAGTGGCTCAGTTAAGAACGCCAGCTGTACCAAGCAAGAATAAACGAAATCAGAATAGTGTATCGGTTCCAGAAGACTCGTACCGTACCAGATCCACAGAGGAAGTAATCGTGGTACGAGTCAAATCGTACCTGGAGTAGAATGTGTTAAATGGGTGAAGATCACTACTGTTAGTGTTTTGATAACAGTGTCTAGAGTTAGGGCTAAGGTGTAGCTGTCTGTGATTAGGTTTTGATATTGGTGTCTAGAGTTGGGGATGAGGGGTAGGTGTTTGTGATTAGGGTTTTGATATTGGTGTCTAGAGTTGGGGATGAGGGGTAGGTGTTTGTGATTAGGGTTTTGATATTGGTGTCTAGAGTTGGGGATGAGGGGTAGGTGTTTGTGATTAGGTTTTGATATCGGTGTCTAGAGTTGGGGATGAGGGGTAGGTGTTTGTGATAAGGGTTTTGATATTGGTGTCTAGAGTTGGGGATGAGGGGTAGGTGTTTGTGATAAGGGTTTTGATATTGGTGTCTAGAGTTGGGGATGAGGGGTAGGTGTTTGTGATTAGGGTTTTGATATTGGTGTCTAGAGTTGGGGATGAGGGGTTGTGATTAGGGTTTTGATATCGGTGTCTAGAGTTGGGGATGAGGGGTTGTGATTAGGGTTTTGATATTGGTGTCTAGAGTTGGGGATGAGGAGTTGTGATTAGGGTTTTGATATTGGTGGTGAGGTGTAAATGTCTGTGATTAGGTTTTGATATTGGTTTCTAGAGTTGGGGATGAGGGCTAGGTGTTTGTGATTAGGGTTTTGATATCGGTGTCTAGAGTTGGGGATGAGGGGTTGTGATTAGGGTTTTGATATTGGTGTCTAGAGTTGGGGATGAGGGGTTTTGATTAGGGTTTTGATATTGGTGGTGAGGTGTAAATGTCTGTGATTAGGTTTTGATATTGGTGTCTAGAGTTGGGGATGAGGGGTAGGTGTTTGTGATTAGGGTTTTGATATCGGTGTCTAGAGTTGGGGATGAGGGGTTGTGATTAGGGTTTTGATATTGGTGTCTAGAGTTGGGGATGAGGGGTTGTGATTAGGGTTTTGATATTGGTGTCTAGAGTTGGGGATGAGGGGTTGTGATTAGGGTTTTGATATTGGTGTCTAGAGTTGGGGATGAGGGGTTGTGATTAGGGTTTTGATATCGGTGTCTAGAGTTGGGGATGAGGGGTAGGTGTTTGTGATTAGGGTTTTGATATTGGTGTCTAGAGTTGGGGATGAGGGGTTGTGATTAGGATTTTGATATTGGTGTCTAGAGGTGGGGATGAGGGGTTGTGATTAGGATTTTGATATTGGTGTCTAGAGTAGGGGATGAGGAGTTGTGATTAGGGTTTTGATATTGGTGGTGAGGTGTAAATGTCTGTGATTAGGTTTTGACATTGGTGGTGAGGTGTAAATGTCTGTGATTAGGTTTTGATATCGGTGTCTAGAGTTGGGGATGAGGGGTTGTGATTAGGGTTTTGATATTGGTGTCTAGAGTTGGGAATAAGGTGGAGATGGATCTTGTGTCTTTGAGCCTCAACACCCAAGGTGTCACAAAATCATACAACCCCCCTGAAAATTATACAGAATAAAACTATGAAATTAAAGCTGATTAATTTAGATTACAATGAAAAGAAAAACAAAACAAAACAAAAAAACCCTCCCAACTTCTCATAGTGTTTGAGAATACTGGTGATGATCGTGACAATAATGATGACGACGATGACGATGACGATGATAACGATGACAATGATGATGGTAATGATGGTGCTGGTGATGATGGTGATTATGATGATGATGATGCCGATGATACTACTACTACAAACAATAAGCAGACTTGTATAGCGCAGTACCCCCAATCCAAATGGGCTCACCGCGCTTTACAACAAAATATGCAAT
>NC_134880.1:5639061-5736561 GCF_041734735.1 Babylonia areolata | reverse complement strand
TTGGTTTTTCCCCATTTCTTTCTTCCCAGGATTCATTGTTCCCCTTTCTCTGTTTTTTGTTGTTGTTTTTCCTGCCCAGGATCATTTTGTTCTCTTTACACTTCTTTCTGCCCGGGATCTCTTTGTTCTCTTTACACTTCATTCTGTCCGGGATCATTTTGTTCTCTTTACACTTCTTTCTGCCTAGGATTCTTTGTTCTCTTTACACTTCTTTCTGCCCGGGATTCTTTGTTCTCTTCACACTTCTTTCTGCCCAGGTTCACTTTGTTCTCTTTACACTTCTTTCTGCCCAGGATTCTTTGTTCTCTTAACACTTCTTTCTGCCCGGGATCACTTTGTTCTCTTTACACTTCATTCTGTCCGGGATCACTTTGTTCTCTTTACACTTCTTTCGGCCCAGGATCATTTTGTTCTCTTTACACTTCTTTCTGCCCGGGATTCTTTGTTCTCTTTACACTTCTTTCTGCCCGGGATTCTTTGTTCTCTTTACACTTCTTTCTGCCCAGGTTCACTTTGTTCTCTTTACACTTCTTTCTGCCCGGGATTCTTTGTTCTCTTTACACTTCTTTCTGCCCAGGTTCATTTTGTTCTCTTTACACTTCTTTCTGCGCGGGATCACTTTGTTCTCTTTACACTTCTTTCTGCCCGGGATCACTTTGTTCTCTTTACACTTCTTTCTGTCCGGGATCACTTTGTTCTCTTTACACTTCTTTCTGACCGGGATCACTTTGTTCTCTTTACACTTCTTTCTGCCCGGGATTCTTTGTTCTCTTTACACTTCTTTCTGCCCGGGATTCTTTGTTCTCTTTACACTTCTTTCTGCCAAGGTTCACTTTGTTCTCTTTACACTTCTTTCTGCCCGGGATTCTTTGTTCTCTTTACACTTCTTTCTGCCCAGGTTCATTTTGTTCTCTTTACACTTCTTTCTGCGCGGGATCACTTTGTTCTCTTTACACTTCTTTCTGCCCGGGATCACTTTATTCTCTTTACACTTCTTTCTGCCCGGGATTCTTTGTTCTCTTTACACTTCTTTCTGCCCGGGATTCTTTGTTCGCTTTACACTTCTTTCGGCCCGGGATTCTTTGTTCTCTTTACACTTCTTTCTGCCCGGGATCACTTTGTTCTCTTTACACTTCTTTCTGCCCGGGATCACTTTGTTCTCTTTACACTTCTTTCTGCGCGGGATCACTTTGTTCTCTTTACACTTCTTTCTGCCTGGGACTTCTTTGTTCTCTTTACACTTCTTTCTGCCCAGGATTCTTTGTTCTCTTTACACTTCTTTCTGCCCGGGATCACTTTGTTCTCTTTACACTTCTTTCTGCCTGGGACTTCTTTGTTCCATTTTCTGTCCGTTCTACCTAGGATTCTTTGTTCCCCTTTCTCCCCTTTCTGATTTGGATTCTTTGTTTCCTTTTTCTCCCTGTTGCTCCTAGGAATATTTTGTTCCGTTTCCCATCCCTTAAACCCATGATTCTTCTATTAATTTCCCTCCCCCTCCCTCCCCCCTTTCTGTTTACAATTCCTCTTTCCTTCCTTCAGTCCCTCCTTCTGTTTGTGTCTTGTGCCCTGTGTCTACAGGAACGTCAATAGCATTTTGTGTCTTGTGCCCTGTGTCTACAGGAACGTCAATAGCATTTTGTGTCTTGTGCCCTGTGTCTGCAGGAACGTCAATAGCATTTTGTGTCTTGTGCCCTGTGTCTACAGGAACGTCAATAGCATTTTGTGTCATGTGCCCTGTGTCTGCAGGAACGTCAACAGCATAGCATTTTGTGTCTTGTGCCCTGTGTCTACAGGAACGTCAATAGCATAACATTTTGTGTCATGTGCCCTGTGTCTGCAGGAACGTCAATAGCATTTTGTGTCATGTGCCCTGTGTCTGCAGGAACGTCAATAGCATTTTGTGTCTTGTGCCCTGTGTCTGCAGGAACGTCAATAGCATTTTGTGTCATGTGCCCTGTGTCTGCAGGAACGTCAATAGCATTTTGTGTCTTGTGCCCTGTGTCTGCAGGAACGTCAATAGCATTTTGTGTCTTGTGCCCTGTGTCTGCAGGAACGTCAATAGCATTTTGTGTCTTGTGTCCTGTGTCTGCAGCTCAGGAACGTCAATAGCATTTTGTGTCTTGTGCCCTGTGTCTGCAGGAACGTCAATAGCATTTTGTGTCTTGTGCCCTGTGTCTGCAGGAACGTCAATAGCATTTTGTGTCTTGTGCCCTGTGTCTGCAGGAACGTCAATAGCATTTTGTGTCTTGTGCCCTGTGTCTGCAGGAACGTCAATAGCATTTTGTGTCTTGTGCCCTGTGTCTGCAGGAACGTCAATAGCATAGCATTTTATGTCTTGTGCCCTGTGTCTACAGGAACGTCAATAGCATAACATTTTGTGTCATGTGTCCTGTGTCTACAGGAACGTCAATAGCATTCTGTCTCTTGTGCCCTGTGTCTGCAGGAACGTCAATAGCATTTTGTGTCTTGTGCCCTGTGTCCGCAGGAACGTCAATAGCATTCTGTGTCTTGTGCCCTGTGTCTACAGGAACGTCAATAGCATTTTGTGTCATGTGCCCTGTGTCTGCAGGAACGTCAATAGCATTTTGTGTCTTGTGCCCTGTGTCTGCAGGAACGTCAATAGCATTTTGTGTCTTGTGCCCTGTGTCTGCAGGAACGTCAATAGTATTCTGTGTCTTGTGCCCTGTGGCTGCAGGAACGTCAACAGCATAGCATTTTGTGTCTTGTGCCCTGTGTCTACAGCAACGTCAATATCATTCTGTGTCTTGTGCCCTGTGTCTACAGCAACGTCAATATCATTCTGTGTCATGTGCCCTGTGTCTACAGGAACGTCAATATCATTCTGTGTCTTGTGCCCTGTGTCTACAGGAACGTCAATAGCATTTTGTGTCTTGTGCCCTGTGTCTACAGGAACGTCAATAGCATTTTGTGTCTTGTGCCCTGTGTCTACAGGAACGTCAATAGCATTTTGTGTCTTGTGCCCTGTGTCTGCAGGAACGTCAACAGCATTTTGTCTTGTGCCCTGTGTCTACAGGAACGTCAATAGCATTTTGTGTCTTGTGCCCTGTGTCTACAGGAACGTCAATAGCATTTTGTGTCTTGTGCCCTGTGTCTGCAGGAACGTCAATAGCATTTTGTGTCTTGTGCCCTGTGTCTGCAGGAACGTCAATAGCATTTTGTGTCTTGTGCCCTGTGTCTGCAGGAACGTCAATAGCATAGCATTTTGTGTCTTGTGCCCTGTGTCTACAGGAACGTCAATAGCATTTTGTCTTGTGCCCTGTGTCTACAGGAACGTCAATAGCATTTTGTGTCTTGTGCCCTGTGTCTGCAGGAACGTCAATAGCATTTTGTGTCTTGTGCCCTGTGTCTGCAGGAACGTCAATAGCATAGCATTTTGTGTCTTGTGCCCTGTGTCTACAGGAACGTCAATAGCATTTTGTGTCTTGTGCCCTGTGTCTGCAGGAACGTCAATAGCATTTTGTGTCATGTGCCCTGTGTCTCCAGGAACGTCAATAGTATTCTGTGTCTTGTGCCCTGTGTCCGCAGGAACGTCAACAGCATAGCATTTTGTGTCATGTGCCCTGTGTCTGCAGGAACGTCAATAGCATTTTGTGTCTTGTGCCCTGTGTCTGCAGGAACGTCAATAGCATTTTGTGTCTTGTGCCCTGTGTCCGCAGGAACGTCAATAGCATAGCATTTTGTGTCTTGTGCCCTGTGTCTGCAGGAACGTCAATAGCATTTTGTGTCTTGTGCCCTGTGTCCGCAGGAACGTCAATAGCATAGCATTCTGTGTCTTGTGCCCTGTGTCCGCAGGAACGTCAATAGCATTTTGTGTCTTGTGCCCTGTGTCCGCAGGAACGTCAATAGCATAGCATTTTGTGTCTTGTGCCCTGTGTCTACAGGAACGTCAATAGCATTCTGTGTCTTGTGCCCTGTGTCTGCAGGAACGTCAATAGCATTTTGTGTCTTGTGCCCTGTGTCTGCAGGAACGTCAATAGCATAACATTTTGTGTCATGTGCCCTGTGTCTACAGGAACGTCAATAGCATTCTGTGTCATGTGCCCTGTGTCTACAGGAACGTCAATAGCATAACATTTTGTGTCATGTGCCCTGTGTCTACAGGAACGTCAACAGCATTTTGTGTCTTGTGCCCTGTGTCTGCAGGAACGTCAATAGCATTTTGTGTCTTGTGCCCTGTGTCTGCAGGAACGTCAACAGCATAGCATTTTGTGTCATGTGCCCTGTGTCTGCAGGAACGTCAATAGCATTTTGTGTCATGTGCCATGAATGTCATTGTGTCGTGTGCGAGGACTGTCATTGTATCATGCGCGATGACTTTCGTTGTGTCATGTGCGATGACTTTCATTGTGTCATGTGCCATGAATGGCATTGTGTCATGTGCGATTATGATCGTTGCGTCATGTACAATGAGTGTCATTGTGTCGCGTGCGATGAATGCCATTGTGTCGTGTGCGATGAATATCACGTGTGTGACTCCACTCGACTCGACTTAATTTATTGTCATAAAATCCTTAAGGATTAATAGACACAACAAAAGAACATTATGAACAAAAAAAAAAACGGTCAGCTGAGACGCATGTATTGATAAATATAGTTGGCGAATGTTTTCTGACAGCCGTCGCAATTGAATACATCGCTTGTGTTCACGATATTGTCTTGTATCTTTCTATTGATCACATCCGATAGATTATTATATTGTTGTACGTTCGTAATTAGAAGGTTTCGCAAATTATAAAATAAAAGAAATGGAATTCATCTTCAAGAACTTTACATACATTACATGATCTCTCTTCTCTTGGAATGTTTTCAAATCTTCCTCGTTCAATTTTCAAATCGTATAAGCTAAATCTGACTTTATAGAGAGCTTGTTTGTGAACAGGACCGATTTTATCAGGTAAATAATTCTCAGTTCGATAATCGTTTCTTTTAATTTTGTAGTAGAAATCTAATCTAACAACTAGTTAAGGAACGAAAATGATTAATTATATTTTGCCATTGCCTTATTCAAGTGTCTTCTCACAAGAATGATCTCTAACTGATACATTGAGGACGAAAGATTTATTTATTTATTTATTCATTTATTTATTTTTCTGTCTGTTATTTATCTACTTATTTGTGTGCCTTACGTAGGTTTCTTTGTGCATATTATGTTTGCAACGGGTCACAGGCCTATACGCAATTAAAACATTTGTTCTTGTTCTCTCTCTCTCTCTCTCTCTCTCTCTCTCTCTCTCTCTCTCTCTCTCTCTCTCTCTCTCTCTCTCTCTCTCTCTATATATATATATATATATATATATATATATATATATATGTGTGTGTGTGTGTGTGTGTGTGTGTGTGTGTGTGTGTGTTTCTGTGTGTGTGTGTGTGTGTGTGTGTGTGTGTGTGTGTGTGTGTGTGTGCAGGATCTGTATGACTTGGGCATGCAGTACCTGCGGGAGGGAGTGCCCATTGACGGACTGGGCATTCAGGGCCACACCAAGGACTTTGTCAAACCAGACCCCACGGCTATGTGGGTGCGTGCGTGCGTCCGTGCATGTGTGCGCGCGTGTGTGTGTATGTGTGTGTGCGTGTGCGCGCGTGTGTGTGTGCGCGCACACACACACGTGCATATGAGTTTTATTCTTCTAGTATTTATACTAATCCGGGGTGTGTCTACCCATGCATGCGAAGTCTGGATCCGGCAGAATCTGCGGAAGAAACCTATCGGTTCAACGGAGAGGAAGGCGGTTACAGCAACGCACTGTGGAGTGCAGAGAGCAAGATGAGACACCGAAAGGATATCTTGGTCATCCACTGCATCCGTGCTCATCCTCCAGTCGTCTCGACTTAGTCTTGCCACTGGAAATTGGTGGACCCGGACGAGAGAGTGAGGTCGACGTTGCGCAACTCCTCTTCACTTTAAACAAACTCATCGCGCAAGTCATCAGTCATCCAAAATGACCTTTCATCCTTCATCATTTCATCACCCCCAAGTCCTGTGGCGACAGGCGAGCGACGAAACGACAGGTGTGGGTACACTGGCAGTCGCAGCCGCAGACCTGCACGCAGGCGGCTCAGGCCATAGGGTCGTTCTTCGTCGACAGGAGCAGCGATGGAGCTCGGCAGCCGTCTGAGCGTCTGAGCAGCCCTCTTTAGGAATGCACTGCTCACCTCCCTAGCATGAGGAAGGGGCTAGAAAAGGTGCCCTAAAAATTGCCTGCTCCATATCACCCTGGCCAGCATACCGCGGCTGGCGGGGACCCTACATCAGCGGTCGAAACAAAGAGAAAGAAAAGAAAAAAACAAGGATCGTTCCTCTCACCATTGGTGCTTGGAACATAAGGACTCTCCTGGACAGAGATAACGCAGACAGACCCCAAAGGAGAACAGCACTAGTTGCATCCGAACTCGCCAGATACAATATCGACATCGCAGCCTTGAGTGAGACTCGGCTTGCAGGCGAAGGCGAGCTCTGTGAACGGGGATCTGGTTACACCTTCTTCTGGAGTGGACGAGGAAGCGAAGAGCGACGTGAGGCTGGTGTTGGTTTTGCAGTAAAAACAGCACTTGTCAGCAAGCTAGCTGGAATCCCAAAGGGAGTCAATGATAGGCTTATGACCATGAAACTCCCACTGGCATCTGGCCAGAAGCACCTCACCATTGTCAGTGCCTACGCCCCAACCATGACCAACCCGGATGAAGTGAAGGCGAAGTTCTACGAGGACCTTCACTCTGTCATTGCTGCCATCCCTAAAGCAGACAAGCTCATCATTCTTGGGGACTTCAATGCTAGAGTTGGCTCTGACTACATCTCCTGGGATGGAGTGATTGGAAAGCATGGTGTGGGCCACTGCAACCCAAATGGATTGCTTTTGCTTCAGACATGTGCAGAGCACGAACTGCTGATAACCAACACAGTTTTCTGCCTCCCTACCCGTAACAGGACGTCATGGATGCACCCTCGCTCAAAGCATTGGCATCTCATCGATTATGTCATCGTCAGGAAAAGGGATAGGCAAGATGTACGTGTAACAAAGACCATGTGCGGCGCCGAGTGTTGGACAGACCATCGCCTTGTAGTCTCGAAGCTGAATATTCGAATCCAGCCAAAGAGACGCCCCCAAGGCCAGAAGGCTCCAAAACGGCTCAACATCGCTAAGCTGAAAAACATCACCATCAAACAGTCCTTTGTGGAGCTGCTGGAAGATCGTCTGGAATCCGCCTCTCTGAACAACCAGAATGTGGAGTCTGACTGGAGGACCCTGCGTGAGCTGATCTATAGTACAGCTTCAGAGACCCTGGGACCCATGATCAGAAAGCACAAAGACTGGTTTGATGAAAACTGTGATGAAATCAAGCAGCTTCTGGATGAGAAACGCCGTCTGCATCAAGCCCACCTGAGCAACCCAAAGTCCACATCAAAAAAGGATGCGTACAATGCCATCCGCAGGACTGTTCAGCAAAAGTTACGCCAGATGCAGGATAAGTGGCTGAGTGACAAAGCTGATGAGATCCAGGGATATGCTGACAGGCACGATATGAAGAGGTTCTATGATGCCTTAAAAGAAGTCTACGGCCCCACATCCTCAGGATCATCCCCCCTCCTCAGTGCAGATGGGAATACCTTGATCACCGAGAAGGAGAACATTCTCGAACGATGGGCTGAGCACTTCAACAGTGTCTTAAATCGCCCTTCCTCCATAAATGATAAAGCCATAGACCGTCTCCCACAAGTCCCCACCAACGAAGCACTGGACGATCCGCCAACACTTCTTGAGACCCAGAAAGCAATCCGTCTGCTATCCAGTGGCAAAGCACCTGGCTCAGACTCCATACCAGCAGAGGTCTACAAGGATGGAGGCACTGTGCTGACTGAGAAGCTTCATCAGCTGTACTCACTCATGTGGAAAGAAGAGACGATCCCCCAGGATTTCAAAGATGCATCTATCATTCACTTGTACAAGCGAAAGGGGAACCGGCAAGCCTGTGATAACCATCGGGGCATTTCCCTGCTCTCCATCGCAGGCAAGATACTTGCCAGGATCCTACTAAACCGCCTCACAGCACACCTTGACCAAGGTCATTTGCCTGAGAGCCAATGTGGATTCCGGAAAGAGCGCGGAACCACCGACATGGTGTTTGCTGCAAGGCAGCTGCAAGAGAAATGTCAGGAGCAAAATGCTGATCTGTTCTCCACCTATGTCGACCTCACTAAGGCCTTTGACACCGTGAGTAGAGAGGGACTGTGGAAGATCATGGCCAAGTACGGATGCCCTCGGAAATTTATTTCCTTGGTCAGCCAATTCCATGAAGGCATGCAGGCTCGAGTCCAGGACAATGGTGAAACATCTGCTCCTTTTCCTGTCACAAATGGTGTCAAGCAAGGCTGCGTCCTGGCTCCAACGCTGTTCAGCCTCATGTTCTCTGCAATGCTTACTGATGCCTTCAGAGATGGCGATGTTGGAATTGGCCTAAAGTACCGAACAGATGGCAAGCTGTTTAACCTCAGAAGGCTTCAAGCAAAAACGAAGGTCATGACAGACATCATCAGAGACTTTTTGTTTGCTGATGACTGTGCCCTCAACGCTGGATCTGAAGCTGACATGCAACTCAGCGTCAACAAGTTTGCCACTGCCAGCAGGAACTTCGGCCTTACCATCAGCACGAGGAAAACTGAAGTTCTCCATCAGCCAGCCCCAGGGAAACCCTACGTTGAGCCCAACATCACAGTCAACGGTCAGAGACTCAGTGCGGTGGAGCGGTTCACATACCTTGGCAGCACACTGTCACGAAATGCGACCATCGACGATGAAGTGAATGTCAGGATTGCAAGAGCAAGTGCAACTTTTGGTAGACTCAATGCAAATGTCTGGAACAGAAGAGGCATTAGTCTTGAGACCAAGCTAAAGGTCTACAGAGCAGTAGTTCTCCCCACACTACTGTACGGCTGCGAAACTTGGACAGTGTACCAACGACATGCCAAGAAGCTGAACCACTTCCACACAACATGCCTCAGGAAGCTACTGAACATCAAGTGGCAAGACAGGACCCCAGACACAGAGGTGCTCGCAAAAGCCACCCTTCCCAGCATCTTCACCATCCTGATGCAGTCCCAGCTTCGCTGGGCTGGACACGTGGCGCGCATGCCAGACCATCGGCTGCCCAAAAGGCTCTTCTATGGCGAGCTGCAACAAGGGAAGAGATCACACGGAGGTCAGAAGAAGCGCTTCAGAGATACTCTGAAGGTCTCTCTGAAAGCGTTTGATATCAACCCTGACTCCTGGGAGGAATCTGCAGTGGACCGTAACAAATGGCGCGCTGCTGTGCACAAAGGCGCCAAGTTGTGCGAGGCCAGCAGGACTGCTGCAGCTGTTCAGAAGAGGCAGGCCAGAAAGTCACGGGCAAACAAGCTCCCTGACAATGATATGCCTGTCTTTGTCTGCCCCAACTGTCAGCGAACATTTCGTGCGCAGATTGGACTATACAGCCATCTGCGCACTCACAGATAGACTCATGAGCATCCTTCCCCCCACCCCACCACCACCCTCTCCCCATCCCCCATCTGGATGACAACGATGGTCATCATCGATCTCGATGGACACACCACCATTTATACTAATGTCTATATTTAATGTTTTGATGGTCAGGTAAAAAAAAAAAAAGAAAGAAAGAAAAAAAAACCACTGTGACCTTATTCCTTTCCATTGAAAAAAAATCCATTTCGATTTCGATTGTTGTTGGTGACAGCAATGGTGGTACAGCACAGTACAGTACAGTACAGTACAGTACAGTACAGTACAGTATAGTACAGTACATTACAGTTCAGCACGACACAGCACACCATAGCACAGCACAGGACAGCACACGGTACAGCATATTACATCACATCACAGCACATCACAGTGCAGCACAGCACAGCACAGCACAGCACAGTACAGCACAGCAAGCACAGCACAGCACAACACAACACAGGACAGCACAGCACAGCACAACACAACACAACACAGGACAGCACAGCACAACACAACACAGGACAGCACAGCACAGCACAACACAGCACAACACAACACAGGACAGCACAGCAAGCACAGCACAGCACAACACAACACAGGACAGCACAGCAAGCACAGCACAGCACAACACAGGACAGCACAGCACAACACAACACAGGACAGCACAGCACAGCACAACACAACACAATACAGGACAGCACAGCACAACACAACACAGCACAGCACAACACAGCACAGCACAGCACAGGACAGTACAGCACAGCACAGCACAACACAGGACAGCAAAGCACAGCACAGTACAGCACAACACAGCACAGTACAGCACAGCACAGCACAGCACTGTACAGCACAGCACTGTACAGCACAACACAACACAGTACAGCACAGCACAATACAGCACAGCACAGCACAACACAACACAGGACAGCACAGCAAGCACAGCACAGCACAACACAACACAGGACAGCACAGCACAATACAGCACAGCACAGTACAACACAGGACAGCACAGCACAGCACAGCACAATACAGCACAGCACAGCACAACACAGGACAGCACAGCACAACACAGCACAGGACAGCACAGCACAGCACAGTACAGCACAACACAGCACAGTACAGCACAGCAGAGCACAGCACAGCACAGTTCAGAACACCACTTGTGTGTCCAGCGAAGACTGGATCGTCTGGCGGAGACAGGACTGGACCTGATGATGACGGAGTTTGACATCGGCTGGCATGATGAGGTGGAGCGCGCTGATTGGTTGGAAGACTCCATCCGGGCCTTTTTCGGCCACCCAGCCCTGAAGGGGGTAATTCTTTGGGGCTTCTGGAACGGTTCCATGAGATATCCTGACCATGAGCTGGTGACTGGGCCCTCTGCCAATAATCTGACCGTGAGTGGGGGTTGGTGGGAGGACTGGGGTGTGGGAGGCTTGGGGGGCTTGGGGGGCGTGGGGGGAGCTTGTAAGGGGTGGGATGGGGTCTGAGAATTGGGTGGGAGTTGACTGCCAGTGTGCCCAGTTCAGTCTCACAGTGTGTATGTCGGTGACATAGCTCAGTCTGACAGTGTACATGTTTGTGACATAGTACAGGTTGACGGTGTACATGTCAGTAACAGAGTTGACAGTGTACGTGTCAGAGACAAAGTTCAGACTGTCAGTGTACATATCTGTGATAAAGTTCAGTCTGACTGCACATGCCTGTGACATTGTTCAATCTGACAGTGTACATGTCTGTGACAGAGCTGAGACTGATAGAGTATATGTGGCAGAGTATAGACTGACAGTCTACATGTCTGTTACAGAGTTTAGTCTGACAGTGTGGAAAATATGAATCCTAAGAAAAGTAAAAGAGTTAGAAAAAAAAACAACTAAAAATAAAAACCAACAACAACAACAACAAGATAAGATAAGAATAACTTTATTATCTCCAACTGGAAAAATTTGGTCAGGTGCATTATCACAACATAGACAAGTAAACAACATGGGGACCATAACTGTAAAAGTCCAACAACAGCTTTTACGAATATTACGAAGATACAAATGTAAAAAAAAAATATCACATACACCGTTTCATACATACATCCACACACTGCAGGGAATAACTAGTATTCTTAATGTAAAAACAGAAAGAATTAAGAAACATTATTTGAATATAATTATAAACATAGCCTACTATACTGCACATTGATTATAATAGATAAGATAAGAAAGAATAAAGATAAATTGCGGAAAACCGCAACCAGATAATCAGCACACACCCGCACCCCCCACCCCACACACGCGGATTACTTGATTAAACAAGAGTAATAAACATATAAAATAATGTAAATGGCCACCAAATTCTTAATTGCCCCACATAAAGAACAAGGGAGGGAGCGGCTGTAGGTCTAGCATAAAAGGTAGAACACGATCTTTTTTGCAAATCGGAAGAATATTGGCATCATTTTCAAACTAACAATGGAACTGTTCCTCTGGGCTTTTCCAGATACACTAAAATGAACAACACGCTAGATGCCATGTCTGGGAGACTGCATTATGTAGTAGTAGTAGTAGTAGTTGTTTTTGTTGTTGTTGTTGTTGTTGTTGTTGTGTGTTGTAATTGCCCAGGCTCTTGGAACTTATGACATAACGATAGTGGGGTTAACATTGTAGTATCATTTTCTTTTTCTATTTTATACATATGGGTTCAGTAGTAAAGACATAACTATACTGACTTGTGTTGTTTCTGTCTTTCTTCCTTTCCTCCCTTCTTTCCCTCTGTCTTCATTCCTTCCTCCCTTCCCTTCTCCCTTCTTCCTTCCTCCCTTCCTTCCTTCCTCCCTTCCTTCTTACCTCCCTTCCTTCTTTCCTCCCTTCCTTCCTCCCTCCCTTCCTTCTTACCTCCCTTCTTTCCTTCCTTCCTTCCTTCCTTCCTTCCTTCCTTCCTTCCTTCCTTCCTTCCTTCCTCCCTTCTTTCCTTCCTTCCTTCCTTCTTACCTCCCTCCCTCCCTCCCACCCTCCCTCCCTTCCTTCCTTCCTTCCTTCCTTCCTTCCTTCCTTCCTTCCTTCCTTCCTTCCTCCCTTCCTTCCTTCCTCCCTTCCCTTCTCACTTCCTTCCTTCCTCACTTCCCTTCTCTCTTCGTTTCTTCCTCCCTTCCTTCTTTCCTCCCTTCCTTCTTTCCTCCCTTCCTTCCTCCCTTCCTTCTTTCCTCTCTTCCTTCCTTCCTCCCTTCCCTTCTCACTTCATTCCTTCCTCCCTTCATTCCTCTCTTCCATTCTCCCTTCCTTCCTTCCTTCCTTCCTTCCTTCCTTCCTTCCTTCCTTCGTTCTTTCCTCCCTTCCCTTCTCTCTTCGTTTCTTCCTCCCTTCATTCCTCTCTTCCATTCTCCCTTCCTTCCTTTCTCCCTTCCTTATTACCTTCCTTCCTTCCTTCCTTCCTCCCTTCGTTCTTTCCTCCCTCCCTCCCTCCCACCCTCCCCCCCTTCCTTCCTTCCTTCCTTCCTTCCTTCCTTCCTTCCTTCCTTCCTTCCTTCCTTCCTTCCTCCCTTCCTTCCTTCCTCCCTTCCCTTCTCACTTCCTTCCTTCCTCCCTTCCCTTCTCTCTTCGTTTCTTCCTCCCTTCCTTCTTTCCTCCCTTCCTTCTTTCCTCCCTTCCTTCCTCCCTTCCTTCTTTCCTCTCTTCCTTCCTTCCTCCCTTCCTTTCTCACTTCATTCCTTCCTCCCTTCATTCCTCTCTTTCATTCTCCCTTCCTTCCTTCCTTCCTTCCTTCCTTCCTTCCTTCCTTCGTTCTTTCCTCCCTTCCCTTCTCTCTTCGTTTCTTCCTCCCTTCATTCCTCTCTTCCATTCTCCCTTCCTTCCTTTCTCCCTTCCTTATTACCTTCCTTCCTTCCTTCCTTCCTCCCTTCGTTCTTTCCTCCCTTCCCTTCTCTCTTCGTTTCTTCCTCCCTTCTTTCCTCCCTTCCTTCTTTCCTCTCTTCCCTTCTCCCTTCGTTCCTTCCTCCCTTCGTTCCTTCCTCTCTTCCTTCTTTCCTCCCTTCCCTTCCCCCTTCCTTCCTTTCTCCCTTCCTTCTCTCCTCCCTTCGTTCCTTTCTTCATTCCTCCCTTCATTCATTCCATCCTTCCTTTTTTCCTTCCTTCCTTCCTTCCTTCCTCCCTTCCTTCTTTCCTTCTATCCTCCCTTCCCTTGTCCCGTCGTTCCTTCCTCCCTTCCTTCTTTCCTCTCTTCCCTTCTCCCGTCGTTCCTCTCTTCATCGCTTCTTCCTGTCTTCGGTACCCTGCAGATCCTGGAGCCTGGAGAGAGATGGGCATGTCTGACCCAGAAGGAGTGGACCACAAAGGTGACGAGGAAGATGAGGAACAGTGCCCTGAACTTTGACATCCGAGGTTTCCAGGGGGAATATGAGGTTATCGTCAGAAACAGAGGGGTGGCGGTGCAGAGGGAGACTTTCACCCTGGGGAAAGAGGACACCAAGGTGAAAATCCGCATCACCAACAGCAGAGGTAGGGTGCAGGAACATTGCTGTTTCTGTCCGATTGTTTATTTCTCTGTCTGTGTGTCTGTCTGTCTGTCTGTTTCTCTGCATGTCTGTCGTTTCGTTTATCTTTCTGTGTGTCTGTTTGTTTGTTGTTGTTTTTTTTGTTTTGTTTTGTTGTTTGTTTGTTGTTGTTTTTGTTGTTGTTGTTGTTGTTGTTGTTGTTTTTCTTCTGTTTGTGTGCCAGTGTGTTTCGTCTGACTTTCTATCTATCTGTCACGTAGACAGTTTAAGCGCATGTCATATTGTTAAGAAAAATGTAATTCAAAATATCAAGAAAATTCAAATTTACTCCTAGAACCAATCGAAATACCGGAAGAAGTGGACTACGTCCCACAATGCATCAGTCACCGCGCTGAAAGGACCCTGGGATGGAGCAATACGTCATCCAGCAACGCCGCACTCTCCTGTCGCACAGTAACGTCATCACCATCAGGCAGACGGGTGAATGACGCAGTGTCTGTGACCTGTGACTCACAAGAAGTGATGACCAGCTGCAGCAGTTACCGCAAGGTAAGGGTAGGAGGTACCACGAGGTAAGGGCAGCAGTTACGACAAGGTGGAGGCAGCAGTCATTACAAGGTAAGGACAGCAGTTACCACAAGGTAAAGGCAGCAGTTACTACAAGGTAGAGGCTGAAGGTACAGCAAAGTAAGGACAGCAGTTACCACAAGGTAAAGGCAGCAGTTACTACAAGGTAGAGGCTGAAGGTACAGAAAGGTAAGGAGAGCAGTTACCACAAGGTAAAGGCAGCAGTTACTACAAGGTAGAGGCTGAAGGTACAGCAAGGTAAGGACAGCAGTTACCACAAGGTAAAGGCAGCAGTTACTACAAGGTAGAGGCTGAAGGTACAGCAAGGTAAGGGCAGCAGTTACCACAAAATAGACTGAAGTTAGCACAAGGTAAGGGCAGAAATTACCATAAGGTAATTGCAGAAGTTACCACATGGTAAGGACAGCAGTTACCACAAAGTAAGGACAGAGGTTCCCACAAGATATGAATCATGAACATACCGTGACACCACAGGGTAACTTGTCATCCATACTAATCATCAACATACCGTTACACCACAGGGTAATTTGACATCTGTACTAATCATCAATATACCGATATACCACAGGGTGATTTGACATCTGTACTAATCATCAACGTACCATTATGCCGCAGGGTAACATGTCATCTTTGCTAATCATCAACGTACGGTGACACCACCCATACCGATATACCACAGAGTAATTTGACGTCTGTACTAATTACCAACACACCGCTACCTACACCACAGGGTTGTACTAACCATCAACACACCGTTTTACCACAGGGTAACATGGCATTTGTACTAATCGTCAACATATCGTTACATCACAGGGTAATTTGACGTATGTACTAATCATCAATATACCGATATACCACAGGGTAATTTGACATCTGTACTACTCGTTAACATAACATTACACCATAGGGTAACTTGACATCTGTACTAATCGTCAAAATATCGTTATACCACACGGTAATTTGACATCTATGCTAATCGTCAACATATCGTTACACCACAGAGTAATTTGACATCTGTACTAATCGTCAGTATACCATTACACCAGAGTAATTTGACATCTGTGCTACTCGTTGACATACCATTACACCATAAGGTAATTTGACATCTGTACTAATCGTCAACAAACGGTCACACAACAGGGTAGCTTGACATCTGTATTAATGACCAACATACCGTCACACCACAGGGTAACTTGACATCTGTACTAATTACCAACATACTGTCACACCACAGGGTAGCTTGACATATGTACTAATTACCAACATACCGTCACACCACAGGGTAACTTGACATCTGTACTAATTACCAACATACTGTCACACCACAGGGTAACGTGACATCTATACTAATTACCAGCATACCATTACACCACATGGTAACTTGACATCTGTACTAATGACCAACATACCGTCACACCACAGGGTAACTTGACATCTGTACTAATTACCAACATACTGTCACACCACAGGGTAACTTGACATCTGTACTAATGACCAACATACCGTCACACCACAGGGTAACTTGACATCTGTACTAATTACCAACATACTGTCACACCACAGGGTAACTTGACATATGTACTAATTACCAACATACGGTCACACCACAGAGTAACTTGACATCTGTACTAATTACCAACATACCGTCACACCACAGGGTAACTTGACATATGTAATAATTACCAACATACCGTCACACCACAGGGTAACTTGACATCTGTACTAATTACCAACATACCGTCACACCACAGGGTAACTTGACATCTGTACTAATTACCAACATACCGTCACACCACAGAGTAACTTGACATATGTATTAATTACCAACATAATGTCACACCACAGAGTAACTTGACATCTGTAATAATTACCAACACACCGCTACACCACAGGGTAACTTGACATCTGTACTAATTAACAACACACCGCTACACCACAGGGTATCTTGACATCTGTACTAATCGTCAACATACCGTCACACCACAGGGTAACTTGGCATCTGTATTAATTACCAGCATACCATTACACCACATGGTAACTTGATATCTGTCTTAATGACCAACATACCGTCACACCACAGGGTAACTTGACATCTGTACTAATGACCAACATACCGTCACACCACAGGGTAACTTGACATCTGTACTAATTACCAACACACCGTCACACCACAGAGTAACTTGACATCTGTACTAATTACCAACATACCGTCACACCACAGGGTAACTTGACATCTGTACTAATCGTCAACATACCGTCACACCACAGGGTAACTTGACATCTGTATTAATTACCAGCATACCATCACACCACAGGGTAACTTGACATCTGTACTAATCGTCAACATACCGTCACACCACAGAGTAACTTGACATCTGTCCTAATTACCAACATACCGTCACACCACAGGGTAACTTGACATCTGTACTAATGACCAACATACCGTCACACCACAGGGCAAGAAATGGAGGCGGAACGGAGAGAGGGTTGAAATGAACGCTGACGGTCGGCCCCAGTGCACTGCTTTCAATGGACGGAATTCCCGTCAGGGTAAGTCGAGTGACCACAAAGACCCAAACACGCGTTTATAGATAGATAGATACATAGATAGATAGATAGATATTTTTCTTTCTTTTTTAAGGTCCAAAGCATACGTTTTCTTAAAGGTCCCAAACACACCAAACACACTACGTTCTTAAAGGTCCCAACCATACGTATTCTTAAAGGTCCCGAACACATAACTTTTTTAAAGGTCACAAAAACATGTTTTCAAAGGTGTCTATTAAGTTTTAAAGGTCCTAAACACATGACTTCAAGGTCCCAGCCACACGATTTTCTTCAAAGTCTTAAACGTATACTTCCTTAAAGGTCCCAAACCAAAGGCTCTTCAACACGTTTTTCTGTGCAAAAACGTTTGGGAACACATCGGAGCATCCTTGTAGTACATATTTTGGTAACACATACAAACTTTTCTGTCATCAACTGCTTTTTGAGTCATGTTTTTATGAGATGTAAGCAGAAACACTCATATTCGAAAAAAAAACCCAAAAAACAAACAAACAACAGCAACAAAAACAAAAACAAAAATGTTGAATTGGCACTTTCTGAGCTTCGGATTAGCTGCCATTTCTCAAGATTGACTGTTAAACCTCTTAGCTGTATCATCTGAACGATTAGTTTTAACCGTCAATCTTGAGAAATCCAAAGGGATCATGTTCAGGAAAGGTGGACATCTTCAAACGAAAAATGGCTATTGAAAAAACAATAAGCTAGAAGTTGTGAATAGTTACAGATATTTAGGACTGACATTCTCTACACGAAATAGTTTAGTAGCGGCTCTTGAAGAAACATCGATAAAAGCAAAGAAGAAGACATTAATAATATTTAGAACGTTACGTAGAATCCACTGTAACTCGACAGATGTGATTTTAAGTTGTTTGATTCTCAAGTAGTTCCACCTTTAATATACGCAGCACAGACATAGGGATATATGCAATATGCACAGATAGAAAGAGTTCATCTCTTTGCTTATAAGAAATGTCTTCATGTCCCAATTAAAACAGCAAATGGTATTGTTTATGGGGAACTTGGTCGCTATCCATTGTTCATTAACACCATCATAAAAGTAATAAGATTTTAGTTTCGTATATTAAGACAACCCGATAACTTGTATTAAAAAATCAAAGAAAGATTTTAACATGCTCCTATCATTGCACGAAAAGGGCACAGTGACATGGGTGTCGCAGGTGAGGAAAACCTTATGTGATAATGTGTGGTTGTTTGGTTGTGAGAGAGAGAAAGGTGTTTCTTTTTTGAATTGCGTGAAAGATTATTTAGTTCTTTTTGTCACCGCTGGAAAAACCACATTGATGAGAGCGAAATGTTGAGTAGTTTGGGGAATGTGGAAAGAAGGGTACCGGAACGCTCTCGCACAACACAGAATAGGTGTGTCTCAATTAAAGATGCATCGCTATCGGTTTGGTATGACAAATGAAAACATTCTTTGCCCTGTGTGTACTAAGGAGCCAGAATCAGTAACTCACTTTTTGTTTGATTGCCAAGGTTACTCTGATATCCGTAGGAAGCATTTCCCTTGTTTCACCCTTTATATTGGCACAGATAAATTATTTAATGTTGTCTCCTCAGATCAGTTAGTTTGTCAAAATTCGTTTTTCAGGCCTTTAGGAAAAAAAATATTAGCAGAAAAGCTCTAGAATGATTTCACGGCGTCATGAACAGACGCAACCAGTGTGTGACCCACTTCAAACAGCATGCAAATTGATCGTTTCCATTCGCGTTAACGTATGTGTTTATTTTACATGCGTTGATAGGCATGCGTGCAAGTGTGCACACGTAGAGTATGTGTCTGTGGGAGTGCGTGGGTGGGTATGGGAGTGTATATGCGGGCATGTGTGATTCGAGTGTGTGTGTGTGTGTGTGTGTGTGTGTGTGTGTGTGTGTGTGTGTGTGTGTGCGTGCGTGATGGTGTGTGTGTGAGAGCGTGAATATGATTGTGTGTAAGGGTGTGCGTGTGGGGTAGGTAGGTATTAGAACGTGAGTGTGTGAATGGATGAGAATGACAAAGTGTATGTTTGGATTGTTGTTTGTTGTGTGAAGGGTGAGTGTTTGTGCCTCTGTCTGTATGAAGGCTGAATATAATTGACATGTGGCATTTTTGAATGAAATCTTTTTTTTCTTCTTCTTTTTTTTTTTTTTTTTTGAATGTATATTCTCACAAATGTCATGATAGGAGCTTTTAGCCTGAGTCATTACAGTAGTTCAGGGTTCTCTCTCTCTCTCTCTCTCTCTCTCTCTCTCTCTCTCTCTCTCTCTCTCTCTCTCTCTCTCTCTCTGTTTGTCTCTGTGTGTGTGTGTATGTGTCCGTGTGAGTCTGTGTGTGTGTGTGTGTGTGTGTGTGTGTGTGTGTGTGTGTGTGTGTGTGTGTGTGTGTGTGTGTGTGTGTGTGTGTGTGTGCGTGTGTGTGTATGTCTGTGTGTGTGTCTGTCTGTGTGTGTGTGTCATGTGTGTATGTGTGTGTCTGTGTCTGTGTATATCATGTGTGTCTGTGTGTATTATGTGTGTGTCTGTGTGTGTCTGTGTGTGTGCGTGATTCGACTCCACACCTCTCCACTTCATTTATTGTCATAAGATCCCTAAGGATTAACAGACACAACAAAGAACACAAGAACGAAGAAAGAAACGGCCAATCTGATACGCATGCAATGAAGTCCGTATTGTATTTGGCGTGTGTTCGTGTGCGCGCGGGCGCGCGCGCGCGCGCGTGTGTGTGTGTGTGTGTGTGTGTGTGTGTGTGTGTGTATATATATATATATGTGTGTGTGTGTGTGTGTGTGTGTGTGTGTGTGTCCAGGTGTGGTGGCGCAGGCCAGGTGTTGCCAGATGACAGGTCTGAGGTGTAGCTACAGGGCAGCAGGTCCCTCCTTTCCCTTTGATGGCGCTAAGGCGGAGGCCAGGTGTGCTCCTGGGGACCTGGCTTTGGGTAATGACACTTCTTCTGTTGACGGTGCTTCTGTAGGTGTGTTGTGTTGATTGTCTGGTGTGACCGTGGAGATTAGCACTTGACTTACAGGTGTGATACAAAGTGTGTGACCATAGTGAAGCATGGCACGTGACTTCGGATGAAACGATAAACCGAGGTCTCGTGTGCAGCATGCACTTAGCGCACGTAAAAGAGCCCACGGCAAAAAAAAAAAAAAAGAAAAAAAAAAGGTTGTTCCTGGAAAAATCCTGTAGAAAAATTCACTTGGATAGGAAAAACAAATAAAACTGCATGAAGGAAAAAAAAAAAAAAAAAAGGGGGGGTGGGGGGTGGCGCTGTAGTATTGCGACGAAATCACCCTGGGGAGAGCAGCCCGAATTTCACAAAGAGAAATATGTTGTGATAAAAAGAAATACAAATGCAAATACTTACAGGTGTGATACAAAGTGTGTGACAATTAAGCAGGGCACGTGTCTTGCAGATGTGATATACAGTGTGTGTGGTGATATACAGTGTGTGAGGTGATATACGGTGTGTGACCATGAAGTAGGGCACGTGACATACAGGTGTGATATACAGTGTGCGACCATTAAGCAGGGCATGTGTCTTGCAGGTGTGATTTACAGTGTGTGTGGTGATATACAGTGTGTGAGGTGATATACGGTGTGTGACCATGAAGTAGGGCACGTGACATACAGGTGTGATATACAGTGTGCGACCATTAAGCAGGGCACGTGTCTTGCAGGTGTGATTTACAGTGTGTGTGGTGATATACAGTGTGTGAGGTGATATACGGTGTGTGACCATGAAGTAGGGCACGTGACATACAGGTGTGATATACAGTGTGCGACCATTAAGCAGGGCACGTGTCTTGCAGGTGTGATTTACAGTGTGTGTGGTGATATACAGTGTGTGAGGTGATATACGGTGTGTGACCATGAAGTAGGGCACGTGACATACAGGTGTGATATACAGTGTGCGACCATTAAGCAGGGCACGTGTCTTGCAGGTGTGATTTACAGTGTGTGTGGTGATATACAGTGTGTGAGGTGATATACGGTCTGTGACCATGAAGTAGGGTACGTGACATACAGGTGTGATATACAGTGTGTGGCCATGAATCAGGCACATGACATGCAGGTGTGATATACAGTGTGTGACCATTAAGTAGGGCACATGACATGCAGGTGTGATATACAGTGTGTGACCATTAAGTAGGGCACATGACATGCAGGTGTGATATACAGTGTGTGGCCATTAAGTAGGGCACATGACATGCAGGTGTGATATACAGTGTGTGACCATGAATCAGGGCACGTGTTTTGCACGTGCGATGTACAGTGTGTGACCATGAATCAGGGCACGTGTTTTGCACGTGTGATATACAGCGTGCAACCATTAAGCAGGGCCCGTGACTTGCAGGTTGCTCGGTGCACCAGCCATTCCCGGACAGCGACGGGGTGAAGCCAGGACCTGACCTGGGCAGCTGTGTGGCACAGAGCGGACCTCCTGCCTCCGATTGCCCTGAACGGCGCTCTGGTCAGTGCTGCACAGGAACGCCTGACACCGCCAGACACGATGTCACATGACCAGGCAGAACACCACACCATGTGACACCATGAGACACTACGAGACACCATGAGACACCACGAGACACCACGAGACACCATGACACACCTTGAGACAAAACACCACACCATGAGACACCACGAGACACCATGACACACCGTGAGACAAAACACCACACCACGAGACACCATGACACACCGTGAGACAAAACACCACACCATGAGACACCACGAGACACCATGAGACACCACACGACACCATGAGACACCACGAGACACCATGACACACCGTGAGACAAAACACCACACCATGAGTTACCACGAGACACCATGACACACCGTGAGACAAAACACCACACCATGAGACACCACGAGACACCATGAGACACCACACGACACCATGAGACACCACGAGACACCGTGACACACCTTGAGACACCATGACACACCTTGAGACAAAACACCACACCATGAGTTACCACGAGACACCATGACACACCTTGAGACAAAACACCACACCATGAGACACCATGACACACCTTGAGACAAAACACCACACCATGAGACACCACGAGACACCATGAGACACCATGACACACCATGAGACAAAACACCACACCTTGAGACAAAACACCACACCATGAGACAAAACACCACACCATGAGACACCATGACACACCATGAGACACCATGACACACCATGACACACCATGAGACAAAACACCACACCATGACACACCATGAGACACCATGACACACCATGACACACCATGAGACAAAACACCACACCATGAGACACCATGACACACCATGAGACACCATGACACACCATGACACACCATGAGACAAAACACCACACCATGAGACACCATGACACACCTTGAGATAAAACATCACACCATGAATTACCACGTGACACCATGAGACACCATGACACACCATGAGACAACACGTGACACCATGACACAATATGACACACCATGAGACAAAACACCACACCATGAGACACCACGAGACACCATGACACACCTTGAGACACCATGACACACCATGAGACACCACAAGACACCATGACACACCACGAGACACCATGACACACCATGAGACACCATGACACACCTTGAGACAAAACACCACACCATGAGACACCACGAGACACCATGACACACCATGACACACCATGAGACACCATGACACACCATGAGACAAAACACCACACCATGAGACACCACGAGACACCATGACACACCTTGAGACACCATGACACACCACGAGACACCACAAGACACCATGACACACCATGAGACACCACACCACACCATGAGACACCATGACACACCATGAGACAAAACACCACACCATGAGACACCACGAGACACCATGACACACTATGACACACCATGACACACCATGAGACAAAACACCACACCATGAGACACCACAAGACACCACGACACACCATGAGACACCACAAGACACCACGACACACCATGAGACACCACAAGACACCACGACACACCATGAGACAAAACACCACACCATGAGACACCATGACACACCATGAGACAAAACACCACACCATGAGACACCACAAAATACCATAAGACACCGTGACACACCACGACACATCACGAGACACGATCAGACAGAACAGCACACCACGGGACGCTATGACACATCACGACACACAACAAGACACCATGACACACCATGACACACGATGAAACACCACGAAAAGCAAAAAGACCAGTACACACAATCAGCCAGAATACCACACCACACCACCCTACACCTAACCACACCCACCCCATCCCACCCCACACCACACCACACAAGCACATCACACCACACCACACCTAACCACTCCACACCACATCACACCACCCCACCCCACACCGTTCCACCAGACCCCAACCCACCCCACACTACACCACACCTAACCACTCCACACCACCCCACATCACTCCACACCACATCACACAACGCACCGGAGAGATGCACACATTTTTTTTTCTGCTGGTCTTCCAGGAGCCTGCGTGTTCTCCTGCTGCCGAGCGACGGTGGTCCTGGACTGTCACAAACACTCTTAACCCATCCACCAAACACTGCACCACACCACACCACACCACACCACACCACACCACACCCTCTACTCCACACCACCACACCACTCCACACCACACCCTCCACTCCACACCACTACACCACACCACACCACACCATACCCCTCCACTCCAAAACACCACACAACACCACTCCACACCACACCACACCACACCAGACACCACACCAAACCACACCACTCCACACCACACCAGACACTACACCACACCACACCACCCCACCCCACACCGTTCCACCAGACCCCAACCCACCCCACTCCACACCACACCACACCACTCCACACAACCCCACATCACTCCACACCACACCACACAACGCACCGGAGAGATGCACACATTTTTCTTTTCTGTTGGTCTTCCAGGAGCTCACGTGTTCTCCTCTTGCTGCCGAGCGACGGTGGCCCTGAACTGTCACAAACACTCTTAACCCATCCACCAAACACTGCACCACACCATACCCCTCCACTCCACAACACCACTCCACACCACCACACCACACCCTTCACTCCACACCACCACACCACACCATACCCCTCCAATCCACAACACCCCACACCACCACACCACACCACACCATACCCCTCCAATCCACAACACCACTCCACACCACCACACCACACCACACCATACCCCTCCACTCCACAACACCACACAACACCACACCACACCACACCAGACACCACACCACACTACTCCACACCACACCAGACACTACACCACATCACACCACACCACACCACACCACACCACACCAGCACACCACACCACTCCACCCCACCCCACACCACACCAGACACCACATCAGACACCACCCCACCCCACACCACACCACACTACACCATCCCACCCCACACCACACTCCTCCACACCACACCACCCTACACCTAACCACACCCCACCCCACCACCCACAACACCACACCTAACCACACCACACCACCCCACTCCACACCACCTCACCCCACACCACACCACACCACACCAGCACACCACACCACTCCAGACCACACCACACCACACCACTCCACACCACACCACACCACATCACACCACCCCACACCGCTCCACCAGACCCCAACCAACCCCACACCACACCACACCACACCACTCCACACCACACCACACAACGCACCGGAGAGATGCACACATTTTTTTTTCTGTTGGTCTTCCAGGAGCCCACGTGTTCTCCTCTTGCTGCCGAGCGACGGTGGCCCTGAACTGCCAGACAAAGAGGTCACGGCGGACAGGGCGGAAAGAGCGGGATCACCAGTGGGTCACCTGTCCGACTGACCACACCATGACCGGCTGTAACGCCTTCGGGGAGCTGGGACGAACGGCCGGGGTTGTCATCAGCGGTAAGAGCTGTGCTGCCGTTCCCCTGTCAGTGCACTGGTTCGTGGAGGGTCTGCTAAAATAGGGCGCACGTCCTTGTATCTTTTTTCTTCAAAGCAGGTGCGAGAATGAATTTGAATTGCGTCGATATGGCGTTTCGCTCTCCCACAGAAAGAAAAGACAATCATGAAAGACGTAGAAATATATGGATGGGGCAAGGAGAAGACTCCATACAGCGTAAGTGCAAGCTACGAGATCTGAAACGAGCACAATAATGACACGAACACCCAGATGACTTCAAACATTATCTACGACACGCTCATATCTCCAATTCTTATCGGACAATGTTATGAATGGCCCCAGGACAGAACTGTTGCAAATAATGGGGGTTCCAATAGGAAACAAAGCACAAAAGAGGACATTATCATATATATAAACGGTTCAGCCACCACAGATCAGTCCGGTTTGGGATGAACTGAAGAGCAAAAAAAGTGAAATTTATCTTGGAAGATAATGCTGTGTACAAAGTCACATCCTTCAGTCTAACGACGGAAGCTGAAGCAGTGACAAATGCTGGCCAGTGGCTGACAGTTATACGTATGCCTGTAAATCTACATGCCATGATTCTTTGACTCTTTGAACCCGCTACAGAAAATGTACAGAAAGATAAACATGCGCACATTATCACATGTTGGGAACAGACATTGTATAGAAATACAAACATAAACACAATATCAATTATAGTGAACAGACATTGTACAGAGAGACAAACACGCACACGATACAATGTATAGTGAACAGACATTGTTTTGAAAGACAAACACGCACACAATACCACATATCGTGAACAGACATTGAATAGAAAGACAAACACGCACACAATATCACGTACAATGAACAGACATTGTACGGAATGACAAACACACACATGATATCACGTACAATGAACAGACATTGTATAGAAAGACAAACACGCACACAATATCACGTACAATGAACAGACATTGTACGGAATGACAAACACACACATGATATCACGCAAAGTGAACAGGCATTGTGCTGAAATACAAACATGCACACGATATCACGTTTGGTGAACAGACGTTGTGTAGAAAGACAAATGTGCACACGGGCACGTGCGCAATGCAAACACATACATCCTTTTCTTCTTATGTTTTTTTTAGATTTTTTTTATTTTTTTTTTTACTGAAAGTGTAGCAAAATTATAACATATCACTGGAATTCAGGTAGAATTAAAGCAACCACCTATTCGTTGGTTTAGTCATTTGCTTATCCATCCATTCATCCACCCATTCATCCATCTGTACAAACACCCATCCGTTCATCTACAATTTCATACATCAACACACCAGTTTTCCCACTCATTTATCGATCCATCCATCTAACCAATCGATCCATCCACCCAACCAATCATCCATTCATCCATCCCTCTGCCAACGCACCCACCCATCCGTCTTTTCAATCAACCATCCACCCGTTCGTCCATCCACCCGTTCCTTCATTCATCCAGTCTTCCTTCCGTCCTTTACTGTCTCCATAGGCCGTTCCT
The DNA here is from genome assembly GCF_041734735.1 of Babylonia areolata. NCBI lineage: Eukaryota > Metazoa > Mollusca > Gastropoda > Neogastropoda > Buccinidae > Babylonia > Babylonia areolata. Next base: position 5,709,886 of record NC_134880.1, on the reverse strand, counting down.
TCATTCATCCTTTCTTCCTTCCTTCCTTCATTCTCTCCACAGGCCGTTCCTTCATTCATCCGGTCTTCCTTCCTTCACTGTCTCCACAATCCGTTCATTCATTCATCCTGTCTTCCTTCTTCCTTCACTGTCTCCACAGGACGTTACTTCATTCATCCTGTCTTCCTTCCTTCCTTCCTTCCTTCCTTCCTTCCTTCCTTCCATGTCTCCATAGTCCGTTCCTTCATTCATCCTGTCTTTCTTTCTTCATTCTCTCCACAGACTTTTCCTTCATTCATCCAGTCTTCCTTCCTTCCTTCCATGTCTCCGCAGTCCGTTCCTTCATTCATCCTTTCTTCCTTCCTTCCCTCCCTCCACAGGCCATTCCTTCATTCATCCTGTCTTTCTTTCTTCATTTTCTCCACAGTCCGTTCCTTTATTCATCCTTTCTTCCTTCCTTCCCTGTCTTCACAAGCCGTTTCTTCATTCATCCTTTCTTCCTTCCTTCCTACCCTGTCTTCACAGGCCGTTCCTTCATTCATCCAGTCTTCCTCCCTTCCTTCAATGTCTCCACAGGCCGTTCCTTCATTCATCCAGTCTTCCTTCCTTCCTTTAATGTCTTCACAGGCCATTCCTTCATTCATCCAGCCTTCCTTCCTTCCCTCCCTCTCTTCACAGGCCGTTCTTTCATTCATCCAGTCTTTCTTTCTTCAGTCTCTCCACAGTCCGTTCCTTTATTCATCCACTCTTCCTTCCTTCCTTCCCTGCCTTCACAGGCCATTCCTTCATTCATCCGGTCTTCCTTCCTTCCTTCACTGTCTCCACAATCCGTTCATTCATTCATCCTGTCTTCCTTCCTTCCTTCACTCTGTCCACAGGCAGTTCTTTCATTCATCCAGTCTTCCTTCCTTCCATGTCTCCACAGGCCGTTCCTTCATTCATCCAGTCTTCCTTCCTTCCATGTCTCCACAAGCCGTTCCTTCATTCATGCAGTCTTCCTTCCTTCCATGTCTCCATAGGCCGTTCCTTCATTCACCCAGTCTTCCTTCCTTCATTCATTCTCTCCACAGGCCGTTCCTTCATTCATCCAGTCTTTCTTTCTTCATTCTCTCCACAGTCCGCTCCTTTATTCATCTTTTCTTCCTTCCTTCCTTCCCTGTCTCCACAGGCCGTTCCTTCATTCATCCAGTCTTCCTTCCTTCACTCTGTCCACAGGCCAGGGCGAGCTGACCCGATGCCGGGTCACCCAAGGTCACACCCTGCCCAAAAATAGCAGAGGTGCCCGTGCTTACGCCACATGCTGCCGCCCTGAAAACACTGTGCTCTCTCGGACGCCATAGTCTGCATGACGTCATCGTCCGTGTGACGTCTGCCTGTGACAACAGGACATCAGTCGGCTTGGGCAACTTGAAGTGTTTGAATCGTTGTTAAACTGAGAGCGCCGAAAAGAAATGTCTGAAACTGTCAATGGTTCTTCAATCTTTTTTTCGTTGTGCTTGATGATGTGCGTGGTCTGTGAAATATTGTCACCATCATTGTGTTATCGATGTGTGTGTGTTGTGAAATATTGTCACCATCATTGTGTTATCGATGTGTGTGTTGTGAAATGATATTGTCACCATCATTGTGTTATCGATGTGTGTGTTGTGAAATATTGTCACCATCATTGTGTTATCGATGTATGTGTAGTGAAATATTGTCACCATCATTGTGTTATCGATGTGTGTGTTGTGAAATATTGTCACCATCATTGTGTTATCGATGTGTGTGTGTTGTGAAATGATATTGTCACCATCATTGTGTTATCGATGTGTGTGTTGTGAAATTATATTGTCACCATCATTGTGTTATCGATGTGTGTGTGTGTTGTGAAATATTGTCACCATCATTGTGTTATCGATGTGTGTGCTGTGAAATATTGTCACCATGATTGTGTTATCGATGTGTGTGTTGTGAAATATTGTCACCATCATTGTGTTATCGATGTGTGTGTTGTGAAATATTGTCATCATCATTGTGTTATCGATGTGTGTAATGTGAAAGATATTGTCACCATCATTATCTTGTTGATGTGTGTGTTGCGTGTTACGTCAATAAAGGTTTCTACTAAGTCGTTCAGTCTGGCTTACTTGTCTACATCAGCATATGTCTCCACTAATTCATTCAGTCTGGCTTAGTATATTGTAATCATCATTGTCTTGTTGATGTGTGTAATGTGAAACGGTATTGTCATCATCATTGTGTTGTTGGTGTGTGAATTGTGAATTGATATTGTCACCATCATTGTGTTGTTGGTGTGTGTATTGTGAATTGATATTTTCATCATTATTGTGTTGCTGGTGTGTGTATTGTGAATTGATATTTTCATCATTATTGTGTTATCGATGTGTGTATTGTGAAATGATAGTTTCACCATCATTGTCTTGTTGATGTGTGTAATGTGAAAAAAATAAGTTTTCGTCATCATGTCGTATCGTTATGTTATATCATTGTACTGTTAGTCACAACATATCTCTGTGACATTCGGGCCAGCGCTTCGCAACAAAGCAGCGCCACCGTATTGTGTTTACTTCTTTTTTTTTCTATCTGCTAGTATGATGTTTTACGATAGAAAGAAGAAGAAGAAGAAGAATGATAACAGACAACTTCAGTCACTTCATGGTGTTATTTGCCCAACAACATATTGTCATATTTCCTGATGATTATGAAGACACTTTCGGGCCACTGGGCCGTGTGTGTACAATGACAGGTGGTGCGGGGGCAATGGAGGCAATGAAGAGACCAACTCATTCAGTGTGGCTCAGTTGTCTACGTCAGTAAAGGTTTCCACTAACTCATTCAGCCTGGCTTAGCTGTCTATGCCAGCAAATGCCTCCACTGACTCATTTAGTCTGGCTTACTTGTCTATGCCAGCAAATGCCTCCACTAACTCATTTAGTCTGGCTCAGTTGTCTATATCAGTAAATGTCTCCACTAACTCATCAGGCTGGCTTAGTTGTCTGTATCAGTAAATGTCTCCACTAACTCATCAGGCTGGCTTAGTTGTCTGTATCAGTAAATGTCTCCACTAACTCATCAGGCTGGCTTAGTTGTCTGCATCAGTAAATGTCTCCACTAACTCATCAGGCTGGCTTAGTTGTCTACATCAGTAAAGGTTTCCACTAACTCATCAGCCTGGCTTAATTGTCTGTATCAGTAAATGTCTCCACTAACTCATCAGGCTGGATTAGTTGTCTGTATCAGTAAATGTCTCCACTAACTCATCAGGCTGGCTTAGTTGTCTATATCAGTAAATGTCTCCACTAACTCATCAGGCTGGCTCAGTTGTCTACATCAGTAAATGTCTCCACTAACTCATCAGGCTGGCTTAGTTGTCTGTATCAGTAAATGTCTCCACTAACTCATCAGGCTGGCTTAGTTGTCTGTATCAGTAAATGTCTCCACTAACTCATCAGGCTGGCTTAGTTGTCTGTATCAGTAAATGTCTCCACTAACTCATCAGTCTGGCTTAGTTGTCTGTATCAGTAAATGTCTCCACTAACTCATCAGGCTGGCTTAGTTGTCTGTATCAGTAAATGTCTCCATTAACTCATCAGGCTGGCTCAGTTGTCTGTATCAGTAAATGTCTCCACTAACTCATCAGGCTGGCTTAGTTGTCTGTATCAGTAAATGTCTCCACTAACTCATCAGGCTGGCTTAGTTGTCTGTATCAGTAAATGTCTCCACTAACTCATCAGTCTGGCTTAGTTGTCTGTATCAGTAAATGGCTCCACTAACTCATCAGGCTGGCTTAGTTGTCTGTATCAGTAAATGTCTCCACTAACTCAGGCTGGCTTAGTTGTCTGTATCAGTAAATGTCTCCACTAACTCATCAGGCTGGCTTAGTTGTCTGTATCAGTAAATGTCTCCACTAACTCATCAGGCTGGCTTAGTTGTCTCTGTCAGAAAATAGTGTCCACCAACTCATTCAGTCTGGCTTACTTGTCTATACCAGTAAATGCCTCCACTAAGTCATTCTGTCAAGCCTAGCTGTCTATGCCAGCAAATGCCTCCACTAACTCATTTAGTCTGGCTTAGTTGTCTACGTCATTAGGTGTTTCCACTAAATCATTCAGTGTGGCTTAGTTGTGTACGTCAGTGAATGTCTCTGCTAAATCATTCATTCTGGATTAGTTGTCTATATCAGTAAATGTCTCCACCAACTCAGTTAGTCTGGCTTAGTTGTCTACGTCAGTAATTTTTTTCCTCTAAGTCATTCAGTCTGGCTTAGTTGTCTATACCAGTAAATGTCTCCACTAAGTCATCAGGCTGGCTTAGTTGTCTGTATCAGTAAATGTCTCCACTAACTCATTCAGTCTGGCTTACTTGTCTATACCAGTAAATGTCTCCACTAAGTCATCAGGCTGGCTTAGTTGTCTGTATCAGTAAATGTCTCCACTAAGTCATTCATTCTGGCTAAGTTGTCTATACCAGTAAATGTCTCCACTAAGTCATCAGGCTGGCTTAGTTGTCTGTATCAGTAAATGTCTCCACTAACTCATTCAGTCTGGCTTACTTGTCTATACCAGTAAATGTCTCCACTAAGTCATTCATTCTGGCTAAGTTGTCTATACCAGTAAATGTCTCCACTAAGTCATTCAGTCTGGCTTAGTTGTCTATACCAGTAAAATGTGTCTCCACTAAGTCATTCAGTCTGGCTAAGTTGTCTGTGTCAGTAATGTTCCCATTAACTCATTCAGTCTGGCTTAGCTGTAAATGCCTTCACGGAGTCTACAGTCTGGCTTTAGTCTAGTCATTCACTGGTTCAGATGATGATAAAGGTTCAGTGTGCTACATGTCCTGGGCGCACTGAAAAGGAAGCTTTTGCAACAAACATGTCCTCGGGCAAAATTCTGTACGATAATTTCACTCTCATAGGTACACAAGTATATGCATACACTCAGATTCAGTGTTGTTGACGTCTGTCGTCATGGCTGTGTCAGCTTCAGTGTTGTTGACGTCTGTCGTCATGGCTGTGTCAGCTTCAGTGTTGTTGACGTCTGTCTACATGCCTGTGTCAGCTTCAGTGTTGTTGACGTCTGTCTACATGCCTGTGTCAGCTTCAGTGTTGATGACGTATGTTGCCATGGCTGTGTCAGCTTCAGTGTTGGTAACGTCAGTCTTCATGGATGTGTCAGCTTCAATGTTGTTGACGTCTGTCGTCATGGCTGTGTCAGCTTCAGTGTTGTTGACGTCTGTCGTCATGGCTGTGTCAGCTTCAGTGTTGTTGACGTCTGTCGTCATGGCTGTGTCAGCTTCAGTGTTGTTGACGTCTGTCTACATGCCTGTGTCAGCTTCAGTGTTGTTGACGTCTGTCTACATGCCTGTGTCAGCTTCAGTGTTGATGACGTATGTTGCCATGGCTGTGTCAGCTTCAGTGTTGGTAACGTCAGTCTTCATGGATGTGTCAGCTTCAATGTTGTTGACGCCTGTCGTCATGGCTGTGTCAGCTTCAGTGTTGTTGACGCCTGTCGTCATGGCTGTGTCAGCTTCAGTGTTGTTGACGTCTGTCTACATGGCTGTGTCAGCTTCAGTGTTGTTGACGTCTGTCTACATGCCTGTGTCAGCTTCAGTGTTGATGACGTATGTCGTCATGGCTGCGTCAGCTTCAGTGTTGTTGACGTCAGTCTTCATGGCTGTGTCAGCTTCAGTGTTGTTGACGTCTGTCGCCATGGCTGTGTCAGCTTCAGTGTTGTTGACGTCAGTCTTCATGGCTGTGTCAGCTTCAGTGTTGTTGACGTCTGTCGCCATGGCTGTGTCAGCTTCAGTGTTGTTGACGTTTGTCTACATGGCTGTGTCAGCTTCAGTGTTGTTGACGTCAGTCGTCATGGCTGTGTCAGCTTCAGTGTTGTTGACGTTTGTCTACATGGCTGTGTCAGCTTCAGTGTTGGTAACGTCAGTCTTCATGGCTGTGTCAGCTTCAGTGTTGTTGACGTCTGTCTACATGGCTGTGTCAGCTGCAGTGTTGTTGACGTCCGTCTACATGGCTGTGTTAGCTGCAGTGTTGTTGACGTCCGTCTACATGGCTGTGTTAGCTGCAGTGTTGTTGACGTCAGCTGTCATGGCTGTGTCAGCTTCAGTGTTATTGACGTCTGTCTACATGGCTGTGTCAGCTGCAGTGTTGTTGACGTCTGTCGTCATGGCTGTGTCAGCTTCAGTGTTGTTGACGTCTGTCGTCATGGCTATGTCAGCTTCAGTGCTGTCGACGTCTGCCCACATGGCTGTGTCAGCTTCAGTGTTGTTGACAACTGTCGTCATGGCTGTGTCAGCTTCAGTGCTGTCGACGTCTGTCGTAATGGCTGTGTCAGCTTCAGTGTTGGTGACGTCAGTCGTCATGGCTGTGTCAGCTTCAGTGTTGGTGACCTCAGTCGTCATGGCTGTGTCAGCTTCAGTGTTGTTGACGTCTGTCGTCATGGCTATGTCAGCTTCAGTGCTGTCGACGTCTGCCCACATGGCTGTGTCAGCTTCAGTGTTGTTGACAACTGTCGTCATGGCCGTGTCAGCTTCAGTGTTCTTGGGGCTGCCGCAGCGTCGTCATGGTAGTGGTTTGGGTCTGGAGATAAGGCTGTGGTTGTGGGTATGAAATCATGGGTGATTGTGGATAGAGAAAATGTGTGGTTGTGGATACAGGATCATAGGGAGTTGTGGATAGGGAATCATGGTGTGGTTGTGGATAGGGAATCATGGGGTGACTGTGGATAGGGAATCATGGGTGGTTTTGGATGGGGAATCATGATGTGATTGTGGATAAGGAACCATGGGGTGATTTTGGATAGGGAATTATGTGGTATTTGTGGATAGGGAATTATGGGAAGTTCTGGATACGGAATCATGGATAATTGTGGATGTGGAATCATGGGGTGATTGTGGAAAGGGAATCATGGGAGATTGTGGATAGGGAATCACGTGTGTTTATTGATATGGAATCATTGATAGTTAAGGAATGGGAATTATAGGATGGTTGTGGATCGTGGATAGGGAATCATGGGTGGTTATGGATGGGGATTCATGGGTGATTGAGGATGGGGAATCATGGGGTGATTGAGGATAGGGAATCATGGGGTGATTGAGGATAGGGAATCATGGGGTGATTGTGGATAGGGAATCATTGGTGGTTTTGGATGGTGAATCATGATGGTATTGTGGATAAGGAACCATGGGGTGATTTTGGATAGGGAATCATGGGTGATTTTGGATGGGGAATCATGGGGTGATTGAGGATGGGGAATCATGGGTGATTGAGGATGGGGAATCATGGGGTGATTGAGGATGGGGAATCATGGGGTGATTGAGGATGGGGAATCATGGGTGATTGTGGATGGGGAATCATGGGGTGATTGTGGATAGGGACTCATGGGTGATTATGGATGAGGAATCACGGGTGATTGAGGATGGGGAATCATGGGGTGATTGTGGATAGGGAATCATGGGGTGATTGTGGATGGAGAATCATGGGGTGATTGTGGATGGGGAATCATGGGGTGATTGTGGATGGAGAATCATGGGGTGATTGTGGATGGGGAATCATGGGGTGATTGTGGATAGGGAATCATGGGGTGATTGTGGATAGGGAATCATGGGGTGATTGTGGATAGGGAATCATGGGTGATTGTGGATAGGGAATCATGGGGTGATTGTGGATAGGGAATCATGGGGTGATTGTGGATAGGGAATCATGGGTGGATTTGGATGGTGAATCATGGGGTGATTGTGGATAGGGAATCATGGGTGGATTTGGATAGGGAATCATGGGTGATTGTGGATAGGGAATCATGGGGTGATTGTGGATGGGGAATCATGGGTGATTGTGGATAGGGAATCATGGGTGGATTTGGATAGGGAATCATGGGTGATTGTGGATAGGGAATCATGGGTGGTTGTTGATAGGGAATCATGGGGTGATTGTGGATAGGGAATCATGGGTGGATTTTGATGGGGAATCATGGGTGATTGTGGATAGGGAATCATGGGGTGATTGTGGATGGAGAATCATTGGTGGTTTTGGATGGTGAATCATGATGGTATTGTGGATAAGGAATCATGGGTGATTGTGGATAGGGAATCATGGGGTGATTGTGGATAGGGAATCATGGGTGGATTTGGATAGAGAATCATGGGTGATTGTGGATAGGGAATCACGTGTGGTTGTTGATATGGAATCACTGGTAGTTAAGGAAAGGGTATTATTGTATGGTTGTGGATCGTGGATAGGAAATCATGCGTGGTTGTGGATAACAACACTGGATGTGGTTGTGGAAAACGACACAGAATGTGGTTGTGGATAATTACACTGGATGTGGTGGTTGTTCTGAACAGGCACTCGCTGAAATGTGTATGTGGTGGATATAAACACTGAGGACAAGGTATGCATTTTCATGCAAGCAAAAGAAAAGAAACATATTCAAGTGTCTTACGTGTTGATACAAAAATAGCAACTGATATAAAAACTGATGGCAGGGTATTCAGTTTTATGCAAGCAAACAAAACGAAACGTATTTATGTGTCTTTTGTGTGGATAAAAAAAACCCACTGATATAAAAACTAATGGCAGGGTGTTCAATTTTATGCAAACAAACGAAAAGAAATGTATTTGTGTGTCTTTTGTGTGGATATAAAAAACAACAACTGATATAGTACTGATGACAGGGTATTCATTTTTATGCAAGCAAATGAAAAAGAAACGTATTTGTTAATGAGTTTTATGCGTGTGGGGTATAAAAACTGATGACAGGGTATTCCTTTTTATGCAAGAAGAAAAAAAAAAGAAGGAAAGAAAAACGTATTTGTTGTTGTGTCTTATATGTAAGGGATATTAAAAAAAAACTGATGGTAGGGTATTCGTTTTCTTTGCAAGCAAAAGAAAAGAAACCTAGTTGTGTCTTATGTGTGGGGAATATAAAGACTGATAGCAAGATATTCAGCAAAGGGAATGAGCATGCTGTCTCTGTGCATTGGAACCATTAGTCCTTATAAAGAATGTGCGCTTTTTGTTGTAAACTGATGTTTCAGTCTTTCAACAAATTCGATTTTTTTTATTGGTTCGAATCTTTCTGTCTCTGTCTCTGTCTCTCTCTTTCTGTGCGTGCGCACGCGCATGTGTGTGTGTGTATGGGGGCGGGGGGTGCGTGTGTTTGGGTTACGGTTATGATTAGGGTTACGGTTAGGGTTAGCTCCCCAGAACCCATACATCAACTGCACGGCCCAAGCTAAAGCAGTGACCCAGGTTGTAGGAGACTGGTGTAAATCCACATCAGTGTATGTGGTGACCCAAGGTACAGGAATGACTGGTGTAAACCCACATCAGTTTATGTGGTGACCCAAGGTATAGGAATGACTGGTGTAAAGTCCACATCAGTTTATGTGGTGACCCAAGGTGTAGGAGTGACTGGTGTAAAGTCCACATCAGTTTATGTGGTGACCCAAGGTGTAGGAATGACTGGTGTAAAACCCACATCAGTTTATATGGTGACTCAAGGTACAGGAATGACTGGTGTAAAGTCCACATCAGTTTATGTGGTGACCCAAGGTGTAGGAGTGACTGGTGTAAAACCCACATCAGTTTATATGGTGACCCAAAGTATAGGAATGACTGGTGTAAACCCACATCAGTTTTTATGGTGACCCAAGGTATAGGAATGACTGGTGTAAAATCCACATTCAGTTTATGTGGTGACCCAAGGTAAAGGAATGACTGGTGTAAAGTGCACATCAGTTTATGCGGTAAACCAAGGTATAGGAATGACTGGTGTAAAGTCCACATCAGTTTATGTGGTGACCCAAGGTGTAGGAATGACTGGTGTAAAACCCACATCAGTTTATATGGTGACCCAAGGTGTAGGAATGACTGTTGTAAAGTCCACATCAGTTTATGTGGTGACCCAAGGTGTAGGAATGACTGGTGTAAACCCACATCAGTTTATATGGTGACCCAAGGTACAGGAATGACTGGTGTAAAGTCCACATCAGTTTATGTGGTGACCCAAGGTGCAGGAATGACTGGTGTAAAACCCACATCAGTTTATGTGGTGACTCAAGGTATAGGAATTACTGGTGTAAAGTCCACATCAGTTTATGTGGTGACCCAAGGTGTAGGAATGACTGGTGTAAAACCCACATCAGTTTAAGTGGTGACCCGAGGTGTAGGAGTGACTGATGTAAAACCCACATCAGTTATTGTGGTGACCCAAGGTGTAGGAATGACTGGTGTAAAACCCACATCAGTTTATGTGGTGACCCTAGGTGTAGGAGTGACTGGTGTAAAGTCCACATCAGTTTATGTGGTGACCCAAGGTATAGGAATGACTGGTGTAAACTCCACATCAGTTTACATGGTGACCCAAGGTATAGGAATGACTGGTGTAAAGTCCACATCAGTTTATGTGGTGACCCAAAGTGTAGGAATGACTGGTGTAAAACCCGCATCAGTTTATGTGGTGACCCAAGGTGTAGGAGTGACTGGTGTAAACCCACATCAGTTTATGTGGTGACCCAAGGTGTAGGAGTGACTGGTGTAAAGTCCACATCAGTTTATGTGGTGACCCAAGGTGTAGGAGTGACTGGTGTAAACCCACATCAGTTTATATGGTGACCCAAGGTACAGGAATGACTGGTGTAAACCCACATCAGTTTATATGGTGACCGAAGGTACAGGAATGACTGGTGTAAAGTCCACATCAGTTTATGTGGTGACCCAAGGTGTAGGAATGACTGGTGTAAAACCCACATCAGTTTATATGGTGACCCAAGGTACAGGAATGACTGGTGTAAAGTCCACATCAGTTTATATGGTGACCCAAGGTACAGGAATGACTGGTGTAAAGTCCACATCAGTTTATATGGTGACCCAAGGTACAGGAATGACTGGTGTAAAGTCCACATCAGTTTATGTGGTGACCCAAGGTATAGGAATGACTGGTGTAAAGTCCACATCAGTTTATGTGGTGACCCAAGGTGTAGGAATGTCTGGTGTAAAACCCACATCAGTCTACATGGGGGCCCAGGGCGTGGGAGAGACTGGTGTAAACCCCACAGCCCGCAGAGTGACACAGGTGACATCAAGACAATTGATGACTGAAAGAAGAGAAGAAGAAGAACAGAAAAAGACGTAGAAATAAAGAACCAGGCTTTCCCGTGGCTGGTAGCGTTATCTTCAGAACATCAACTTTGTTTGGCACTGGAACATCCGCCGGAAGTGCAGGAGGAAGGTTGACCAGCAGACAACTAGCTGTTCAACTTTTCATCAACAGTCGTGCAGCCAAGCCGACACCTGGATCCACACACTGACAAGTTCCCATGTTCAGTCTGCACTGCCTCCTGAAGGTACTTCACGCTGCCTGGACAGGGCTGTCAGTTCTACATGTAACAGATTAAAACTGTTTGTCCTCTGTAGAACAATCACTGCTCATGGAACGCTGGTTGGACAGTGTTTAAGTTCTACACGTAACACATTACAACTATCTGGCCTCTTGTAATTATTAATTAATTTATTTATTTACTTATTTATGCACGCTTATCTATTATTTTTTCACTTTTTTTTTCTCAAGGCCTGACTAAGCGCGTTGGGTTACGCTGCTGGTCAGGCAGGCATCTGCTTGGCAGATGTGGTGTAGCGTATATGGATTTGTCCGAACGCAGTGACGCCTCCTTGAGCTACTGAAAACTGAAAACTGGCCTCTGGTGAACAGTCACTGCTCTTGGAGCTGTCAGTAGCGCTACAGATTTCTATTGATGATTTCACTACGCTACAGTATAACTATAGTATAGTGACATTACTTTTTTTAACTCTCTCCATACGAACGGCGAAAGGGGCGACGTTAACAGCGTTTCACCCCAATTACCATCATCAAAATATTGCAAGCGGAAGGCTCTTATACTGAGGAGGTGAATGTTGACAGAGAATACCACAATTCTGACGACGGAAGCTAAAGGTTGGGTCATTCAGACACCCACTGGACATCCGAGGTGTTTGTGTAGAGGAGAAGAGAGGACTGGCCGTACTGAGTGAATTAAAAATGCATGGTTTTGGTAACTACATTGCATTTCACTAGCAGTGTTGACAACTAAACTGCTTTAAATAAACAGTGTTGACAACTACACTACTGTAAACAAAATATTGTTGACAACTACACTGATTTAAACGAACAGTGTTGACAACTGTACTGTTTTAAACGAGCAGTGTTGACAACTATACTGTTATAAACAAGCAGTGTTGGCAGCTACACTGCTGTAAACAAACAGTGTTGACAATCACACTGCTTTAAACAGTGCTGATAACTACACTGCTTGAAACAGTGTTGACAACTGAACTAATTTAAACCTGTGTTGACAACTACACTGCTTTAGACAAACAGTATTTACAACTACACTATTTACAACTGCATTTAACAAATAATGTTGACAGTTGACTGCATTAAACGAGCAGTGTGGACTTCTACACTGGTGTAAACAATCAGTGTTGACAACTACACTGCTGTAAACAGTGTTGACGTCACTGTTGTAAACAGTGTTGATAATTACACTGCTGTAAACAGTGTTGACGTCACTGCTGTAAACAGTGTTGACAACTACACTGCTGTAAACAGTGTTGACGTCACTGCTGTAAACAGTGGTGACAACGTCACTGCTCTAAACAAGCAGTGTCGACAACGTCACTGCTTTAAACAAGCAGTGTTGACAGCAACGCTGTTGTAAACAAACAGTGTTGACGTCACTGCTGTAAACAGTGTTGACAACTACACTGCTGTAAACAGTGTTGACAATGTCACTGCTGTAAACAAGCAGTGTTGACAACGTCACTGCTTTATACAAGCAGTTTAATCAACCTGATACAGGTCAACTATGTGCACGCCAGCTGCCAGGAGACGACAAAGGCAGAACTGCAAAACAACGACTCGGGCATGATACCCTTCACATGGAACCCAATCTTTGGTAGAGGGAGGTATGGGGTTGTCAGCTGAAAACTTTGAGCACAATATCTTACAAACCGAAGTACTTTTTAACACCCCCCTGTCATCACCTGTGTTGACAATTCTAAGCTTTGAAGGCAAGGTTATTATAGACCCTATCAACAAAATTGTCCACATTGTCACAGTTCTTCCCGTTCGAAGGCCCCAGACCTGAAACAGGTGTGAAATAACACAGCACTGGACACAGCCTGTGACATGACACAGCACTGGACACAGCCCTGCACATGTGTGACATTACACAGCTCTACACAGGTCTTCTTCTTCTTCTGCGTTCACTCGTATGTACACGAGTGGGCTTTTACGTGTATGACCGTTTTTACCCCGCCATGTAGGCAGCCATACTCCGTTTTCGGGGGTGTGCATGCTGGGTATGTTCTTGTTTCCATAACCCACCGAACGCTGACATGGATTACAGGATCTTTAACGTGCGTATTTGATCTTCTGCTTGCATATACACACGAAGGGGGTTCAGGCATTGCAGGTCTGCACATTATGTTGACCTGGGAGATCGTAAGAATCTCCACCCTTTACCCACCAAGCGCCGTCACCGTGATTCGAACCCGGGACCCTCAGATTGACAGTCCAACGCTTTAACCACTCGGCTATTGCGCCCGTCTCTACACAGGTGTGACATGACACAGTTCTACCCAGGTGTTACATAACACAGCCCTACACAGGTGTGACATAACACAGCCCTACACAGGTGTGACATAACACAGCCCTACACAGGTGTGACATAACACAGCCCTACACAGGTGTGGCATGACACAGTTCTACACAGGTGTGACATAACGCAGCACTCGACACAGCTCTACACAGGTGTGACATAACTCAGCACTCGACACAGTCCTACACAGGTGTGACATAACTCAGCACTGGACAAAGCCCTACACAGGTGTGACATAACACAGCGCTGGACAAAGCCCTACACAGGTGTGACATAACACAGCACTCGACACAGCCCTACACAGGTGTGACATAACACAGCACTCGACATAGCCCTACACAGGAGTGACATAACTCAGCACTGGACATAGCCCTACACAGGTGTGACATAACACAGCACTGGACACAGCCCTACACAGGTGTGACATAACACAGCGCTGGACAAAGCCCTACACAGGTGTGACATAACACAGCGCTGGACAAAGCCCTACACAGGTGTGACATAACTCAGCACTGGACATAGCCCTACACAGGTGTGACATAACTCAGCACTGGACATAGCCCTACACAGGAGTGACATAACTCAGCACTGGACATAGCCCTACACAGGTGTGACATAACTCAGCACTGGACATAGCCCTACACAGGTGTGACATAACTCAGCACTGGACAAAGCCCTACACAGGTGTGACATAACTCAGCACTGGACATAGCCCTACACAGGTGTGACATAACTCAGCACTGGACATAGCCCTACACAGGAGTGACATAACTCAGCACTGGAAACAGCACTACATAAGAGTGACAAAACTCAGCACTGGACAGTATGCCCGCTCGATACACACACACACCAGCACAGTGCGAAAGCGTGGGAAAGAAGCGGCGGGAAGGGAGAAAGAGGCAGTAAGTGGTACAAAGGTCTGGCACAAGCCAGCTTTAGTAGTGCCAGAGAACAATAGAACTTAATCGTCAGATTTGGAAGAGGGTAAACTGCCGTGTATGATATGATATGATAACTGAATATAATCTGCCCCCAAAGACACAAAATCAGTACAAGACTACACAAAGTCTCACACAAAATGCATTGAACGTTCGTGAAGATTCCCGCGTTTCAAAGCAACGTTCTACAATGCCTGTGTTGACAGCAGAGCCGGTCCCCTTACCACTCCCCCCTGTTCACCCCGCCCTTCACACAAATTATCTCGAGCAAAGTTATCTCGTTGCCTCGAGAGCGCGATACGCCAACAGCAAGGACTTGGGCAGCACAAGTCACTGAACTACCTAGCAGTCGTTGTGTTGGAAGCTGTTTTCAGCAGTAATGAACTTTCTTTACAAATTAATCAAACTGCGGTCTGCGCTGTGTGAATTTCAGTGGAAACGAAAACGGAATCCTGCCCTTGGTTTTTGATGATTTTCTTTTGAGGTAAGCATCTTTAACAGTGCTAGGAATTGCATTTTGATTTAAGTCTATGTTTCAGTATCGATAGGAAATGAACGAAGGTGGTTATTGTTGTCACACTGAGCAAAAGATGTGTTTGTTCTGTTATTTTTCTTTTTCTGGTTCTCGGAATTTTATACAGCTAGACCATTGTTTTTCAGCACTGGGAAGATGAATTGTCATCTCTTTAAAAAAAAAAAAAAAAAAAAAAAAAATATATATATATATATATATATGTATATATATATATATATTTTTTTTTTTATTTTTTAATTTATTTATATATATATATATATATATATATATATATAGTTATAATTGGTGCATTCCGCACGTGTGCTTGCTGCTGTATTCGTGATGCAGGGAAGTAACTGTGTTCAGGGTAGTCAATGTCGTGTTTGTGGAGTATCCTTACGTTTACAACCTGCTTCACCTGGAAGGTAAAGCTTTTGTTTTATTGAGCAGTCCGCATTGGACCAACCGACTGCTTCGAATGATTTTGTCTGTGACCTTTGTCTTTCATGTGGTGATGTGGTGCCAAAAAGTGGATTTTCGGTGCACAAAGAGTGATTGACGTCAAATCAATGGGAATTGCAATGGATATTGACGTCATCCATGCAGAGTTTGTCGTAGGGGATCAGCGACGTTGGTTTTCGTTTTGTTCCATGTCGTGTTCATGTGTTGCTGTTAGTCTTCATATCAGTCTGAGTGTTTTCTTTTTCTTCAGCTGAAGGGTCAGGGCCATCGACTAGCGAGTCGAGTAGTTTTTTTTGTTGTTGTTGTTGTTTTTTTTGTTTAATCTTCTTTCTCGAATAGTCATTCTTGTGGACCTACTGTCCTTAATGACAAATTTCGTGTAGCTGAGTGCCTAGCCATCTGGTCAACCATGACATTGGCAAGTTTGTGTTGGTGCTGATTCTATGTGCTGGTTTGATCAAGTCCAGGTTTTCTTTATTCTTTCGTTCGGAAGTGTCTCCTGCCTCTCGATGAGGTAGCTGCTGTGCTGTCATCACTTGTGTTTGTGTTTTGTTGAGGCCAGGAACGTCACCTATTTGTGACCCTCCACCACGAAATGAGTCGCTTTGCACCAGAGGTCGATTTTTAGTTATTGGTATAGCATAAATCTGCAATAAATGACCTTTACAGCGAAAAAAAAAGTTTGTAAATCGGATGATTCTGTGAAAAGTTATTGTGATTTGAAGTTCTAAAGTCGCGAAAGTAACGAACTGAGAAATCAAGGCCGAAAAGTTTTGGAACATGTTCATAGCAACCACATACTTCTAAGCAAGATATGTTCATGAAATTTGGCACACACATACTTAGTGGCAATATCCACAATTGCACAAAGTTTGAAAGAAAAATATTGAGTTTATTTGATTTATTCAAATAAGAATTTTCTAATTTTTTTGGAAAGAATTGCAACTGAAGTATTAGTATACTTACTTTTTAATCAGCTAAACATGACTAAAAACCTTCCAGTTTTAAGATCAGTTTTGTTGTGGTGTTGTTTGTGGTCCAATTACTATGAAACTTTTGCTCTGTATAGTATGTGTACTAAAATTTATGCCAGATTAGAGGTAAAAAATGCTAAATCATGATGCCGAATCATGTAATTGTAATTCAATGTGCTCACTGGCTTAGTGTGCTTGTGATATTACCATAATCCATACAACAAGCACAACAAAATAACAAAAAAGATCCACACAACAAAACTGCTCATACAAAAGGTACAAGTTCATGTGTGTTTTATCCCAGCATAGCATCAAATGAAATACATTTCATAATCCAAATGAACACTTCAAACACTTCATCTGCAAAGAAAACCTACTTGTCAAACCCATACTTCACACAATAAAGACACACAACCTCATCAAACAAACACTCAATCTGCTAAAAAAAAAAAAATAATAATAAAAATAAATAAATAAAAATGTGCAGATATGTGGCACAGGTAATCAATTCTTGTGGTACAAAGTGTCATCAGGGTGGATGGTGTTGATATTGAACCTTCTTCCTCCACTCTTTTTTCTCCACCGGTGGTGTCAGTATGTTCCAAAAATGCATGGTTTATCCTGAAACAGTTTGTTATGTAATACTTCTTTATCTCTTTTCATTTCCTTTGTTTTGAATTATTTTCTATATGTTCTAAAGTTTATTCATCAATGCTAATAATATTAGATTAAATATCAACAGTAATTTCAGTTTTGTACATTTACATCACAGCTTTCATTCTTTACACAGGACTTTACAAAATGCTTTACTTTTAGTTCTATGTATTTTATCAGAAAATAAAAAAAGAATACACTTATGATATATATATATATATATATATATATATATATATATATATATATATCATAATATAATCAGACAAAGCAGTTTACTGATAATAAAAGTATGAAATAGTGATTATTAATGCTGTATCACTATGAGTATCAGTGTGCATATCAGTGTGCATGTGCATGACATGCTGCAATCCATTAAGTTACTTTATGCATAGTGGCATGTCAAGCACATGCACACTTATATCATTTATGTAAATGTCTGTGCAAAAGTTTACAATTCCATACATGTACATCCAGACAAAGTTTGTAAAAAGAAACTAAGTTTGCACACTTCATGGTAAATTTATACTATAAATCATAGTACATTAACAGTTGACTCACTCACTCATAGATTGTTCACCAGCAGACAGTTCTTTAGTTGACAGTGTAGTTAGTTTGGTGGTGTTGCCTCTCCTTCTGATGACATGACTTGCCAGCAGTGATATCAGAATTATTCATTGGTGTACAGGCAGGCATATAAAGTACCATCATATCTTTCAGGGCTGAAAAAGAAATTGAACTATTAGTAATACTCTTAGTATTTACTGTTGACACAAGTCTATATCTATTTAAAACAACACACACACACACACACACACACACACACACACACACACACACACACCAACCTGACACACATTCACATAAAATATCCATTGAAGCAAATTCTGTGAAACTGAAAACTGTTCATAATGTCATGCCCCTGAACCTCCCCTTGCTCAGTTAAATGGTTAAACTGTGAAGGGAGAGTGTGTGAGTGAGTGTGTGTGTGTGTGTGTGTGTGTGTGTGTGTGTGTGTGTGTGTGTGTGTGTGTGTGTGAGAGTATGTGACTCACTGTGTGACACACATTGTGTGTGTGTGTGTGTGTGTGTGTGTGTGTGTGTGTGAGATCTTTTAATTTACATTCTGTTAATTTCCTCAGATTCACTTTATTCTTTTAATCATTTTTATTCCACATGTCAAACAGTGAATTCCTGTTCCAATGTAAGACAATAAATCAGTCTTGAGTCAATCATTGTTAAATAAATTATTATCAAATGATTATACCATCATTACATTTCAGTATTTGTCAATGTGGGTAAAATACGAAAGCTTACCTTCAGACACTTCAGCTATATCCAGTCCCCCAGTCACTTTGCTTGCATATTCCTTGTGTGAGCTGTGAGAAACCCAGTTCTATCACTTCAGTGCAGCAAGTCAGTTTCACTTGTTTCCATGTCAGTCGCAACACTGATGGCACCTGGTGCATGTGATTTCGGCAATTACAGGCGAAGCTTTCCAATCTTTCTGTATATAGTGCAAATGTTGATTCGTTGCGACTTGCGGCTAGCGACAGAATGACAACAATGGCCGCCAGGCCGTCAACTCGCTCTGATTGGATAGTATTTTTATGCCGCCAACTCGCTCTGATTGGATAGTATTTTTAACTTTGGGAACACCCTTTGGTTGTGGTCGGTGGTCTAAATATAGCATTCCACATGGGCGCAAAGAATTATTTGTGGTATCGGTTCGTGGTTTCTGCTAATTACGTATACTTTTGTCTTTCTGCGCATCGCGTTGTCTTCATCTCCTCCGGCGTCACGGCATTTTACGCGCGAGAAAACAATTCCGTTGTGAATTTCGATCTGCTTTTCAACTTGTTGAAGCTTCTTTCAAGATGACCATGTTCCATGATAGAGGTAAGTGGATAGTGTTTATAACTCTTGATGATTTGGATTGAAAATTTTTTTATAACTTGATTATTTTAGGTGGTTTTTAACTGCTGTAGGTATTTGGTATTTGTGTCAGCCATTGTTCATCCAGTCACTGTAAAAAATGAAAAATGAGTAAAAAAAAAGAAAAAAAAATGAAAAATAAAAGAAATTAAAAAAAAAGAATAAAATAATAAAGCAGTAGCAAATAGGTATATATACATATAAATGATTATCATGTACAAACTGTTCCACATATTTCTGACTTTCTCATTAGAAGAAATAAATTCATATTCTTAGAATTTTTAAATGGCCACATGTATGCTTTTGCTGTTACATCATGACACTTTATAGAAACAAAAAGAAATAAAAGTAACTATAATCATGACACTTTGTAAAAATTAGAAGAAAAAAAACATGTAACTATGCAATTTATACATAAATGATGAATCAGTTATTTTCTGTTTGTCTGATAATATTCAATCAGAAGTTTTTCTGTCTGTATTTCTTTATTCATATTATTGAAAGCCCATTCACACTGCAGCTGTTAACATGCAACACACATTGAACCATACTCAAAGCAGTGATTACAAATCAAACTGAAAAAATCCATGCTTGAAGTGTGTCTTCCTGACCGATTCAGTGATTGATTTGGGGGCATGTTGTGGTTTGATACTTTGGTTTTGTAAGTTTTAGAAAATAGCTCAATAATTATTAAAATGTGTGTAAGATGTGTGCCTACCCCAGAAAATGGGCTATGGCTGCATATTTTATTGGTTAAAATGTTCTCACATGTAAAAGCCCATCTTATATAAGTGAAGGTGGGAGCTGCAGCCAGCATATGCTAAACAAGAAGAAGAAAATGTGTGACTGTGAGGTCAAAAGAAAAAGAAACATGAGAAAAGGAAATCCAGCTGCAGTAAATATAATTCCAAGCCAGACTACATGCAGTGTAAGGCAGACTGTTATTTTCTTTTACAAGCAAAGTTAGTAGTTTGCATGAGTCATTATGTAATTTCTACACACCAACAAAATCATAGGACAGGAGATTTGTACATGTGCTGAGTGCACCAAGCATATCAGTTTTCCCAAGTATCATATCAGGTGTGAACACTTAGGATGGTGACATACACTGACTTTTTCATTTAATGACATGCATGCAAAACTGTTATGGGGAAAAAAAAAGAACACAGGTATACTTTCAGCCAGGTCTGTTTTAACATGTTTTAAAGACACTCACATTCCCCACTTCTCAATAATTCTTTCCTTATCAGATTTTTGTCAATATGATAATATTTTATTTTCTTCCATCTTTGGGTTCACATTTATGTCACATCATCACAAGAAATATTTTTATGAGTGATTCTATACCACATTGGTACAACTGAATTCTGAGATAATGTTCAAGATGGATTGTTCTTTTGTTATCACAGGCGACTGTATTTAAACTAAATGAAGACATACATGAAACCACACGTACATACTTAAAAAGAAATCTTTTTGTCAAAAGTAATATGAAACTGTATAATCATGTGTGACTTGGATTACAAAAACAAAAACAAAACAAAACAAAACAAAAAACCACCTCAATTTTGTACACAGTAAATACAAAAACTGATTCATTGTGTCAGAGAGATGTCACAATCTGAATCATTAATTTTTTTGCAGATTCCCTTGCAAGGAGGTTAGAGTACCCACAACATTTTGCCAGAGAGCAAAAGTGGTTTGAATCTGCCTTCCCGGTGCCAGGATATATTCCTGATGTTGACCAAGTCCACAATTTGGAAGCATTCAAGGACATCATATGGAACAGGCCTGCAAGGGAACTCATCAATGAGTATGGTATGTTACATTTATGTATCTATCCCAGTAGCTTTGTTAGTTTCTATGTGGACAGTATTTCATGTTAATAAAAAAAAAAAATGTACTGTTTTCAATGAAAATTTGATATGTTGGTTACTTGTTTTGGCCATAAATTACCAAGAAGTCATGTATGTTTACCCTCCACTCCGACTGAATACAGTAGTTTTGGTTCCTCTCTGAATGATGTACATTCATTTCTGTACAGTTGTACTCATTGCTGAAATTCATTTCCTGTGTGTACTCACACACTGGCATGTATTGAATTTCATTATGGGATGTCAACATTCAAGTAACTCTCTCTCTCTCTCTCTCTCTCTCTCTCTCTCTCTCTCTCTCTCTATATATATATATATATATATATATATGTGTGTGTGTGTGTGTGTGTGTGTGTGTGTGTGTGTGTGTGTGTGTGTGTGTAGAAAGAAGTTGTGCAGTACTATGATCTTCACTTTTGGATAAGAATGTGAAACATGGTATTAGGTATGTTTTGTTTTTTTTCTTCTTCTAAGTTCTTTTATAGTGCTCTTGCTGAAGAGTTAAGGTTGACAGACATAGAGGCATGCAGGTCTAACAATTACACAAACTGATATGAAGTTTTATACAAATCCGAAAATGCAAGAAGTTACTATTATTTTTATTAACTTTATCAACATTATGAACATATGATTATGAATATATATATATATAAAAAAAAAAAGTTTTAAAGCAGTGTTAAGCATTTTCTTATCAATGCTGATTGTAATTCCCTTGAACCCCATGACTGGTTAGCTTAAAGGAGAAACATCCAGATTATCAGTTACATTTTCTAACCACTGATGCTGTGGGTTTTCCGACAAAGATGTTTTATTTTATTATTCTCACTATAAAGAAATTTGGTCTAAAAAAAACAACAACAAAAAATAAAAATAAAAACAAAAAAAACCCAACTTAATCTTGTGTGAATGTGTGTGCACAGGGAGCACTGTGGAGGAGATGGCCGTTTTATGCGGTGAAGGCCTTGGAGGATGGCTTTATTCCTCTCAGCTGCAATGGCTGGCAGACAGGGCCAACGAACAAGGCACACCTGCTCTGACGGTATGTGTGGGTGTGTCCACACCGGATAGTCTCCAGCGACTGGCAAGTAGGCACGATGTTACAGTAGAAAGACTGGTTTTGGTGACCAATGTTGGCAGGGTTCCTGGTCAGGGAGTCCAACAGTACAAAACTTTTGTTGGCTCTCCCAAACGACCAGGCAACCACTGGGTATTGGTCACCATGGACCTTACTGACCATCCTGTCATTATGTATTGTGATAGTTTGGGGTGGGAGGTTCCAGAAGACCTTCTGCAGTGGCTGGCTCCATACACAGGTGCCTTTGGAATAGAAAATCTGGATAAACCCAAAGTAATAGTTATGCATCCCCCCAGTCCTTCAGGCCACCAGCACAAATGTACAAAAAAATGCAGGAACTACCCCCTCCAGATCTGCAGCAATGTTTGTGGGGTGATTGCTGGTGTGTGTGCTGTGCTAGCTGCCACTGATGAGCCCTATTTCAGGAAATTAACTGGACCTAAGGCTGATGATGGCATCTTCCTGAAACACCCATCGAGGTACGAACGGTTTCTGAGAAGAGTCCTCATCAGGTGGTTCATGACCAAAGATCTTGATGTGTCCATAATGAAACAACATTTCCCACATGCAGACACTGACACATTAAATGGACTAAATGCAGCAAACAATCAGATACAATGTGACCACACCTACAACAGCAAGGACAGAACCACTGAATATAGTTCCCCACCAGAGAGCCAGACACAAAGTGACCACACCCCCAACAGCACGGACAGGATCACTGAATATAGTTCCCCACCAGAGAGCCAGACACAAAGTGACCACACCCCCAACAGCAAGGACAGGATCACTGAATATAGTTTCCCACCAGAGAGCCAGACACAAAGTGACCACACCCCCAACAGCAAGGACAGAACCACTGAATATAGTTCCCCACCAGAGAGCCAGACACAAAGTGACCACACCCCCAACAGCACGGACAGGATCACTGAATATAGTTTCCCACCAGACAGCCAGACACAAAGTGACCACACCTCCAACAGCAAGGACAGAACCACTGAATATAGTTCCCCAAAAGACAGCCAGACACAAAGTGACCACACTTCCAACAGCACGGACAGAACCACTGAATATAGTTCCCCAAAAGACAGCCAGACACAAAGTGACCACACCTCCAACAGCAAGGACAGAACCACTGAATATAGTTCCCCAAAAGACAGCCAGACACAAAGTGACCACACTTCCAACAGCACGGACAGAACCACTGAATATAGTTCCCCAAAAGACAGCCAGACACAATGTGACCACACCTCCAACAGCAAGGACAGATTAAGACGCAAAAGAAAAACAGAATCCTCATCTCACCAACCAAGCAAGCAACGTTTTCACATTAGAGATGATCAGACAGACACAAACACAATGGATACCCACTCTGGCAGCAGTCAGGCACAAGCCAGCACTGGGGATACAGAACAGAACAAACCAGAAAGCAGCATTTCACAGACCTCACATAACCACACTACATCTAGTTCTGAAAAAAACTCTCACTCAGCTCAGTCTTTCCCCTCTTTGAAAAAGAAATGGAATTGCCTTTACTGTGATAAAAATTATGGCTCAAAGGAAGGCTTGCGCAAACACAAACTAACAAACCACACAGTTGAGTATGCCAAACACAAAAGCAATCAGCCCACAAACTGTGTTTGTCAAGACTGCGAGGGGTTTTCCTGTGTTACAATTCAAGACCTCATACAACACTACCGCATTAAGCACAAAAAAGAAATGTCAATACAGACCAAAGAGTTCAATAATGAAACAGATTTTACTGAATGGAAAAGGAAGGTGGAGAAGGATTCCAAATCATTTTATACTCAAGCAAGTGGAACCCAGAAGGGAAAAGTTTTCTTATTAACACATTTTTATTGTCATCGTTCTGGCAAACCTGAACTAGTTAAAAATCGTATTAGGTCCATGAAATCACAAGGCTCCTGCAAGATAGGACATCGATGTACTTCATATATAACATGTCGTAAAAATTTAGAAACTGGAACTGTGACAGCTGAATTTTGCTTTGAGCACACAGGCCACTGTTTGAAACTGGCACATTTGAACATTTCTAGTGGTCTACGTGATTTTATTGTAGGTAAACTTACACAGGGTCATGATGCTAAAACTATTCTCGATGAAATAAGAGCTGACATAACACATATTGACAGAGACATGATGGTCACTAGAAAAGATATTCTCAACATTAAGAAGCAGTTCAAAATATCACGAGCCAGGCGAGATGAAGACGATGCAAAAAGTGTTTACCTGTGGGTAGAAGCTTTAAAACAATCATCAGACAACCCAATAATATTTTACAAACGTGCAGGTGATACGCATGATTCATTAGAAAATGAAGACTTTCTTTTGTGTATTCAGAATGATTTCCAAAGGAACATTATGTTAAAATATGCAAAAAACATTGTCTGTATTGATTCCACACATGGTACAACACAATACACATATTTATTAACAACTGTTTTAGTTCTAGATGACTATCAAGAAGCCATTCCTGTTGCATGGGCCATTTCCAATAAAGAAGATGCAAAGACTCTGAAACTATTTTTCAGTGCCATAAAGAATGCCTGTGGTCAGTCTTTGGCACCACATGTGTTCATGAGCGATTTAGCCAATAATTTTTATAATGCCTGGTGTGAAGCCTTTGAACAAGCCCCTGAAAAGAGATTGTATTGTTCATGGCATGTTGACAAGGCCTGGCGGCAAAAACTCAGAGAAATATTTAAGTCAGGGAAAGATCGGAAAGATGTCGAAGATGAATGCAACATTTATGCCTGTTTAAAATTATTGCAGATGGAGACTGATGAATCCAAATTTCTTACACTTCTTCAGTCTGCTCTTAGCTTCTGGGAAATAAATTCACCAACATTCCACGGATACTTTCATGACAATTATTGCAAAGGAAATAAAACAAAACTCTGGGCTGCATGTTATAGAATAGGATCTCTTGCAAATACAAATATGTTTGCAGAGGCTTTTCACCGGGTATTGAAGGATGTGTATTTTGATAAGAAACAAAATAGAAGGATTGATGACCTCCTGGTGATGTTACTAAAAATTGCTAGAGACAAAGCTATTGATCAGTTCATTAAACTAGAAAGAGGTAAAGTCACTAATCGGATACGTGAAATAAGAAATAGGCACAAAAATGCCAACAATGTGGCAGGCATAGAGAAAACTGAAGTTGAAGGGGAATGGAAGGTGCCTTCTTCTTCTGAGCCTGGTCGCTTACACTATGTGAAGAAGACAGACTGTGGCCAGTGCAGCTGCAGATTAGTATGTGACTTCTGTCATGTTTGTGTTCATATGTATTCATGTACTTGTCCTGACTTTCTGACCAAAGTTGTAACATGCAAGCACATCCATGCAGTCCATATGATACAAACTACAAAGCAGTATGAAGTGAATCGAGACCCTGGTAATTCTGATGAAAACCACACAAATTTCTTTGAATCGGTAATATGCTATCAAAACAGGCTGGAAGAACACAGTTTTGACAGAGATCAGCAGTTACAAGCTACTGAAAGAGTGGCCCTTGAAATCATTAGTTTTTTACACAGCATTGATGATGTCAGTATTTACCGAGAGGTCCGTGATCGTTTAAAGGATGTACTAACAATTGGTAAGGGCATGCTAAAGAGTAAGCAAGAAGGTATGGGCATAAAAAGTTTTGATAAAAAAGACAATTTTCCTTCTAATAAAAAGTTTGAAAAACAGCATCGCTTCATACCAGCAAAAAGAACAGCTAATAAGAAATCCAGACTGAAACTTAAGAAACCAGATCTGAAAGACAAACAACATGTGGAACAAACACTGTCATCAGTACCAGTGGAAGTATGTACATGTTGCCTTAGTCATGATGACAACACAGGAAATCCTGAAATACTCTGGATTGAATGCACAACTTGCAGTGCCTGGGTACATGTTCACTGTGATGCAAGTTTGCAAGGTGCTGAACCACAAGATGACTATGGCCACTATGACTGTCCAGCATGTCAGAAATCACTCAGTAAAAAGAATACTTCAAATTTTCAATAAAACACTTTGGCAAACAGACGGCTTCCCTGTATTGTCATCATGATAAAGGCAACATGTACATACATCTACCAGTACTGATGACAGTGTTTGTTCCACATTACTTCATTACTTCACTTATTAAACAGGACTGACATGTAAGTTGATGATTGATCAGAGTTCTACCCAGTGCAAAGGCATCCTGAAAGAATTATGTCTGAGTGTATGAGCCAGCCACTGCATCTTTATGTAGAGAATGTCCATCTAAAATATTTTCCTATTAAAAAAATCATTGTCATTCCATGTTTGGGTTTAAAATTTTGTCACAGTAATCTCATCAGTGAATCTATGCCACACTGATTATTACACATTCATTCTGTGTAATGTGCATAGAGTCCATCTAGAAAACTGCATTAAGGTGTTCAAGTTTTGTGACAACTAGACAACTAAGACAAGTCATCAAGTTTAGTGTTATATGAAATCTATTTGATACATTTATATTTGCCATCTTCTTATCCTTTAATTAAATTTTCATAGCATTACAGCTGATTGATCATTTGGCTAATGTGTTAAAAATGTGATTGGGCTGTGGATTGTCCATAATTCTCTTCTGTGGTCCAGTCTCTTAACACTGATTTTGTTTATAATCACTTGTAACTGGCACTGACTGTTACACACACACACACACACACACACACACACATATATATATATATATATATATATATATATATATATACATATATGATTATTAAATTAATAAATGTAGAAAAGTAAGTTAATTTTTTTTTAAAGCTATATATGTATGCACATACCACATACAAACACACACACACAATATTTTTTATATGTACATATATATTCTTCACACACACACACACACACACACACACACACACACACACACACACGCACACACAATATTTTCTCTGTGTGTGTTTGTGTGTGTGTGTGTGTGTGAAGAATATATATGTATATATTAATTATTGTGCGTGTGTTTGTATGTGGTATGTGCATATGTGTTTGTATGTGGTATGTGCATACATATATACCTTTTTTTTTTCTTTTAACTGACTTTTCTACATTTATTACTTTTATTAATTCAAACTTTGATCATTTACCTATACTGAAGCAGCAATGCAATGTTTGTGCGCATGGTGTAGTTGTATAGCTATGGGTGGGTGGAGTGAGGGTTGGGAGTGTTCATGTTATTATGACTCTTGTTCTTCACAATCCTAATGACTGGGATGGGTTCTGAGAGTAGAGGAGTGGAGTGGAAGTGGGAATGGATAAGGTTGTAGGAAAGAGATGGAAGAAAGCAGTGTGTGTGTGTATGTATGAGTGTGTAATTATATTTCGTTTCAAGTACATTCTTAATTTACTCATGACTTACGGTTTTAGTCCACAGATCTATATTTCATCATAACGTTTGCACAGTTAGGTCCAACTGTGAATGTTTGTACCTTGGTAAAGACAATAAACCAGTCTTTAGTATAACTAATGTTCATGTACTTCACTTTGCTCTCATCTGATTTTGTATAATGTGAACACATTCCTTGCATACATTTCATAATGTACTTCACAACTTGTCTATATTTGTGAGGATGTTTTCATGTCTTCTGTGCACTGGATATGCAGTGTGATGTTGTATTGTTAATAATTGTATTACTATTTCTCTGCATTTAAGTGGAATATAATTGTGTACTAGACAAGTGATCAACCACAGTTTTTGACATAAAATTGATTAAGGATTATGAAAGGTGCATTATTATGTATCTGGTGTAACACACAATTATAGATGAGAAATACATTGTACTGCTTCTGGCTGGATACAAAACATTTTGTGTACTTTGTTATACATCACACCTGGTCTTGTATCCAGATGTATGCTGAACACAAACGTACCAGCCATAGGAATATCCACAGCAGTTTGTTAAAACAGACAATGCCACAGGTATGTCTGGCAAGTTTACTGGCCCTAAATTGTTAGGAATTAAAATCTGTGAAATGATTTGCAGATTGTTAGTTTTTATTCTTGAGTTTCTGACTGATCTGTATTGACTATTGTTAACTGACAACATTTTGAAAACACAGCTTTTAAAAGTATTTGAAAGCAGTTCTAATGACTTCTTTGAAAACTGTAATGTAACTGCAAATAAACTGTGTGTACACTGTATTTAAGTGCTGGTCTTTCTCAAAATGCATGTAATTAAACATTTATGTGCAATTTCTGCTGGTGTATATGTGTGTACACTGTATTCAAGTGCAGATTTGTCTCAAAATGCACGTAAATAAACTTATATGTGCAATTTCCGCTGGTGTCTAGTGTTATTTTCAACTACATGTAAATAGACTTGTCCCTTTGTCTTTCTTTTTCACTTCTGAAATGCAGTCATTATCAATCACTAAGTGATTTACAGGTCTGCCACAGAAAAAAAATATTTTGCCTTCCCTCTTTCTGTGTGTGTGTGTGTGTTTGTGTGTGTGTGTGTGTGTGTGCATGCGTGAGAGAGAGAGAAGACAAGACAAGACAAGACAAAAGTCTTTCTTTTCAAGGATAATAGATAAGCACTGGCACTTTTTTTTCATCCAGTCCCCGCCCTGAAACAGGGTCTACACTACACAATACTACATTATATATGTCATTGTATGCACTACACAATGCTACTTAAAGTCAGAGCAAGCAAACACAATACTCCTGAAAGGCATAAGCATGGTAATAAGATACACACACACGCGCGCACGCGCATGCACACACACAGACACACAGGCACAATCATGGTATTAATAAACTACATAGGAAAAAACCCCCATAGAAAACGCACACACGCACACACACTCTCTCTCTCTCTCTCTCTCTCTCTCTCTCTCTCTCTCTCTCTTACGCACATACAAACACACATACACATGAGCATATACATTGTGTATGTTATCGAATACTAATGTGAATATGAAACAGTTTATTACAGATAGCCAAAAAAGGGGGTAGGGATGCTCATTGCCAAGAAAGCATAATTCAACAAATACAATATAGTATATGAAAACAATAATGCCACAGGAGAGAGATAGAGTGAGAGACTCACAGAGAGAGGAGGGGGGAGGGGGAATAAAACAATACCTAATGGACAGATAACCTCATATTACATGGAACAGCAGGTCAAACAAAGTAACATGCACTGTAGTCATCAACACACACACACACACACACACACACACACACACACACACACGTTAAATTTGCATTTTTTGTGAAACTGGGGATGGAGCGAACCTTTGAGCTGAATTTATTATGCTAAAGTGCGATTATTCTCTGACAAAAATCTGAGTTAGTGAGAAAACAAAAACCCAGGATTGGAAAAAAACAAAAACAAAAAAACCCAACCCCAGTAGTATACACTATGCCAGATTTAAACAAGGGTCTGTTCACAACAAGTGATCCAAAAGCACATAAATGCACACTGATTATGAGGGCAAAAGGCTTTTAGCCTATAGCCAAACATTTCTGTGATTCTGTGAAAACAAACGACAACTGACGGAGGTTTGCACTTGCGGTTTGTTGACTGGTTGCGAAGGCAGAAGGAATTCCCGGGTATGACGTCAAACAAAAATGGCTGCCGAGTGTTAAAAATACTATCCAATCAGAGCGAGTTGGCGGCCTGGCGGCCATTGTTGTCATTCTGTCGCTCGCCGCAAGTCAATCCTGCGTCGTCTGCTTTCGAAATCAGCGTTGCCTTCGTGTTCACTGAGATCGATTTCATGAACGGTCAGTTCCATCAATGAAGTACTGGGTTAGAAACTCACAAATGTCGTCTTCTTCACTGAATGGCAAAATGTGTGCAACGCAAGTGTATCTTGTCAGGAAATCGCCAAGTCACTCTTGAAAACGTGCTTCCGAACCCTGCGACCATGTTTATTTGAGCTAGCGTGCTGAATGGCTGGTTTCGTCACGTGGCCTCTCTCGGCCAATGACAGAGGGGATTTTCCTTCATAGTGACGCATTGTTTACGTAGTGTATCCTTATTTTGAAAGCGACGATTCGCTCGTAGTTAAAAAATCAACCAATGAGAAGGACATAGATTGAAAGAGACGGACTTGACCTTTAAAACAATGTATGATTCGACCGGTCGATTCCAAGAGATGACGGAGGGCAAGCTTGTCAAAGTTGATCGATTTCGCGAAGTGATAGGCGATCAGAATGACGGGTTAGGCATTTTAAGCACACTTTTAAGGCAAAAGAAGACACAGTTATGCCTAGATACTTCAATATGAGATAAAAGAAAGCCTAAAGTTTACTATGAAGTCAAAATCTGAAAATCGACAACCTGACCCCCACCCGCCTAAAATCGCCGCTAGCGGGAAAGTTGGTCAGGGACAAAGCGACTCATTCCGTGATGGAGGGTCACATTTGTGCACCCTCCTTGTCAACACAGAGCGTGTGTATTGTGTTGTGTGCACGTTGTCTGGGGCGTGTTTTGCAGGCGTGTTTCATCATCTGTTGCTGCTGTCATCCTGGCCTGCGCCCCTGCTGCCGTCGTCGTCGTCGTCGTCGTCGTCGTTGTCTTCACTTCGTCGTCGCTGTCGTCGTTGTCTATGGTTGTTGTCGTCGTTGTTTTCTCTTCATCGTCATCGGCGTCTTCGCTGCATCTTCGTCATTGTTGTCTTCACTTCAGTCTTCATTGACGTCGTCAGCTATTCTACCATCGTTGATGTCAACACCATGGCTGACTTTATTTCGTGATTTGTGTGTGTGTGTGTGCAAGGGCGTGCGTGTGTGTATCAATAGTTTATATATATATATATGTAAGTGTATTTTCTTTGCTTTCATTACAATTGGCTGTTTGAGTATAAAAACATTTGTTTCTTTTATCTGTGGCTTCATATTATCTTGTTTTTTGTTAGTGTCATTGTGTGGGAGTGTCATCAGTTAGGAGGGGTTGGCAAAGGGAAATAAGTTTCGGCTTAGCGACCGTGACAATTGTATTGTATTGTATTGTATTGTATTGTATCACTCTTTTTTGTCACAACAGATTTCTCTGTGTGAAATTCTGGCTGCTTTCCCCAAGAAGAGTGCGTCGCTACACTGGGAGCACCACCCGTTGTTTTGTTTGTTTTTTGTTGTTGTTGTTTTTTTGTTTGTTTGTTGTTGTTGTTTTTTTGGGGGGGTGATTTTTCTTGTCTGCAATTTTGTTTGTTTTTTTCCTTTGAAAGTGGATTTTCTGTGGGTTCTTTTACGTGCGCTAAGTGCATGTCGCACACGGAACCTCGGTTTATCGTCTCATCCGAATGACTGTAGGTGGCTGGGGGTGGGGTGGGGGTGGGGGGGGGGGGGGGGTTGTGGGTTTTCTGTACCGCTTATGTGACTGTGAATTCCTTTGCTACACGCATTCCACAGTGCCTTCACGTTGCTGGGGAGGATCAGGGACCACATAGCTCAGACGGTCACTACATGTAGCATACACAAGGCGCAAGCAAAAGAATCCACCACAGCAAAATGTTTGCCCCTGTCAAAATTGTGTTGAAAAATCCACTTTTACTGTTAGCAAGATAAATGCGCGCGCACACACACTCACACACACACACACAGACACACACACACACACACACACACATGTGTATATTATATAACACACCCACTGGCTAGGTTCTTCAATTCGTCCACTTCAAAACAGATTTGAAGTCAACCAGGATCAGATAGTTTCTTCCTGCAAATTCAAACACGTCCGCTGACACTTCAGCAAATGGGTAGTCCGGTGTTATTGTTGGCAATAAAGATTCTGCTGTGTTTTGCTTCTTTAATAAACAAAAAAAAAATCGTTGCAGTAATCGTAAACTGCAGATCGAATTAGGAAGGAGAGAAGGCGAAAAGAGAGAAAACAGAAATTGCAAGGAGTGTTGAATGGAAAGTGTATTTCATTTTGTTTTAGAATGTCCTAAAATATTGCAATTCGAAACAAATTGATACCACGCAAATATCAGTCGCATATGTTAATGTTCGGTTTATGCAATATATTTCGCTCTGGGAAGAAAACACAACTGAATTTCAGCAAATTCATAAAACTTGGAAAGGGTGTGTAGCTTTAAGTTACATCCAAAACGTACTTGCCAATATGTTGAAGTACGCACGCACGGTGTGTGTGTGTGTGTGTGTGTGTGTGTGTGTTGCTTGTTTTAGTAACATTGTTGGACTGAAGTTGTAAATCACTATGTATAGTAATTGTATCCTCCACATCTTTTGGGTTGTTTTATCCTTCAGGGGTTGTGCTCTGAGTGGGAGATTTTTTTTTTCTCTCCTTTTTCCTTTCCATCACTTGCAAGTAGATAATTTATGGCAGGATAATCGGAAACTAACACCTTCTACAATCCCACATATCTTTGTAATGCAACTGCTTGCAAGTGTTTTCTTCTGTTACGTACACCCTAGGTCACTTCAAGTGAGTTGAAAATATTGACTGTTAATAAATGATGATGCATAATGGTAAATGATATATACATAATTCGATAGATAAGCAAGTACATTAATGAATGAATGAATAAACAGGGGGGGCGGGGGGTGAAGAGATGGAAAGAGATACACCGGTATAGATAGACAGAGAGATATTTAGATGGACAGATACGTAGATATAATAATAATAATAATAATAATAATAATAATAATGGATACTTATATAGCACACTATCCAGAAATCTGCTCTAGGTGCTTTACAAAAACGCTTCTGTTAACATAAAACATTACATCAATGTAACACACACACACACACACACACACACACACCAAAATGTGACCACACACACACACACACACACACACACACACACACACACTCTGCACACATACATTTTAACATACAAGTGTATCTAAGAGTTACCCTAACACATACGCACACATAGGCAGGCACAAACTTATATAAACACACACACATTCACACACACTTCACACACACACACACACAGAGTATCATTATATAGCTAGATATATATAGACAGAGAGATAGATTAACTGACAAAAATTAATAGATAGATAGACAGATAGATGGATGAATGGATGGGTGGATAGTTAAGCAAAAACAAACAAAAGGATTTCATTCTCCGTCATCGCAGGGCCGGTCGCAGTCCTGTAATACCCAGGGGGCGTCGCTAGCAGTCGGTGACGTCATATCAAGGCCTGCCACGCTCCTCACTGACGTCATGACCCAGTTCTCCGCGTGGTGGTGGTCGCTGCTAAGAACCTCGTCGCCATGGAAACCGTTCCTGGCCTTGCTTCTTGTGGTCCTGTGTGTGAACGCGGCCGTGTGGTGGTCTCTGCTGCGGACCAGGGACGGCTGGACACTGGCCACCGTGAAGCCTCTGTCAGGTATAGGCTACCCACTCAAGTTTAGTTCTTTCTGTTTGTTGGGTTGTGTTTGTGTATGTGTGTGTGTTCCGACATTTTTTTTTTTTTTTTTTTTTTTTTTTTGTTGCAAGCCTGCATGCACAAAAAACACGCACGTACACACATACACACAGACATAAGTACACACACACACACACACACAAGAGAGAGAGAGAGAGCGGGCGGGGTGTTACAACCTGGTATGGAAGTTATTTCTGGACCTTAACAGCATGCATCTGATGTGGAGGAGCGGGGTGAGGGTTAGGAGGGAACATCTTCCCAGTGTTACCCCCCAAGGAAACACTGAAAGAGATGAGAACGCTATATTTGGACTTAAAACAATGTGTATGGGACTGCAAAAACCTGCGCTGTTTTACCAAATTGCCAAAATGACACCTCTTCTTAGTGAGATCTTTGCGCACGTGTTGGGACATTTACTGGCACATGACACCAAGAAACAAAAGACAAAGCCTTTATGGCTCACTTGTGATTCCTGCTGAAAAATAAAAAAACCGAGAGAGCCGTTGGGGTAGGAAGGGAGGGGAGGTGGGGTTCAGCTTACCAACCGGTACTTTTTCATATTGGTCCAAATCACATTTTTTGATCACCACCAAACATAAGTTGTGGTTCCTGGCCTTTGTTCTGGTGGACCTGTGTGTGTGCATGGCCGTGTGATGGTCTGTCAACTGACCCAGTCATGGCCAGATACTGGCCACCATGAAGCTTCTGTCTGGTATAGACTGTTAGTCAAGATTGGTTGTTTTTGTTTGTTTGTTTGTTTTATTGGTTTGTTTTCAGATCATTTTTTAGCAAGCCTGCACATACACATAATAACACATTATGACAGTTATTGTCTCAACAGGAACAGGAGCGGAAAAGGAACAACAGTTATACTAGTAATGATAGTTTAATGATATCATTGTGTTCATGTCAGACGTGGTAATAACAGAGTAAAAAGTATCATGTGCTCATGTCAGAAACACTTTCATAATGTCACAATACTGTGCTCTTGTGTGCCAGATAACCCTGCATACTATGGTGGGCATGATAAATGGATCGTCGCTGATGTTCGGTCCGGACATTGTGAACAAGACCTTCAAGCGCCGCCTGGCTGGGGCATCCTGCACGTGGGAGCGGCAGCAGAACCGAGAGAGACGGAACAGTGGTTCACCAAGCCAACTTTTGTCAAGGACGCAAAGGGAGAAACTCTTCACGCATGGAAGAAGAACGTGGCCTGTCTGAAAGCCATCGCTGAAGGGGCTGTGCAGATCCTGGAGACAGACTGCTCTGTGCCTTTGACTGAGGCAGTTCACATGATGCAGGCCCAGAACACAAACCACGGCCTCATGTACAACGACACCCCCCTCTTCAACCCCTACGCTCACTTCGGGGCCTGGGCCCTGGCCCCTAGGGCTGCCCTCCAGACCGGGCTGTGGAACAACTCCAGACTGTACTACGTGAGAGACTTCAGCAAAGTCCTCATCCAGCATGCTGTCTCCGATCAGTCCACAGATGTTGTGGTCGTGCTTCAAACCAGAGATGGTCATGGAAATGGTGTAGGGGTGAGGTTCGATCCCTCGTCTCCTCCCGTGTATGTGGGCCAGAGAAGCCTTTCCCCTGTGGTGCCTGGCTGCAGTGTATACCGCCGTGAAGCCTTCTGGGCCCTGGTGGACCCTTGCCTGTCCTCCAGTCCGCACTGCCCAGTCCTCCGGGTGTTGCTTCAGCAAAGACTGCTCTGGGAGCTGGACGCCTTCTCCAGCTACTACCAGATCAGCAGTGCTCTGAATGTACACCGGTCTCGTTCAAAGGTGACAACGAATTCGTCAGGAAGTGCTAATCTAACAGAACTGGTTATGTTTCTAAACAGTTGGAAGTGTCCATCAAACCTTTCATTTTACACTTGCTTCAGACACCTAGCTGAGAACCTTGGCAGCAAGGGGTTTATAAAGCAGACTGAGGAGAGGATGATGACCACATGGATAACATTACTTGAGGTACTGGGTGTTGAAGAGGCGGTCAGAGTGAAGTCTATCTGGCGAGGGGTGCGGACAGTCAGCGAAGTCCGGGTGACTTTAGGCTCTGTCCAAACACGACTCGAGCGTGGAGGTTCTGAAGAAAAAAGAATCATGTCGCAAATATTCCTTGCCCCTGTTCTGCATTGCTGTAAACGTCACCCTAGCACTGCACACACAGTTCCTGACATCAGTCAGTGGGAGACACCTTTGATTGATGACTTGGTTCTCATCGTCGTCTTCAACGATAATAAGTTCTTCTGGAACGCCCTTCCTATCCTGGAGGCCGAGCATCGCCCATACTTCAAGCACATCGTTTACTGTGTGTCCAGCATAGACGAGCTTCTGCGTGAGGATAATCATGGAGCCTTAAAGCATGTGGTTTTGCTTGAGGGCTTAAGTGACGGCTGGTTTCTGTTTTATGGCTGTGTGACTCAGGTGATGCTCCTGAAAATCAGAGGTGTACGGGGCTATGTTCAGATCGGGGACGACGTTCTGCTCAACAGCTGGAAGCTCATCAACAGCTCACGGGATGTCTTTCTGTCACATGAGCTCGGAGTTGTGAGACCGATCTACAAGCACTACCAGCCTTGGTTCCACTGGGCCAAGCCCCGTGGGCGATGCAATGTGCTGAGAACGTTGGCAGCCCTGGAGGCGATCAGTGGGCTGCACAAATACCAGCTGCTTCAGCAAGATGTCATTTCCAATGGAACCTTCCTGATGACCTTCACTGACGTTCTCCAGGCTGAGCAGCGTATGAAAAGTTATCAGCCGTGTACCATGTTGCCACATTCTCAGGTAATAGCTCCCACACTGTCAATAAAAAAGATAGCGGTAATGATAAAATAACAAGAATGATTATACTACAACTACTATTACTCCTCCTCCTCCTCCTCCTCCTCCTACTACTACTACTACTACTACTATTGCACATTTATATAGCGCTTACCATGCAGTTATAAAAGCATTAAACAGTACATGTGATATGAAAACGCGCGCGCACACACACACACACACACACATTCACACACACTTCGACATGCACACTCTGACAAAGACGGTTGGGGAAAAAATCAAAAGTTAAAAATATTAATTGAACAACAACAAACAACAACAACACACCCTCCCCCGCCCCCACGCCCCCCTCTCTCCCCCCCTCCCCCCCTGAAACAAAGCAACAAAAACAACAACAAACAAACACGAAAAACAACAGATTTGAGTTGAAACAGTGTACGGTGTCTGATATTTTGTGGAAGAAATTTCAAGAAACAAGGACTGCAACTGCAAATGTTTGGAAAGAATGAATTACGTCAGTATCTCGGGACTTGAAGCATGTTTGTCAAATGAAGAATGCAAACCGGGGTCGGGATGGACTGTAAATCTTTTCAGAATCAGAAAGGTTAGAAGGGGCAGGTCCAGTCAATAAATTGAAAAAAATATAGAAACTATTTTGAAGATTATTCTCTACAATATTGGAAGCCAGTTTACTTCAGTAGAAGCGGAGTACACAGTTATTTACTAGAGGCTTTCAGTTTCACGGTTGGTTTTAACTTTCCTTAACCCTTTCAGCGCCAGTCAATCCACAGTGCAAAATTCCCTTGTGCTATAAACACAGCAAATATGTGGATTCCCTCTGTGATGGGTAGAAAATATTGACTTATCCTACCATCGAACATTAAGAGCAATAGGTTCATGGATAATAGGCCCATGATCTGGTCACCCTTCAGTGACATGGGTCCTCTACCTAGCTTGTGCATAAATGCGAGTTTGGCGGTGAAAGGGTTAAAGGATCTGTGATAGAAGAAGACAAACCTATTCATGGAGAATGTTAATAGTAACGTGTAATGTTGTTGGCGACTGTGTCATCGTCAGAATCGGTTACTCTGTTTTCATGGTATATTTCCCCCACGCCAGCTTGTCTTTTTCCTTCAAAAAAAAAAAAAAAAGTAGTGTTCCTCATCTTTGGACTTACTCTACTTCTAGTTCTCTCGTTTCTTCGTTTATTTTCTTTGTCCTTACGCTACCCGTACGCTTACAAAACAGAAAAAAAGGACATATGTTTTTTGGGGATGTTTTCCCCCCTGAACATGACTTTCTGCAGTTGTGGTGTTTGGTTTGCATGTTTTGCAATAGGATGTTTCATCTGTTTTCATTACTGACTTTTATACATGATAGTCGTGTAAGAGTTACAATACCTTTGACTCTATTATGGACTGGATTCGATAAAGGGACACAACTCCAGGGGCACGCCGTCGGGCGCTTAATTTGTTTCTCCCCCTTGAGGCAAGGCAAACTGCCTGAGGGGAAGTAGTGTCTGGTGTTCAGGAACACTTGAGTTTATCCGCTGGTCTTCAAACTCATAGTACCTTGTGAATGGAGAGAGTTACCACTCTTTACTATTTGTTAATCATTTCATCTCCTGGCCTCATTGTTTGTTAATTTCCAGTTGAAAAACCACCAAGGCAACCATGTGTTTGTTCTGTATTGTCCATGTGTTCTGTGTTCAGGATTAAAGAGGCTATGCCAGTCTTGAATGAAAGCTAATTTGTGTTTGCACATTTCTTCTGTCTTTGCTGCTGTGTGCACATGTCAAATGATGGGTATAAGGACAGGCCCGGCGCTCCCCCCCCCCCCCCCCCCCTTTTTTTTTTTTTAATCTTTATTTTGGAAGTATCTGGGTTTGTTACAATGTACCTTTTTATTTACCTGTGTGCTAGCTGAATGGGTAGCGTAAGCAGCACTGACTTGAAGATGTGTATCTTGTGAATGTAGAGAGTTACCACTCTTTACTATTTGTTAATCATAGGCCAATAGATTTGCCCTGGCTACCTGCCAAGGGTGACTGCCCAAGTAGCAGAGGTAAACATGGTGGATTATTTTGTGGCATGGTATGGTAGTTGTTGGGGGAAAAGAGGCGTGTTTTGCGGACAGCCCGTGTTTTGCTAACACTCTCGACAGTGCTCTGAACTGTGCTGCAGTGAGAAGTAAAAGAGCATGTGCAGAGGGGAATCACCGGGATTTTCAATTATAAACGATGGGTTAACTCACTCAGTACGGCCAGTCCTCTCTTCTCCTGTACACAGACCCT
This sequence comes from Babylonia areolata, assembly GCF_041734735.1. Taxonomy (NCBI): domain Eukaryota; kingdom Metazoa; phylum Mollusca; class Gastropoda; order Neogastropoda; family Buccinidae; genus Babylonia; species Babylonia areolata. Next base: position 5,671,327 of record NC_134880.1, on the reverse strand, counting down.
TCGGATGTCCAGTGGGTGTCTGAATGACCCAACCTTTAGCTTCCGTCGTCAGAATTGTGGTATTCTTTGTCAACATTCACCTCTTCAGTATAAGAGCCTTCCGCTTGCAATATTTTGATGATGGTAACTGGGGTGAAACGCTGTTAACGTCGTCTCTTTCGCCGTTCGTATGGAGAGAGTTAAATGACTGAGTGCACCGCTCTTGTCGTGAATACGATGATAACTTCACCTACAAAGTAAACCCGGGGGTCCCCTACCATGATTCAGGTAACTTGCCTTGAGGGAAAATGTCTTGAAAGGGGCCCGTGGAGTGATCATCACCACCTTGAGAATCACACTTTGTCGAGGCACGAAACAGTAGTTTCGACCTTTTTTTTTCAGTTTGATGGACACAGCTATAGGTCGGAGCAAGCCTGCTCTGAAACTTAATACTTCTCTTCACACTTCAGCACTATTTGGAGCCTTCGGACTCCCGGTTGGGACATATTCGACGACTGCATAGATCACGGTATCATTTCAAAACTGTATCCACATTCCGTCAAAACACCATTATTGACTTTTGCCAACCACTGAGTTCCCACCAGTCAGAGGAGTGCACACAACGATCTGCATAGACTATTGATCACCAGCACGCTGCAACAGTCCTTTTCTTCTTCTTCTGGTTTCATAACGTTTTATCAAATAAATGCAGCTAAGTCCTTAACCTGCCAGACACCAAGAGGGTGGGGGCAGCGTGGGGCAGCGGGTGTGTGTGTGGGGGGGGGGGGGGGGGGGGGCATCAGTGGGAACAACCAGAGGAGACCCCCATAATATGTCTGGTGTTGTTTCCTACCTGTCTGGAATCGGCATGCACAGAAATCATCCTCCCATGTTATACTAACGACAGTAAGTTCCCCTATATGAGTGGAATGATGGCCTGGAGGTAACGCGTCCAGCTTCGAAGCGAGAGAATCTGAGCGCACTGGTTCGAATCACGGCTCAGCCGCCAGTATTTTTCCCCCCTCCACTAGACCTTGAGTGATGGTCTGGACGCTAGTCATTCGGATGAGACGATAAACCGAGGTGCCGTGTGCAGCATGCATTTAGCTCATGTAAAAGAACCCACGGCAACAAAAGGGTTGTTCCTGGCAAAATTCTGTAGAAAAATCCACTTTGATAGGAAAAACAAATAAAACTGCACGCGGAAACAAATACAAAAAAATGGGTGGCGCTGTAGTGTTGCGACGCGCTCTCACTGGGGAGAGCAGCAGAGAAATTTGTTGTGATAAAAAGAAATACAAATGCAAATACGGAGAGGGAGACTGTGAGCGTCCTATCCTGAGCTTATCTATTATTTATTCACCTTTTTTTTTTTTCTTTCTTTTTTTCTCAAGGCCTGACTAAGCGCGTTGGGTTACGCTGCTGGTCAGGCATCTGCTTGGCAGATGTCGTGTAGCGTATATGGATTTGTCCGAACGCAGTGACGCCTCCTTGAGCTACTGAAACTGAAACTGTGTGTGTGTGTGCCGTGGAAGCTGAGATATGTAGCCTAGAAATGAGTGTGTGGAGGAGGGGGGTAGAGGAGGTGCAGGGTAATGTGTGTGTGTGTGTGTGTTGGGGCTCATGTACGTTTATGTGTATTTGACTGTGCTTTCATATCTGTGAAACTGCATGTTTGGTGCATATCTGTTATGCCTATGTGGGTGTATATGTGAATGTGTCTCCATGTTTTACATGTATTTGCTTATTTATTATCATTGTGGTCTTTTTATTTATCTAATTATTTATTTATTTTTTATTATTATTATTATTATTACTTTTTTTGGTTTATATTATAATCATTATTTATTTATTTATTTATTTATGTACGCTTATAGTTGACTTCATCACGTTTTTGCGCATTATACCTATTATTAGTAGTGGTAGTAGTTTGGGTTTTTTTTAATGTATTTATCTATTATTTATTCACCCCCTTTTTTTTCTCAAGGCCTGACTAAGCGCGTTGGGTTACGCTGCTGGTCAGGTATCTGCTTGGCAGACGTGGTGTAGCGTATATGGATTTATCTGAACGCAGTGACGCCTCCTTGAGCTACTGAAACTGAACTGAACCCTCTCTGAAGCGATGATTGTCGCTGTCTACATCCGATAACGACCAGTATAAATCTGCCAACATTAAAACACCGACATGAACTTGTCAAAAATGTGCGGAAATGGAATCGATGCGGAGTTAATGTTATGGGGAAATTCATGAAGGACAACCACCTATTTCATTCACAATCTGTACATTGATCAGCTTCGATAATACAATGGAAATCCATTTTGGCTTGAGACTTAGCGACAGAGCCATGTGTTATGCTTTCTTTCATAATGTAACAAGGCCCTTGAGAGACATTCACTTGCAGTGTTGGTAGGTCGGGAAACTTGAGCAGTGCCATCTAAGATGCAGTCGTGATGTGGATGCCTCTCAAATGTGTTCCCAGTTTCCCATCTGAGCCCATATAGTACTATACATAGGAGTGAGGAATGACTGTCAGAGTTAGCACTGACACCTTGTTGCAGGCTTATTTTACACTTCATATAAGATACAATTTCAGTTTTAACTAAGGCCAGACACTACAGTCAAATAACAACTGTTTTTTTCTCTGCGACTCTCTCTCTCTCTCTCTCTCTCTCTCTCTCTCTCTCTCTCTCTCTTGTCTACTATGTGTATCATCACTTGTGGATCACAAAAAAGTGTTCTTAGATTTCTGTGAATACCCGTTGCTATGGAAACAAATCAAAATGGCCGCCAAACAATGTATCAAAGAAATCGGGTTTGTGGTCCATGTGGTGCATGAAGATATTTTTGTTACGTGGAATTGATACACAATGACATTATCTTCATTTTCACGTGAGATTGTGTTGATTCTTTAATTATTGTACTTTATGAATTTTTGAAATTTTGGGTATTGCGAAATCCTGAAAATTTACAATGGGTAAAAAGATTGGAACTGCTATGAATTAAAACCCAGAGAATATTTTCGTACATACTCGTTACAAAACTTCAAGAACATGTCATAAAACAATCATGCAAAGTCTCATGGTTGTAAGTTTACTCATCATTGAGCAAGTCCAAGGTATGTTGTCAAGGCCAGAAACTTGACAACTTGCGTCGAAACTGAACAAAATAAACACTTTCGTGATTCAGCAAGCAATCTTTATTATCAATTTTTTTCATTGTTAAAGACACTTTTACAGTGGAAAAACTTATGCATATGATAGAAGAGATATTCAAGATTCAAAATCCATCAAAAACCCAAATCATGAAAAGTCATCATTTTGGTCTGTGTATGGGCTCATCCATATACGCTACACCATCGGCTTTAGAGGGGGAAAGGAACAGACGCCTGACCTTCACATAAACCCAACTGCTACAAAAAAAGACCGTGCTAGAGTGGTTGTCTGGTTTCTATTATTCTTTAACCTTCAACATGAGGTTTTGACAAACAGATTCTATCAACACCACTGAAAATGCCGAACAAAAACTACTTGAAAACATATGAGCATCTTGCATTAGAACAAATTCACTCGTTGTTATGGGTGTCGTCGTTGTTGTTGATATTATAATTGTTCTTACTGCTCTGTGTGTGTGTTTGTGCGTGCGTGCGTGCGTGCGTGCGTGCATGCGTGCGTGCGTGTGTGTGTGTGTATGAATGTAGGTAGCTAGATGCGAGAGTGTTTGTACATAGATATTTGTGGTTCTTACGTTTCATTTTTTTATATAGTATATCTTAACCTGTATTACTGAAAGGCAGACTGAATGTACAGTATGATATGCTTATCAATTCGTTTTGATTTTACAGGCAAGATGAAGTCTATGCAACGTGTGGAATGATTCTGTTAAACGATGCATGCAGTCCCTTTACTTTCGTGTCTTCATCGTATATTTATCTAATTCTAAAATCATGTTCCCATGTCAAATACTTGTCTATCAATGGTGAAGTTCTACACCCGGTCTAATTTCTATTTTGACAAAACAAAATTCTTATAGAACTTGTTTGTTATGCTTTGTTTTTTTCAGGACTGGCAGGAACCAAGCAAGGACCTCGCCAAACAGTTTCTCCTGAATTATTACCACGTGCACAAGATGGCCGGGAAAGTCAGAGTAAAGGCACAAGATTTCATCTACATGCCGCAGAGCGCAGCAGCAGACTACATCCCGATCTCTCGTTACTTCATGAAAAACCGAGTGATGGCGGAACTGGCAGTGGTCAATATCCAGCTTGGACTGAGAGGGCCAAGGCAAATGAAGACTATTGCAGGAACGAACTCTCCCGGTTTAAGCAGACTGACGTGGCAGAACCAACCAGAAACGCGTTACAACAGATCCCATTATTACCTGCACCCTTTCAAACTGTCCAGACTCTCCAACGACACACACCTTGTCCATTTCTTTTGTAGTGTGCATCTGAGGAATTTGTTTTCGGAAGTTAGAAAAGGCAGTGGTAAGAACTGAAATAACAAAAATATATTTTTTGTTGCTGTTGGTGGTGGTGGTAGTGGTGAAAAATAACCGATCTTTTGCTCGATGTGATACGCAATTTTGTTTCTGTTCTTCACCTTTTGCTAAACAAACCAAGAAATTCATCTGTCAAGACTCATAATCTCGTTTGGCCTTAAGCTGTCGCCCATGCATTGATAATTTCTTATGAAACCTGTGTGTGGTTCGTCCGTCGGGATCAACGAGGACCATCTCGTCATCCTAGGGGTGGGTGGGTTGCATGGGCTCTGTGGGTGCGCAGATGACTGGTCAGGCCAATCCGCGCCCGGAAGGTTCTGACGCAGTGTGGACAGGGGATGGTGGCGGCTGTCGGGGACTTGCTGACACTGTTTTTCCTGGCCTGTCTGCGTTGCTCTGCTGCAGCGATTCTGTTGGCCTCACAGGATTCGGCGCCTTTGTGGACAGCTGAACGCCACTTTGGTCTGTCTATTGCATTCAGCTCCCATGTGTCGTGGCTGATGTTGAAGGCCTTCAGAGAAGCTTTCAGAGTGTCTTTGAAGCGCTTCTTTTGGCCTCCATGGGAGCGCTTGCCATGTTGGAGTTCGCCGTACAGCAGTTTCTTGGGGAGCCGGTGGTCTGGCATGCGAACTACATGGCCTGCCCAGCGCAGCTGGGCATGCATCAAGATGGTGTAGATGCTGGGCAAGTTTGCACGAGTGAGCACCTCTGTGTCAGGGATCTTCTCTTGCCACTTTATGCCGAGAAGTTTCCTGAGGCTGGTGGTGTGGAAGTGGTTCAGCTTTTTGGCGTGGCGTTTGTAGACCGTCCATGATTCACATCCATAGAGCAGTGTGGTGAGAACTATGGCCTTGTATACTTTGAGCTTCGTCTCCAGGGTGATGCCTCTCCTGTTCCAAATGTTATGGAGTCTGCCGAAAGCAGCGCTGGCTTTGGCGAGTCTGGCATTCACCTCGTCGTCGATGACAACTGTGCGAGAGAGTGTACTGCCCAGGTATGTGAACTTGTCCACCGCGTTCAGTCGTTGCCCGTTGATGAAGATGTTTGGTTCAACGTAAGGCTTTCCTGGAGCTGGCTGGTGCATCACCTCAGTCTTCTTTGTGCTGATTGTGAGGCCAAAGTTGTCACAGGCAGCAGAGAACTTGTAGACACTGTGTTGCATGTCAGCTTCGGAGGCAGCGTTGAGAGAGCAGTCATCAGCAAACAGGAAATCGTCGACGGTGTCTGTCCTCACCTTGGTTTTTGCTTCAAGCCTCCTGAGATTGAAGAGTGAGCCAACTGTTCGGTACCTGATGCCAATGCCTACGTCAGCATCTCTAAAGGCATCTGTCAGCATGGCTGAAAGCATGAGACTGAACAGGGTGGGGGCAAGAACACACCCTTGCTTGACTCCGTTGGAGACAGGGAATGGTTCTGAAGTCTCTCCGTTGTCTTGGACTCGGGCCAGCATCCCATCGTGTAGTTGCCGTATGATGGTGATGAACTTTCTGGGACATCCGTACTTCGCCAAGATTCTCCAAAGGCCATCTCTGCTATCAGTATCGAAGGCCTTGGTCAGATCGACATAGGTGGAGTAAAGGTCGGCGTTCTGTTCCTGACACTTCTCCTGGAGCTGTCTGGTAGCAAACACCATGTCGATAGTCCCGCGTTCTTTCCGGAATCCATACTAGCTCTCTGGTAGGAGACCTTGCTCAAGGTGCGCTATGAGACGGTTGAGTAGCACTCTGGCCAGAGTCTTGCCTGCAACGGACAGCAGGGATATTCCACGATGGTTGTCACAGGCCTGACGATTTCCTTTGCGCTTGTACAAGTGTATGATGGAAGCGTCTTTGAAGTCCTGTGGAACTGCCTTATGCTGCCAGATGAAGCTTCTCAATCAGCGCCATACCACCTTCTTTGTAGACCTCAGGTGGAATGGAGTCTGAGCCAGGGGCTTTGCCATTGGATAGCAGACGGATAGCTTTCTGGGTCTCCTCCAAAGTTGGAATGGCATCCAACAACTCACTGACTGGCACCTGGGGGAGTCGGTCAATGGCTTCATCATTGATGGTGGAAAGGCGGTTCAGTACGCTGTCAAAGTGTTCAGCCCATCTCTCAAGGATCCCGTCCTTGTCAGTGATCAGGGTAGAACCATCAGCACTGTGGAGTGGAGCAGATCCGGAGGTGGTGGGACCGTAGACTTCTTTCAGGCCGTTATAGGAGTTCTTAATGTCATTCCTGTCTGCAAAGCCCTGGATCTCATCAGCTTTGTTGCTCAACCAGGAATCCTGCATCTGCCGCAGCTTCAGCTGGATGGTGCTGCGTGCGCTCTTCTTTGACTGTGACTTGGGATCTTCAATGTTGGCTCTGTAGGCTTGGCGTCTGTCTTCTAGCAGCTGCTTGATCTCAGTGCAGTTCTCATCAAACTAGTCTTTGTGCTTCCTGACAGAAGGCCCCAGGCACTCCATGGCAGTGTTGTACACCGTTTCATGCAGTGCGCCCCATACTGCCTCCACATTCTGGTTGTCCAGCATGGTGGACTCAAGGCGTTCCTCCAGGGTGTCAGCAAAGCTCTGCTTGATGTTGCCTAGCTCCAGCTTGTTGACATTCAGGCGTTTGGGTGCTTTCATGCCCTGAGGCCGTCTCTTGGGCTGGATGCGGAGGTTGAGCTTGAAGACGATAAGGCGGTGGTCTGTCCAGCACTTGGCGCCGCACATGGCCCTCGTGACTCGTACGTCCTGCCTGTCCCTCTTCCTGACGATGACAAAGTCGATGAGATGCCAATGCCCAGAGCGAGGATGCATCCATGACGTCCTGTTACGGGTAGGGAGGCAGAAGATGGTGTTTGTGATAAGAAGGTCGTGCTCGGCACATGTCTGGAGAAGTAGTTGGCCATTGCTGTTACAGTTACCAACCCCATGCTTCCCAATCACGCCTTCCCAGGAGATGCTGTCACAACCAACTCTCGCGTTAAAGTCACCAAGAATGATGAGCTTGTCCGTGTTGGGAACAGTGGTGATGACAGCGTTCAGGTCCTCGTAGAACTTGTCCTTGATCTCATCCGGGTTGCATATAGGGAGTTTCATCGTCATCAGGCGATCGTTCACTCCTTTCGGGGGGCCAGCCAGCTTGCCAACGAGGGTTGTCTTCGCTGCAAAGCCAGCTCAGTCTCACGTCTCTCTCAGGTCCGCGACCACTCCAAAAGAAGGTGTAGCCGGCGCCTCGCTCACAGAGTTCGCCTTCTTCTGCCAGTCTGGTCTCACTTAAGGCAGCGATGTCGATGTTGTACCTGGCTAATTCACTCGCAATGAGTGCTGTGCGTCTCTGTGGTCTGGCTGAGTCGCCTCTGTCCAGAAGCGTACGCACGTTCCATGTGGCAATGGTCAATGGGGTGCTCCTTGTTTTCTTCTTTCTTTCCTTTGTGTGTCGACCGCTTGAGTAGGGTCCCCGTCATCCGCGGTATGCTGACTAGGGTGGTGTGGAGCAGGCAATGTTTAAGGCACCTTTTCTAGCTCCTTCCTCATGCCATGGAGGTGAGTAGTGCTGTCCTGAAGAGGGCCGCTCAGTCGCCCAGGGGGCTGCCGATCTCCACCGCTGCTCCAGTTGGTGAAAAACGACTCTATGTCCTCAGCCGCCTGTGTGCAGGTCCGCGGCTACGACTGCCAGTGTACCCACACCTGTCGCTTCGTCGCTCGCCTGTCGCCACAGGACTTGGGGAAAATGATGGTATGGGATGAAGGATGACTGATGACTTGCGCGATGACTTTGTTTATAGTGAGGAGGAGTTGCGCACCGTCGACCTCACTCTCTTGTCCGAGACCGTCTGTATCCAGTGGCAAGACGAGGTCAAGACGACTGGAGATGGAAACGGATGCAGTAGATGACCTGGATGTCCTATGTGCCTCATCCTGTCCTCAACACTCCAGTGCTCTGCTGCAACCGCCTTCCTCTCCGTTGAACCATGAAGGTTTCTTCCGCAGAGTCCGCCGGATCCAGTCTTCACATGCTTGGGGTAGACAAGCCCTAACTCACCGAGGGTTTGAGACCCGTCGGCTACCCTCACCTAGTTTAGCCAGCCTGTCAAAGCCGTTGCCCGGGGGTTGGGCGCTGCCGCATGCTTCTAGGACCCATAGGTGAGAGCTGGGTGCCGGTAGGGACCAACAGAGGACAAACCACTCCCGGAAGAGCGTGACAAGCCCCCCCCTCTAGAGGCACTACCCCTATCGTGCACCCCCTAACCCCCTAGTTTTCAGTGATAGATGTGGTGGGGCTTGTTCAATCGTAAGGTTTTGAGTGACAGATATGGTGGGGCTTGTTCAGTTCAATCGTCTGGATTTCAGTGATAGATATGGTGGGGCTTGTTCGATCGTATGGTTTTCTCCAGTTGGCTAGTGTCACTTTTCGTTTCAGTTCAATATTACAAGGGAAATGGCTATGAAGAAGAAGAAATGTTGACGCAGCCTGTTCTTATCCTCAATGTTTTTATTAGTTTGCTTGTTTTTGTTTTGTTTGTTTTTTTCTTCTTACCACCAGGTCAAATATGGCCAGCGTACCTTTCCTTAACGCCAGTGTCTATATAAACCAGCCGGTATGACCCCCGGTGCAACGTCCCAAATGGTCCCCAAACCCTTTGTTGGTTCCCCGGAGGACTTTACACTTTCCTACAATGTTCCTCAGGGGATCCTGAAATGTCTCCCGAGCGACGATCGGGAACGTCCCCCCCTCCCACCCCCATGCTGTTTCGGTCAAACACACACACACACACACACACACACACACGCCCCGTGACTTCACCACAGCACCCTTCTCAAAACGTACTCACCACCCCCTCCCCCCGCACCCCTCAAACCTGAATATAGTTTGCATTTGCCTGCATGCGCATTTGTGTGTGTGTGTGTGTGTGTGTGTGTGTGTGTGTGTGTGTGTGATGTAAAAGGTGATTATTGTTACTTTCCTTGAAAATTTCGTGAGTAACGTTATAGTTTTGGTATGCTCAGAACATATATTTTGAGAATTCAACATTGTATTTGCTACATGGGTGTTGTTCGTACAGTTAAGTAATTGTGTGTGTGTGTGTGTGTGTGTGTGTGATGAAAATGGTGAGAAGAGGAGGAAAAGAGGTACAGAAGAATATTAGGAGAAAACACATATTAATTTGTTGATTTAAAAAAATCAATTCATTGCACTCTGTCAAGGAAGAAAAACACTTTTGGCTTTAAGATATTTTGAAGAGTATGAATTATCGCTTTTTTTCCTAATAAAACTTCCCAGAGTGGCATTTAGGGCGCGGGTTGAAAGGGATGTTTCTGACTTCCCCTCAAGGTCTATGGTTTGCTACCTTGGGTGTCGTCTTTTATAATAACACTTTTTAATTCACAACATATATACTACCATCTCACGGTGATATCAAATTTCCCCACACACATTTAGTGTGTTTTTAATGTTAGAAATCAAAAGAGCGGCAAATGAAAATAAAAGAAACTAGTAACAAGAGGCAAGGCCTTCGAGTCTCACTTGTGATACGTGCTTTATCCGGCAAAGAAATCATTCAAGAAAAAAAAGAGATTAAAAAAATCGTTAAACTGTGTTCCGTGTTAGATACGTATATATTAATAAGCTTGGGTGAAAACGGGGGCATGCCAGCGGGATGGAACCATGCATGTTCAGTTCGGAAGGATGTAGACTTACCCACACTTATCCATCTGGGGCCGTAGTCAAGAGACCATCGTGCCTGTGGTTAAATGTGTGCCTGCAGGTAATCTGCCTGAGGCAAGGCAAACTGCCTGAGGGGCAGCAATATCCGGTATTCAGGAACACAAAACCCAACCTGTGGTTTTACAAACCCGAAGGCAACAAACCTTTACTATCTGCCAAAGGTGACAGCCCACGAAGCAGAGGTAAATATGACGAATCCTTTTGTTGCGGTGGTTATTTTCAGGGAAAACAGACATTTGTTCCGCGGAGAGACCGTGTCTTATACGGCCTCTGATTTGAATTTATCCTTTGTTGGCTTCCGGGCAGTCAAACTTGACGAATTGAGACTGGCAGACGTCATTATACGTGGGGGTGAAGAGGGGGGACGGGGGTGGGGGGGGGGGGGGGGGGGGGTAGTAGACACACGGCTGCAGTGTTTCACTATCGCAGGCACTCGGGCGAAGCTCCCTCCCTTGGTATATTGTGCTCTGGTTGGTTAAGTTCTTTCCACGCAAAACAACACCGCTGTCCTCCTGTCCCAGCGCTGGGTGAGCGTGTAGTGGAACCGCGTACAGACATTCACACATGTGTCCTGACTTTGATTAAGATACTGACACCATCACAGTTGCACACTGGGTGAGAGGCAGACATAAAGACAGGAAGTAGAATGGAGAGAGGAGGGGAGGAGAGGGAGAGAGAGAGAGAGAGAGAAATCAACACTGACATTGACACAGACATATTTTATGTGTCCTTTCAGGTTTAAAGCCGTCTTGACAAGCGTGGAATGACGTTTTCAGTGACAATCGTCTTGACAAGCGTGGAATGACGTTTTCAGTGACAATCGTCTTGACAAGCGTGGAATGACGTTTTCAGTGACAATCGCCTTGACAAGCGTGGAATGACGTTTTCAGTGACAATCGGGGGAGTGGGGAGAGAGAAAGAGAGACAGACAGAAAGATGCAATAGAACACCGTCTGCATAGTTTTCACTACTTTCGATCCTTTTGGGAAGAACTAGAATATATCATCTTAACCTTTGTTGTACACACTGGGTCAAAATGTACCCAAATATTCTTCTTCTTTTTTTAAATCGTAGCTAAGAAACTATTTGAATTGCATGAACAAAATTTCAGGACTTTTTCTTTTTTTTCTTCTTCACACACTCATAAGAAATAGTGCACTTTTGTAAAGTAAGAGTACTAAATTCATGCGTGGCGTAAATATTGGGTCAAATGCCGCAATGTCTGCCTTGCCGGAAGGAGTCCATGGCAAATACATTGTTGTGGTTTGTGTTCTCCGGAATGCGTGGCGTGGAACGGGATCGGCCAAGATGGGGAGGGGTTGGGAGGAGGATGGAAGGGAGGGAGGTATCGTATAGCGGGCATCTGAAGAACCACGTGGACACAAACAAGCTGACACTTCGATTCACGATAGTGTGTGTTGTGTGTTTGGGCATGTGTGCATTCATGCGGGTGCTGCAGTTGCTTGTTTGTGTGTGTGTGTGTGTGTGTGTGAATTATTTTCCGAGTAAGCGTATGAATGTGTGTGTGTGTGTGTGTGTGTATGCGCGCACGTGAGCATTCAATTCAGCTCTGTGACTGTGCATGCGTACATGTGTACCTTTGGTAATCAGACTATAGATCCCAGATCTAAACAAAGTAAACTAACTCTCCATGAACTGTTGTGCCAAGTGCAGCAGCATCGGCTGACGTAATTTCAATCCATGAGATTTCACACACACTGTGTGTGTGTGTGTGTGTGTGTGTGTACGTCACACAAATAAATTCAGACAAAAGTTGGTCATTGTGTTTCTATTACCACAGGTTGGCGTACAGTCATTCCCACCCATGCTATTCTTTATGTTTGCACAGGCGTTTCCGTAAGTCACTGTAATGTATTTTATGCCTGAGTATTGAAAGGCATTGTCACCAAAAGGCAGATTACTACGTTCATTCACTTGGAAAGAAACAAAGCCCAAACAACAAGTCGTCCCAAGTCCTGCTCTCTTTCTGTCCTCCTCTCTCTCTCTCTCTGTCAGTGCAGAAAGGTGCGCGTATAAGTCGACTGTATATGTCGTGCTAACGTATTCACACACACATACAAAGCGGCATGAAGATGTGGTACAAACTTATATACAAACGTATTCATACACGCATGCAAACAAGCACCAAACAAACACGTGTATGTATAAACCACATGTCTTTGTTCTTTCTCACGAAACTCATTTGGAACCTGGCCACTTAACTCACTCAGTACGGCCAGTCCTCTCTTCTCCTCTACACAGACCCCTCGGATGTCCAGTGGGTGTCTGAATGACCCAACCTTTAGCTTCCGTCGTCAGAATTGTGGTATTCTTTGTCAACATTCACCTCTTCAGTATAAGAGCCTTCCGCTTGCAATATTTTGATGATGCTAATTGGGGTGAAACGCTGTTAACGTCGTCTCTTTCGCCGTTTGTATGGAGAGAGTTATGGGAAAACATGACAGGGATCAGCCAACCATCAAGTTTTAAGATGTCATCAACCCTGATTGCTAGCAGCTAGACGGGCGTAATAGCCGAGTGGTTAAAGCGTTGGACTTTCAATCTGAGGGTCCCGGGTTCGAATCACGGTGACGGCGCCTGGTGGGTAAAGGGTGGAGATTTTTACGATCTCCCAGGTCAACATATGTGCAGACCTGCTAGTGCCTGAACCCCCTTCGTGTGTATATGCAAGCAGAAGATCAAATACGCACGTTAAAGATCCTGTAATCCATGTCAGTGTTCGGTGGATTATAGAAACAAGAACATACCCAGCATGCACACCCCCGAAAACGGAGTATGGCTGCCTACATGGCGGGGTAAAAACGGTCATACACGTAAAAGCCCACTCGTGTGCATTCGAGTGAACGCAGAAGAAGAAGAAGAAGAAGCTAGCTGCTTGCTGTGCTGCCTTGGCAGTGACGGTCCGGGAAAGGCAAAAAGACGTGGGTACGTTTTGCCCCAGTTCGTACGTTGTGTGAAATTCACGATACAAACGGCTGTAGGACACTAATTCCCCAGTGTGTACGTCATGCAAGGGTTCTTTAAAAGCACGGGTCATTTTTTCCCCACCTGGTAGGGAGCGCAAAAATGTGTACTGTGTACGGCGAAGGTTGAGACAAAAATGAACACAGGTCATTGTTTGATATTGAACTAACTCTGTTTCGTACAGCAAAAAAAAACCACAAAAAAACATTATAACGACGGAGTGTTGGATCTAATTATTTTATTCGGGATGTTTTTTTTCTATATAAATGGAGACTAAACAAAAGAAAACCAAATATACAAATGTTTCTGAAAGAATAAGGTAAACAAAGCTGATAAATAAATAATTTATCTTTAAATGAACAACTTCGAATTCCATACACCAGTATCTTTGAATCTAATCAATAATTATAAGAAAGGACAGGAATCCTGTATGAGGGTTTGGATTAAGTGGTTACTTCATTAGATACCAAGGTGGTATTCTGTTTTTAAAGTTATGAGGAAGAAATCTTAATTGAAAATCCAGCATAATCAGTGCAGGGTAACGCGGGTGTCATTGATTTATCTATTTATTTATTTATTCATCAGTATAAATATTTTTCAACAGGTCCACAATGTTTGAGGAGCACTGATTGTTTGAATGTCTCTATCTTTTTTTTTTTTTCTTTTTCTTTTTTTTTGTTTTTGTTTTGTTTATTTGTTTGTTCATATATTTGTATGTATGTACGCATGTGGTATATCCGCATAACTGGATGGTTAGTATCATTATTTGCAGACACGCATGTTTTTACGTATGTATATTGTAAAAACTGTGTGTATGCGCAAGTATATACTTTGGTCGTAAGTTTGTTTTTTTTTTTTTAATGTACTTTTCTCATTTATTGTTTGTTATTAAACAGAATTATGAAAAAAAAGAAGAAAAAACCCACAAGAAAAACACAAAACAAAACAAAACACACACAAAAAAAGACCGACAAATGCCATACCGAAAACAATACAAAACAGACAAAAACATGATTTTCCGCCATGTCTGGTTCCCGGTTCTCTTGAATTTCACTTTCCTCATCACTGTTCTGTGATGCCCGTGCTTCTGTGTCGCTCCCGCCGTCAGTAGTCACTCCGTCATCCACTGTATTGTCATGGTTATTTGCTAAATCCAAAGTTTCCACAGACCTAGTTTGTGTGGGAGCCGTCCCCTCTTCATCACTGATTTTTTCCTTTGCCTTTTCCTGTCAGAACACACACACACACACACACACACACACACACACGCCGGGCACACACACACACACACACACACACACACACACACACACACACACACACACACACACACACCGTCTAATATCACTTAAAGTGGAAGACGTTAAACTGAAGACTACTACTACTACTACACAGACACACAGACACACACACACACACACACACACACACACACACAAGGGAAAACGTCTCCAGAAGTTGAGCCCTGCTTCCTTCGCTCACGCTTCTCCTTAATGGCCAGCGTTCTCTTGTTTTCAAACGTCTTTATGCCACTAGAGTACAGCATCCTCCAGCGACAGCGGTCAAGGACATCAGTTTCCCAGAAAGCGATGTCTATGTCACAGGCTTTGAGGTTTGTCTTCAAGGTGTCCTTGAAGCGCTTGCAGGGTCTTCCAAAATCACGGTGACCTTCCTTCAGCTGGCCATACAAAAGCATCTTCGGGATTCTGCTGTCTGTCATGCGGACAACGTGTCCTGTCCAGCGTACCTGGCACTGGATCAGCAGGCTTTCGATGCTGGGCAGGCCGCTCCTCTCTATGACCTGGAGGTTGGAAGTATGACACACCGCACACTTCAAATTACAAAGCTGCGTGCTGACGCCTGGCTTGGACTAGTATATCTAGCGGAAAGGATGCGGAAGGGAAGCAAGGTCAATTTACAAGATGCCTTATCCGGGGGCAATGTCACTGTTCTGATTCCTCACAGGGTTGTGGATGAGGTGATGTCCCAAATTTTTTAGGTGTTGTTCTCAGCAGGAATCAGGACCATGACCAATACACCAACACTGGTGAAACAGGGATTTTCAATGGGCTTCATTTGATAATCAGTTTGACATCTGTCCACAGAGACTTCTGGTTGCAGAATGTATCAGCAAGTAGCAACCTATCTCTCTTCCACCACTTGTCACTATTCAGTCGAATGATGGGGGACATTCTAAACAATATATATATATATATATGTATTTGTATTTCTTTTTATCACAACAGATTTCTCTGCGTGAAATTCGGGCTGCTCTCCCCAGGGAGAGCGCGTCGCTACACTACAGCGCCACCCATTTTTTTGTATTTTTTCCTGCGTGCAGTTTTATTTGTTTTTCCTGTCGAAGTGATTTTTTCAACAGAATTTTGCCAGGAACAACCTTTTTGTTGCCGTGGGTTCTTTTACGTTCGCTAAATGCATGCTGCACACGGGACCTAGGTTTATCGTCTCATCCGAATGACTAGCGTCCAGACCACCACTCAAGGTCTAGTGGAGGGGGAGAAAATGTCGGCGGCTGAGCCGTGATTCGAACCAGCGCGCTCAGATTCTCTCGCATCGTAGGCGGACGCGTTACCTCTAGACCATCACTCCACTACACACACACACACACACACACACACACACACGTTATAGATGCAATTGTGGTGGTGTGATGGGAGCACAGACCGCCAAACAAGGAGGAGCAGATGTGTCAGGCAAAAGTGATCTGTTATTACAGCCGACACGGAAGCCTTTTATTTTTTTTAATTGCCTGCACCAACAATTGATTTCTATGTCGTTTTAAGGTGGCGATATGGGGCTAGCTGTTTGTGATTTTACATGGTTGTCGTGATCTTTCCTTGATGTTTGTTTAGCACATCAAATGGCAATTAAACAACCACTGTCAGAGTGATTATCTTGATTAAATGATCTGTATGGATTTTGCCTGCGCGTGTGGTGTTCAGTGATTTTGTGAAATAGCTGGCATTTGCATTCAAAGATTTAACAAAATCAATAACTTAATTTCATGAAATTTCCGATAGTCACAGCGAGTACACAAAATAACAAAAACTGAAGAATTTCATGAAATTACCGGTTTCTCATTCTTACTGTAACACACACACAGGCGCGCGCGCGCGCACACACACACACACACACACACCCACACACACACACATACACACACACACACACATATATACATATATATATATACATATATATACAAACACACACACATATGATTATATATATATATATATATATATATATATATATATATATATATATATATATATATATATATATAATGGCCAACACATACATTAATGAGGATTATTTAATCTCATTATCTTATGCACCCATTCTTACCCCGTCCCCTTTCACAAATAATTTTCAATGTTAAAAAGTTAAACTAACCAATGGTCATTTCTTATGATTCTCCCCATTCTTCATGGAAAAGGAAGATACCGAGGCCAGGATCCATCATGACAATAATAATAATAATAATACCTCTCACCTTTCACTCGACCTAGGATTGGTGGTCTGGACGCTAGTCATTTGGATTAAAAGATAAACCGAGGTTCCATGTGAAGCATTCACACAGCGAACGTAAAAGAACCCACGGCAACAAAACGGTTGCCCCTGGCGAAATTCTGCAGAAAATTCCACGTTAATAGTAAAACAAATGAACTTCCGGGTATAAACAGGGGGTGGGGGTTAAGGCGCTGGACTGTAGCGTGTATGAGACAGATAGATCTGTTACGACGAAAGAGTAAAATAATGCAGTGCATCAGCAAGACACGGCGAGCTTGTAACAGTGACTGTTTAGCCGGGTCCGTGTAGCAAGCCACGTACGCACCTCCACCCTCCCTCCTCCTTTCCACACACACACAGTGACATGCGTTGCCAATGTTATCTTGCAAACAATGCGAACTGCCGATTGGACACACAGCAATGTTTGCTTCCGCGTGACAGCGACGTGTGTTCGAGAAAACTGCGCTGTATGATTGCATGTGGCTAAAAGGTGATAGTCGATCTTTTCGATAGTGATAAATTAAACTGGGCCCTGCGCCGCGCAAAATTTGGTGGAAATGATGGAATCCTGCCCCTGACTGATCTGTGATGATTGTCCTGTGAGGTAAGGCAATGTTTCCTGTACCACGGACAACATTTTTGTTTGTTTTGTTTGCTAATATTTATTGACAGGTTTGGGGGGTTGGGCCACCGGTGGTTCTGTGTTCGTTTCCATGTTCTTGTTTAACTGTGTGCAGAAATGACTCGAAGCTGTGTGCATTTGTCTTAATTAAAAGAATACACATTGTTTTGTTGTTGTTGTTTTCGGGGGATGTGGTGGCCAGATGTGAACAAACCACGTAAATGTTTCCATCCTAATTTTATACACGTGTTCGCATGCTCGCATTCAGGAAACCGCCATTTTGCAGATACACTATATTCCGATACATAAAAAACAAGCAAGTAAACAAGCATCGAATGAATAAATGAAATACTTTTTTTTTCAGATCTGCATTCACCTAATACAGAATGGAATAAACGGACGGATTTTCTTGGACCAAGCGAGCGGGAGTCGGGCAGAATGACCCAGTGTCCTTTCGAAACAAACACAACGTGCACACAACGATAGCAACCTTGTACCGATCATTGTGACCAACTGCCGCTCCCACGGCCTCGGTTTGCTCCATCTGCTCTTTATACCCATCTGTCCATTCAATGATCAGTGTCTGTCTTTCTCTCTCAGTTCATGTGTATGTTCATTTTTTTTCATGTCGCTTTCTTTGTCTTCCCTTTGTCAAACATATATACATACACACACGCGCGCGCGCGCACACATACACACACACACACATACACACATACACAGACACACACGCGCACACACACAAACACATACACAGACACACACGCGCACAAACACACACACACGCGCGCGCAATGTGAACAGGCTCATTTCCTTATCCAAGGTCAAACTGTTGGTTGGTAATCAACCGATCAGAATGAGTTGTTGGCTAGCTTGTACTGAAGGCAAAAATTGCTGCTGTACGTTCCGTCCTCATTTACTTAATCGTTGATTTGCATGCTGACCATTCAGGTGTGTTCAGGGTGTAGGTCCCGTCACACAGTTTCAGTTCCAGGTTCAGTGCGACACCAAAGCATGGGGACAAATCCATTCAGATAACAGAAGAAAAAAAAAGGGAAGCTGCGTACACAGGCCAAGCACGTCATACAATAGTACGTCCCGTAAAGTTGATAACGAATGAGTGTTTCAATGGGAAATATCGACGTGGTTGCCACAAGCTAATCGTCTCACAAAGCTCAGTTGTTGCCGATAACGTTGGCAAACACTCCATGCTCGATGCTCGACAAAGCTTATCAGTTTTATCGGTGGCCTTCACCTTGGTTTATAACTTTGACTGCAAACACTGCGCATTCAGCAGTCTTTTTCTGTTTCCTTTGTGAAATCACATATTTCTGTGTGTGTGTGTGTGTGTGTGTGTGTGTGTGTGTGCAGCTCATTTAAAAGAGGGTTTTGCTGCTTTTTCATTCACGTTGTAGAAAACCAATATTTTTGTACGCGCGTTGGTCAATGTATGCATTTGCTGCTGCATACGTTAACATTGGTTCTAAGTATTGAATAGCTTCCAAAGCCAACTGGGATCATTTTGTGTTCAACTTTCGCAATGATCTGATAATTGCCATTACCCCTTTTTTCCTTTTCTACACATTTCAGACCAGCCAATGCACAAACATAATTTTGTGGTAAAAATCATTCCCGAGTACTTATACATGTTTGTGACCCTTACTTCCGAACTGCCGTACGACTATATTTCATGCCTGGAAAGATGCCCTCCTTTACGAAAAATTATGTTATTGGTTTTATCTAAATTGACAGTTAATCGCAGTTTATCGGCTTCTTGTTTCAAAACATTAAGCAGGTTTTGCAGTCCAATCACTGTGTCAGAAAGCAGTATTACATCATCTGCAAATAATAAAAATACTTCAAGTCCCCTGGTAACATTTGTATTCCATGTTTACCTTTGTTAGACAGTTCAGTTGTCAGCTCATTGATGAAAAAAAGAAAACATTTGGGGGCTCAAAAGGCATCCTTGCTTCACTCCCCTTGAACAATCAGAATACTCAGAATACACATAATTTCCACGAACGTATGCCAACACTTGAGTCATAAATTCCTCTCAAGGCCATAAACAACTTTCCATTCACCTCACTCTTTCTCAAAACATTCCACGATATATTTCTGTTTACCCAATCGAAGGCTTTTTTTTAATCAAAAAATGCAACATATAATTTATCTTTTTAAAGAAATTTTGGCACCATAGCATACAGAGTAAAAATGTGGTCAACTGTATATTTCTGTTTACCCAATCGAAGGCTTTTTTTTAATCAACAAATGCAACACATAATTTATCTTTTTCAAGAAATTTTGGCACCATAGCATACAGAGTAAAAATGTGGTCAACTGTACTGTGTACAACCCAGAATCTCGCTTGTTCAATAATTTTTCCCTTCGCTTTCAGCCCGCCCAGTAAGTCTTTTATTTAATATGTATGCGTGTATCTTGCTAACTACACTGGTTAAAGCAACTCCACGATAATTATCTGGATTGTTTGTGTCCCTCTTTTTATGGACTTGATTTTTTTTTTTTTTTTTTTTTTTTTTTTTTTTTTACTCTCCAAAGTCGACTCTTAATTTTTGTAATATGCTCAAATGAGGCAAAAATCATTTTAGCTATAAGTAAATAATTGAATTCGCAAATGTTGTCTGGCTACACTTTTGGGGTTAAAATGCATTTGTGTTTTCTCAACTTTAATGTGACATTGTTGTGTATATGGAAATGTTTGTTCTGGGCATGAAAACTTTTTTTTTTTTTTTTTTAATATCATCACTGATCATTGGATACATTGTTTATTGCCTCAATATGGCAAGGGGGCCTGGGGGGGTTGGGGGGCGTGAAGGGTGTGACCCTGCATTTGTGAGTGTGTATGTGGGTGTGGGAGGGAGTGAGGAGGTCGGGGGGGTTGCAGGGATATGTATTCTGGAAGGCGACGTGGGTGGGTCGGTGTTTGTTCAAAAGTGGAGGTACTGAGCTCAAAATAGATATTCTGGCTGATGAATATCTTCATCGGTCTTTTTCTCTTTTTTTCCTTTTTTTTTTTTCTCCTGTTCTTCTCCCTTGTTTGTTTTTTAACTGTGGATTCCCCCCCCCCCCCCCATTTACTCATGTATAGTTGGAGTGTGTGTGTGTGTGTGTGTGTGTTGTGATTTCAAGAGTCAAAATGTTCTTATGTTAAGTTCCCTCTCCAAAATCAATACTAAAGAAAAATATGAATTAGTTTTCTTAAAAATACTGATGCACATTTTCCCAATCAGAATCATGTAGGTAATAAATCTGACGTTTTTAGTTTTATTTATGTAGTTAATAGTATCATCTACAGACCGTGTGATAGTTGCAATGTTTCCCCGTTTGATATAACTGACTTGATCTTCACTGACAAGTTTATCTATCACATGGCTCATGCGTTCTGCTAGAGGTCTGGCTGATATTTTGTAATTAGAATTTGTCAAAGTTTTAGGTCTCCAGTTACCTAGTTCTTCTCTGTTTAGCTCTTTTCCTTTATGGAACAATGTAATAATGCCTTGCTTTTGTGTATATGAAAGTTCTCGAATGGGAGCCTAACTATGCTGCATAATGTATTAAAAAAAAAAAAAAAAAAAAAAAAAAACTTTAAAAATTCCACAGTGAAACCGTCATTTCCTGGAGCTGAGCCTTTTTTTTTTTCTTTTTCTTTTTTTACGTGTTTGTTCTTTCCTGTGTAGTTATCATGCCTTCACATATAGTAGTATCATTTTTTGCAGGACGTGAAAAGTTTTCATTGTTGACTCACTTGTGTAAACAAAGTGAGTCTATGTTTTAACCCGGTGTTCGGTTGTGTGTGTGTGTGTGTGTGGTAAATTTTAACATTGACATTTTCTCTGCAAATACTTTGTCAGTTGACACCAAATTTTGCATATAAATAGGAAAAATTCAGTTCTTTCCAGTCACCTTGTTTAAAACAATATTGCACCTCTGGGATGGGCACAAAAAAAATAAATAAATAAGAAGCCTAATTATATGCAAACTGCATTTACTGTTATATTTATATGTTTTTTATATTCTCTAAACTTGGCAGTTTGACCTCTTATTCTGACACAACAAGGGGAGTCATTATTATCATTTTTTGTTCAAACAGGAACTTTTTTTGCTAAGCATGGAAGTTTTATTTATTTTGCAAACGTTTTGGTGCAGATAGTAAATAAGTGAAATTACTCTGTAATTAATGCTAGGGGACTTAATTTATCACAAGTGAGTCTTGAAGGCCTTGCCTCTCTTGTTTATAAATATGTTTGTTGCCTCCTCAGTGTTGTCTACAAACATTGCCTGACAAACATAGCTTTGCATTTGAACAGAAAGAAACTTGTTCCTGAAGAATTTCAGTTTGGTCTGTTGTAATACCATCCGTTTCTCTACATAATCTGGTTATTATCTTTTTCTTACCTTTCGCTTTTTCTAGGTTACAAAAATACTTGGCGTTACGTTCTTCTTCTAATTCTTCTATTCACTTGATTCTTGCCCTGACCTGAGCCCCTCTTGCTTGGTGTAAATGCATTAATTCTAACTGCTGTTTTACATTTAAGACGTTCGCTTGAACAGGTCCGCGTTTAATCTGTGTGTTCTATTTTTCCGTAAGCAAGCTAAAGATTTTCCATACTCAATGCAAACATTTCTAATTTCGATCTTGCACAGTTCCCAAGCATCTACCATTGAACTGTCATTTACATTGTCATTACTTAAGATTTTATCTAATACTTAATTCATTTTCTTAATAATCATTTTATCTTTTAAGTAGCTGTTGTTAAATCTCCAGTATCCAGGTCCACGTTGAAAATCACTGGAATTTAATTCTAACACTACCGCCTTGTGCTGGTCAGAGTTTGGAACGGTAAGAGAATTGCAGGAAATACAGTAACTTAACATAGCTTCTGATGTAAAATAATAATCAAGTCGACGTGCAATGAGGGGGTTAAATTTACACCAGCTGTACTCTGATTCTTCTGGGTGGAATCTTCTCCAAATGTCAGACATTTCTAATGTATTGATAAGGTTATTGAACTGTTTAACTTCGTTTTGTTGATGAGGATGACCCGAAATAGTGTCTTGCTCATTGCTGATCACCCAATCGAAGTCACCAAGTAGAAGAAAATTTCCTTCGTAAAACTCATCAAATGTTTTTTTTTAAGTTTTTTTTTTTTTTCAAAAAAAAGCTAACTTATCTGCGGAGTTGTTAGGGGCATATACATTAGCTAGTTTGAAATCGTACTTTTCGTTCCCGACTGAAACAACCAATATCCTGTCTTCTGCTGTTTCTAATGTTACTTTTCCACTGAATTGTTTGGCAGCCAAAATAACTTCTCCCTTTCTTCTGCTGGTCCCTTCATTGTAGAAAAGTTTTCCTCCCCATTGCTTTACCCAAATATCCACATCCTTTTCAGTTATACGTGTCTCTTGTAGACAAACAATATCAAATTGTTGATGCTTTAAGTAATTAAGTGTTGATTTTTTTTTTTTAATTTGTTTTGTAAGCCTCTGGTATTCAAAGAAGAAATGCGAATCTTATCCGCCATTTCCGTTCTGTTTCTTTTAACTTAATAAACTAATAACTCCAGTTGAATACTCCAGTGTAATAAACAAGGACACAAACCAAGATCGCTGTCAGTAAAGCACTGCATAGTTGTCAACCAAAAACAATGCAATCTTAAGGACGTTTCTTGAGACTGTTTCGATCGTCAAGGATTTCCTTTTCATATTATTATTTTTATACCATAAACATACAAGGACAATACTAAAGCAGCTATTCAACAGCAAACAATGCATTTGAATACAGTTTATGATTGTAGTCCATGGTCGAGTCTGAGGTCATTGTAAAGGGGTTCAAAGTTCCGTCTTTAAATCTATTTCATTTGTGTTTGCCTACGTTAAATTGATTAAACTCAGTTTGTAATTTTCCGTGATGAACTCGCTAAAACTGATCAGTTCATGTGACTTAAATTAAGATTATAAATTCATCTTAAATAATCAACACCTCATTTTATACTCATTAGAAAGTAGGTATTGAGCTCTTTGTTTTGCGACCAGTCCAACGTAAATCGGCGATAGTTAAGCTGACCACCCTGAGTGTGCCTCCACAGCAAGTTTGTGTTACGTATTTCTGCACTGTTTTGCTGTAATAACTTTAGTGATTAACTCTTTCCATACGAACGGCAAAAGAGACGACGTTAACAGCGTTTCACCCCAGTTACCATTATCAAAATATTGCAAGCGGAAGGCTCTTATACTGAAGACGTGAATGTTGACAAAGAATACCACAATTCTGACGACGGAAGCTAAAGGTTGGGTCATTCAGACACCCACTGGACATCCGAGGGGTCTGTGTAGAGGAGAAGAGAGGACTGGCCGTACTGAGTGAGTTGAACCATTGAAAGGGCTTCCGCTTTCACATGCATCTGTCTGCACGGGAACCTGCTATCTACTACTGATCCCTCATTCCATTCCTATACCCTTACCCCCTATCCTACCTATCGCTACTGCACTCCACTCCACCCCTACCCTTACACCGACTCCATCACTCCAGCACATTATTATGGTGTATTAATGGAGGTGTGTCCTTACTGCTGTTGGAATTTAAAATAATAAAAAATAAAAAAAAAAGAAAAGAAAAACACCACCTTGAACATTTTTCAATCAACACCTCGTAAAATCATAATGAAAGGTATTCAATTCTACTATATCTATAGGTTGGAATAGTATGTTGTTCTGTCTGTTTTGGGGTGTTTGGTGGTTGTTGTTTTTTTGTTTTTTTTTTACCTGTGCGAAATTCACTGCATTTTCTGCAAACAAACAGTGACTCTGTGTGTGTGTGTGTGTGTGTGTGTGTGTGAAAATACGAGTTATATGGAGACCAGTTCCATGTCATCGATATATACCAGGGGTTTATTTAAGTTCTTCTTGCAAGTCTGTCTATTTGTTTAAGGCTATTGATTTCCCAGCTGCTAACAAGATATTAATTTATCGGACAGTGTTACTGTTAGACATCCGTAGGTCTATAATTGTGTACACCTTTTGCATATGGATTTTTCCATCAAGAAGTAACTTGTAATACTTTCTTTCTTCCTTTCTTTCTTTCTTCACGCCCCCCCCCCCCTCTCTCTCTCTCTCTCTACCTCTCTCTCTCTCTCTCTCTCTCTCTCTCTCTCTCTCTCTCGAAATTTGTTTTGTTTCATTATTTGCTTTCACCATTTCATTCTTGTATTATAATGGTTTGTTACAGAATGAAGGTGTGTTGATACGTTCACCCATGTCATAAGGACCTCGTGGCCATTGACATAAAAGGCTTTTTACTTAAGAGATATAGTTATGTCATAATTAACTCCTATAGTTCTGGTAACCTACAATAATGTTATTATCGCCTCTCATTCATATGGGACTGTGGCTTAACGAATAAACCATCTGAATCTGAATCTGAATCTCTCTCTCCCTGTCTCTTTCTGTATCTGTTTGGCTCTGTCTCACTGTCTCTCTGTCTCTGTTTCTCAATCTCTGTCTCTCTCTCTCACTCCTTCTGTCCTTCTTTCCCTTCTGTTTCTTCCCTCCCCCCCCCACCCCACCCCCTCCAGCTCTCTCTGTCTCTGTCTCTCCCACCCCCTCTGTCCTTCTTTCTCTCTGTGTTTCTCTGTGTCTGTCTCTTTCCGTCTCTAACTCTTCATATCTGTCTCTCTCTCTCTCTCTCTGTTTCTATACTCTGTCTCTGTCTCTCTCTTTCTCTCCCTATCTCTCCGCCTCTTTGTCTGTCTGTCTGTCTGTCTACACACACCTCCCCCCCTCCCCCCCCCCCCCCCCCCCCCCCCCCCACACACACACGCTCGCTGAATGACTGAATGCAGAAGGAAGATATAAGGGGATGGATTGCGCAGAACACAATACAAGCCATGGTTTGATGAAAACTTTCAGCTTTATTTCGCCCCTACCCATTGTAGACTGTTGGGATATGCTGCGGACAGTCTTCGATTTGTTACATGAGGATTAATTTAAAAAAATGCCCTGTGAAAAAAAAAGATGATGATGGTATGGATACGTATATATGCCTATGCTCAGTCACAGACCAAGTCCTAAGCGTTTTACGAATACGAAATGATTTGCACAACAGGCTACCAACGTGGGTAGAGCCGACTGATTCGTTTCATGTCTGTGTCATTCAGTCATATTTCACACATACACACACAGACATACACACACGCGCGCGCGCGCACGCTCGCGCGCGCAACAGAAATGTATCGGGGTTGTTCTTTTTCTTTTCTTTTTTTTGTATAACCGTTTTTTAAACTCCACCATGCAGGCAGCCATACTCCGTTCCCGAGAGTGTGCATGCCGGGTATGTTTTTGTTTCCATAACCCACCAAACACTGACATGGATTAGAGGATCTTTAACGTGCGTATTAGATCTGCGTGCGTACACACACACGATGGGGGTTCAGACTCTAGCACGTCTGCACAAACGTTGACGTGGGAGATCGGAAAAAAAATACCCACCTTAAACCACCAAGGTACTGGCGCCAAAACCGGGGACCGAACACAGGAAACTCGTGCCAGAATCCAGCGCCAAAACCGGGGACCAAATACAGGAAACTCGTGCCAGAATCCAGCGCCAAAACCGGAGACCGAACAAAGGAAACTCGTGCCAAAATCCAGCGCCAAAACCGGGAACCGAACACAGGAAACTCGTGCCAGAATCCAGCGGTCTAACCATTCGACCACCGCACCCGTCATTTACCTTATTACTGTAAGTTTCTTTTTCTTCATCTTTTTTTTCTTTCGAAAAACAAATTCAGTAGGATGAAATGGGAGGCATACTGAGAAGACCTTTGAAATAGGTACTATGTTTAGGTTCCCGCACAGTAGGATGTGACTATATTGTCACAGTGTTCTGAAGGGAATCTGTATCAAGTTTATACAATGTCCCGGCCCGATCCGATCCAAATAATAACAGAAATAACGGTTTCCATTGGGATCAGGTATCTTGACAGTTTGCTGTATGTACTGACGGGAGGTACCCGTAAAGTCGACAGCTCATTGCGTCGACAGCTCATCGCTGTCCTTGTTCTATTTTCATTTTTGAAAAGGTGGATTTTGTCCTCCAATTGTAAATTCTTATTTGTGCTATGTTCACTTTTGGAATGCTGAATGACGACAAACGTCCTTCATTATTGACCACATCCTCTACACAGCATCCTGTATCTATACTTAGACTACATCCTCTAAACTACATCCTGTATCTATACCCTGACTATATCCTCTAAACTACATCCTGTATATCCAGACTACATCCTCTACACAGTATCCTGTATCTATACCCAGACTACACCCTCTACACATCCTGTCCACGCAATGAGCTGTCGACGCAATGACATGGACCCGTACTGACAGTACGAATGACTCCCTGGGCCGTGTGATGTGATCACATCGTAAGGTGCCCGATGTTCTGAAGGGAATACACTCATATGTTATGTACATTAATTTAGATTTTCCTTTCAGCTCCATTAGAGGTCAAAAGATCTTTTTTTTTTCTTTTTTTTTCTTTTCTTTTTTTTTTTTTTAATGATCTAGCAACACAACACTATCTCGCTCTGTAAATGATAGCTATGTAACGAGCAAACTTTGACGCCCGTACACATTATAACGCTTTTGTTGAATGAAGTGTTTGCTTGCCCGTGACGGCCTTACATATTGCCACTTCTATGGAATGAAGTGTTTGCTTCCCCCTGCATTTTTGTTTATTGATGCCGTTCAGTTCCGTGTCAAACACTGAAAGAAACCTGTTCACTGGTGGTATTGTTCAGCTGGCAGGTAAGGTAGGGAGCCCCTATCCTCCTTAATTTCCGTTCCGGTGGTGGTTTGTGAGTGTGTGTGCGTGTTGGGGCTCATGTATGTTTATGTGTATTTGATTGTGCTTTCATATCTGTGAAACTGCATGTTTGTTGCATATCTGTTGTGTGTGTGTGTGTGTGTGTGTGAATGTGTGTCTACATGTTTTACATTTATTTGTTTATTTGCTTATTTATCATCATTATTGTCTTTTTTTTCTTTCTTTTTTTTTTGTGTGTGTGTGTGTGTGCTCTGAGCTGATTTCATCAAGATTTTGCGCCTTATAAGTATTATTATTATTCTTATTATGATTTATTTATCTTTTTTTTTTTTTCTCAAGGCCTGCGTTGGGTTACGCTGCTGGTCAGGCATCTGCTTGGCAGATGTGGTGTAGCGTATATGGATTTGACCTAACGCAGTGACGCCTCCTTGAGCTACTGATACTGATACTGATACTACGTTGACTTAAAGTCGAGCAGAATGAGGAAAAAAAAGTTACTAATTTGCAGCTCTTATCAGCAAATGACTGGATGTGTGTCATTTTCAGAAATAATTGCTTTCCTGAACTGTCACACACACACACACACACACACACACACACACACACACACACACACACACACACACACACACACACACAAACCACCTTTATTACTTTGAGGCGATCGATGGTGTGATGGCTTTGTACCTGTTCTTTTTGGTATTCTTTGACTTCTCTGAGGATTTCCGATTTTCCTAGACGAAGGCCGCTCGTTGTTGTTGCGTTACCAGCAAGTCTGTCAACTCGCTCATTTCCCTTTACACCTGCATGTCCCGGGCAGTATGACCATGTAAGTTTGTTTTTTTTAATCTGAAAGTTGCGCATTGCCTCATGTCACTCTGGGCTTCCCATTCCACTTTCAATTTTCTGTATGAGGTTCATTGAGTCCGTTAGAATCATGGCATATTGGTTTCCGGGCATATGGATAGATGATAGCCACTGGAGGGCATGTGTCACAGCTTCAACTTCCATCGTTAGGCTGGAGGTTGTGACTTTGTAGGCAACATTCTCTTCCCTAATTGTTTTTCCATTTTGTTTCGCAATGAATCCCCGACGGGATTGGCCTTTGGTGACTGAGCCATCTGTGTATATGATGATGTCCTCTTCTTTGCTGTTTTCTTCTATGAGTAGCTTCACTTCTGCATCAATTTTGCCCTCAGGTCATTCCCGACAATGTCTTCCTAGAGTGGGTGAAATGGCTGTGTTGAATAGATGATTGAGGTTTCCGGGGTTTTTCTCCCATTCTTTTGTTTCTTTCAGGTCTTGTAGTCGGCATACTAGCTGGATTGTGTCTTCTGCTTGCCCCATCCATGATCTTCTTCATTCTAGACGGCTGCCTTTTGGTTCCTTGACTGCATCATGCAGTGGGTTTTGAGGATTTTCTAATGCTCTGAAGTAGGTCTTAACCTGTTCTAAATTGTTTCTGGCCTGCACTGAAGGAAAGTCAAGCAGGTATCGCATGGTTTCCGTGGGGCGTATCTTTTGTTGTTCCAAGGATCAGCCTCCTAGCTTCATTTTGAACTCTTTCTAATTTTAGGAGGCTGCTTTGAGACGATGTTGTTAGCCCAGGTCCGTAGTCGATCACACTGAGAACGAGTGATTGATATAGCAGGAAGAGGTGGCGTTGTTCGATACCTTTGGTTGCCATTGCTTTTAAGACTGAAAGACCCTTTTTGCATTTGAGAACAGTATTTTCCGTATGTTTTCTGAAGGTCAGCATCCTGTCGAACTGTATTCCTAGGTGGCGTAGGCATTCAGTTTTCTCGATCTGAATTCCGTCGAATGACACAGGTGGTGGTGATTTGCTGGCGGGTCTGTTGTTGAGGAGGTAAGTCAAATTAGGGAATGCTTAAATGGCAAACTATTTAGCTGACTGTTGTCAATAACATGCAGATGCGATCTGAGCACGCTTTCTAGAAACATGTATGCTGACTTCAGAACAGTTTTATCTCTCTCTGACTAAAGTTTGGGAATCACTTAATGACTCTCTCTCTCTCTCTCGTTCTGTGTGTGTGTGTGTGTGTGTGTGTGTGTGTGTGTGTGTGTGTGTGTGAAGGATGTGGTGGTGGCGTCGATTGGTAATAAGGTAATGTCTTTTGTGTGCTATCATGTTTCTTTTTTTCGGGTTCATTTACTCTCTTTATTAAGTGAGCGCCCGTTTATGCACACACACACACACACACACACACACACACACACACACACACACACACACACACATATATATATAAACGAAGTGTTGCTATCGACGCGTGGTGCTGATAAACGTAGTGGTAATGGTACGTAGCGCTATTGACATGTAGCGTTATTGAGTTCAGTTCAGTCACATTTACTCAAGGAGGCGTCACAGTGTACGGACAAATCCATATACACTACACCTCATCTGCTAAGTTAATGCTTGACCACCAGCGTAACCCAAAGCGCTTGGTCAGGCCTTGAGGAAGAAAATATAAACACAATCATGATTAATAAATATTACATATAAAATGAATTAAAACAAAAAAAATAGAGCTATTGAACATAGCCATGATATAGTTCGCAGCACGATCTGCACATAGCGCTAACTACACGTGGCGCTATCGACACTCTCCCGCACGAGTTCTACCATAGTGTCCTAAATTCAATTGCAACCTTCTGTTTTTTTGTTTTGTTTTGTTGTTGTTGCTTTTTTGCAGTGCTGTGATGTATTGAAATTCCCATTTCTAATCATGCGTATGGCTTGAACGTGAATCCAACATGGAACAAAACAAGACAAACAAAAAAAATGTACGGGAATCAATATCTAATTATGGGCAATTCGTAACAACAAAACAAAACAAACAAAAAATCAGCGTTAAAAAATGCAGATTGCGATCTGTCTGTTTCAGGGAGCCCATTTCACCTCCGCCCCCCAAGAGACGTCATTGTGGTTGATGACGTCATATCTGCCTGCTAATCACAACGTGACGTCATGGCGAGGGCAAGGAGATGGCTGTTTTGCACGCTTCGTTCCTCGACGAGGACCAAGCTTTTTGTGGTGCTGGTTATCGCTGCTGCTGCATTGTATTTGCTTTTCGCCATACAGTTGATTGCTGTTGCGAGACCAGCTGTCCGGCAGATGCCAATGCCAATGCTGACGTCACGTATCAGTCAAGGTGTGCATGATCAGCTTACAGATTTTCTTGTATCGCCATGAATGAGGGCCATGAGGCTCAGGCTGAAAATTTGTGAGTCTGTGCTTGCGACCATGTATGCGGGAGCGAGTGTGCGTGCGCGTGGTCGATTCTATATGGTGCAGTCTGTGTTCTACGACATCGTTTCCCTGGTTTCATCAGGCCACGAAACGTGAAAATGCTTGTCCACATCCTGCAGAGAAATGTAATCAGTTGTCATTTGTATGTATCTCTACTGATGTTTAAGAAGTGATTCGTTTGATCATGCATGGTGAGTAAGTTACCAGCACTTTGAGCCAAGACATCATCATCGTCTTCATCATCATCATCATTATCATTATCATCTGTAGTTGCAGCAGAAACACAACACCACAACCAACACCATCAGAAGAAGACGTAATATTAGAAATAGTAGTAGGTGGTATCAGTAGTAGCAGTAGGAGCAGCACCACTACCAGCAGTAGTAAATGTAGCAGCATAGCTAGCGGTGAACTTCGCCCCGGTGGTGATGAGAGAGTGGTATGTATATTGTGTTCGTGCCAGAAACTTTCATGATGTCACAATATTGTTCGCTTATGTGCCAGATAACCCTGCATACTGTGGTGTGGTGCAGGTGGGCATGATAAATGGATCGTCGCTGATGTCCGGTCCGGACATTGTGAACAAGACCTTCAAGCGCCACCTGGCTGGGGCATCCTGCACGTGGGAGCGGCAGCAGAACCGAGAGAGACGGAACAGTGGTTCACCATGCCAACTTTTGTCAAGGACGCAAAGGGAGAAACTCTTCACGCATGGAAGAAGAACGTGGCCTGTCTGAGAGCCATCGCTGAAGGGGCTGTGCAGATCCTGGAGACAGACTGCTCTGTGCCTTTGACTGAGGCAGTTCACATGATGCAGGCCCAGGACACAAACCACGGCCTCATGTACAACGACACCCCCCTCTTCAACCCCTACGCTCACTTCGGGGCCTGGGGCCTGGCCCCTAGGGCTGCCCTCCAGACCGGGCTGTGGAACAACTCCAGACTGTACTACGCGAGAGACTTCAGCAAAGTCCTCATCCAGCATGCTGTCTCCGATCAGTCCACAGATGCTGTGGTCGTGCTTCAAACCAGAGATGGTCATGGAAATGGTGTAGGGGTGAGGTTCGATCCCTCGTCTCCTCCCGTGTATGTGGGCCAGAGAAGCCTTTCCCCTGTGGTGCCTGGCTGCAGTGTATACCGCCGTGAAGCCTTCTGGGCCCTGGTGGACCCTTGCCTGTCCTCCAGTCCGCACTGCCCGGTCCTCCGGGTGTTGCTTCAGCAAAGACTGCTCTGGGAGCTGGACGCCTTCTCCAGCTACTACCAGATCAGCAGTGCTCTGAATGTACACCGGTCTCGTTCAAATGTGACAACGAATTCGTCAGTAAGTGCCAATCTAACAGAACTGGTTATGTTTCTAAACAGTTGGAAGTGTCCATCAAACCTTTCATTTTACACTTGCTTCAGACACCTAGCTGAGAACCTTGGCAGCAAGGGGTTTATAAAGCAGACTGAGGAGAGGATGATGACCACATGGATAACATTACTTGAGGTACTGGGTGTTGAAGAGGTGGTCAGGGTGAAGTCTATCTGGCGAGGGGTGCGGACAGTCAGCGAAGTCCGGGTGACTTTAGGCTCTGTCCAAACACGACTCGAGCGTGGAGGTTCTGAAGAAAAAAGAATCATGTCACAAATATTCCTTGCCCCTGTTCTGCATTGCTGTAAACGTCACCCCAGCACTGCACGCGCAGTTCCTGACATCAGTCAGTGGGAGACACCTTTGATTGATGACTTGGTTCTCATCGTCGTCTTCAACGACAATAAGTTTTTCTGGCCCACTCTTCCTCTCTTGGAGGCCATACATCGTCCATACTTCAAGCACATCGTTTATTGTGTGTCCAGCATAGACGG